>NW_026294391.1:114205887-114593387 GCF_007827085.1 Peromyscus californicus insignis | reverse complement strand
TTCCTGCCTAGCCACTGGCCAATCAGTGATTTATTTATTGACCAATCAGAGCAACACATTTGCCATACAGAACATCCCACAGCAGGAAACCTTTAGTTTTTCTTCATCTAGGAGAAGATACATTATGTTCAGTATGATAGTCGCAATGGTACAGGTAAGACAGGCGCACAGGTGTGGACAGCACTTAGCAGTGCTTTTGGCTCTGGACTCTGGGACTAGGAGAGGTAGTGAGAAGGAAGGAGAAGGAGGGAAAGAGAGAGTAGGAGACAGGAAAGTCGACAGTCCACAACCTAGTCGTGGGAGTGGGGGTCGAAGCAACACAAATCGGATAGTAGAGAGCATGGGTCAAGTGAAGATGAGTGATAGGAAGTTATTTCAGGTCTTAATAAGGCTTCTCCTCAACAACCCCCTTTCCTGAATTACCTGCTGTTTCAGTTATTACCTTGTGCATATGACTGGCTCTCATGTACCTAGATATCTATTCATTCTGATAACAATCTGATCTTCCATTTACCAAGCCATCTCAGAACATTGTCTGGCAGATTAACATATCTCTCCAGCTCTGTGAACCTCCTTTTAGAACAAGACTAGCTCCCCCTCCTCTCTTACATCCCTTTATCTATAAGTACTTTTAAAAACAAGGCCTGACAGCTTTATTGTTCAGGAATAATTACCAAAAGGCTTAGTGGACTGTACATGCCAGTAAAAGGTTATTTGCTGTCTTGGGATGTGGATTCTTCTGCTGCAGTGTGTCATTCCAATTATGGTGTCATACACGGAGGTTTGTGCCTGACGCTTGTGTAGGGAGTGGTAATGTGAGCAGTGCAGACAGCTCATTCATACAGTGGTGCTTCCCACATCCCCACTTACTGAGATACCTTTGTATCCATCATTTGAGCCTTTGAAATAATCCAGTCTACTCCCTTTGTCTTAAAGGTGATGAAACAGTCCCAGAAAGGACATGTGACTGACCCATGATCACACTATGGGTGGGTTGATCAGGTCAAGATAGGAAGAATCCAGATCTCCCAGCTCTGAGGCCAGGACTTTTGAGCCAATAAATTTACAAGCTGACCTTATAGGATAAAAATGAAGATTACATTTACATTTGATGTTTATGAACACGTGAAATTTATATAGATAGCTATGTGTAGCAGGAACCAAAGAATAATAAATTTAAAATAGTTCTATAAACTGAGCATCTAAGTTAATTAAGAAAATTTGTATTGATTTAAGAGAAAGTGGTTAATGAAGTTCATGATTCATTCATAATCAATTTAACTTGATCTGAAACTATCTGTGGTACAAGCAAGATACTAAAGAAAAAAGGAGCTGGGGCCAAGAAGAATGGGGCAGAGGGAAGGGAATTCAGAGGAAAGAAGTATTGTCTGTAGTAAGAGAAGTGGATAAAGTTTTCCGAGTCACTGTTTAAGAGGTGACGGTTGAAGAAAGGAGAGTGGATGAAGTTGCTGAGGGCAATCCAAACAGAGTCATTGCACAGTATGTAATTAAAATACCCATTACTGCTTGCTGTCTGTCGCTCTTTCCCAGGTTCAAAGCATGCCACCAGTGCTAGCAGTTGCTACCATGCTCTCCTTCGAAGCACATAGTCATTATTGACTCTCTAAAGCACACACAAATGACCAGCTCCAAACCAGAAGCCGTGGAGAGACTGCCTAAAAGTATTTCAAGGCTCAGTGGCAGTAGAACTGACTAATTGAAATAATGGATGCCTGTTCATGTTAGTCTTTGCTAGTTCACCTGGAAGCCCAGTTTCTCAAATTGAGTTCTAGTTTTCATTTGTGTTAAGTTGCCACATATTCACTGGAGAAAAGAATTTAAATATGAAAAATATAGAGAAAATAAAATTCCTACCATCTTCTTACTCTCTGAGGAAAACTATTATTAACAAGTTAGGGTGTATTTTTTTTCTATTTCCTATGCATTTTAATGTTTTTGAATTGTTGGAAGATATAGAGCATTTACTGCAGAGAATTTGGCATATTAAAAAATGTATTTAAAGGGGCTAGAGACAAAAGACCTGAGCAAGGCTCACAACTCCCAGGTCAGGCAGCTCACGAGATCAAGAACCTATAACTCCAACTTTAGAGCATCAGACACCCTGTTCCAGCCTCTGTGTGTACCCACACACAGATAAACAGACATGGATAGACACCACACACATGATATAAGAAAAATCTTATTCAGGGCTGATAGAGGTGGCTCAGTGTGTAAAAAGGCTTGCTGTTAAGCCTGTGACTCTGAGTTCAATCTCCGAAGCCCAGGTGGTGGAAGGAGACAGCGGACTCATGCAAATTGTCCTTTGACCGCTACACACAGGCATGGCATATGCATATATATGCATACACACAAATAAATCTATGTTCAAAATATATGAAAGGGAGCACTAAAATTACCTGTAATCAGGCCAAAACATTGTATTTACTGTTAGCAATTTGCTATATTGTCCTTCAGTCTTCGTTTTCTTATGGATTTCCAAAAGGAAATATATTGTTTTATGATTATGTTGCCATGATGCACACATAGTTTGATGCTTGCTAATTTCATAATATCAAGTCCCTTACCATATCATTATGTATATCTAAAATCATTATTTTAAATGTCTTTGTAGCAGTTACTTTTGTGGACTTACTACAATTTATTGTGGATGCTCTCTAATTCATTTAGTATTTCCACTAGCAATGTGTCAGTGGGCACATGTCACCACATGTTCCTTGCCATTTCATTTTATCTGTTTCTATTGTTGCCAATTTGCTAGAAGAATGATGCAACTTCATTGTTTGAACTTTCATTTCTTTGCTAATGGGGTTGAACCTTAAAAAAATAAAATAAAACACTTGTTTTTTGACATGTGGCTTTCAACACCTACTGAATGCACAACTTCTAGTCAAAAGTGCATATACACGATCAGGACTCATGGCTCCAGTTGTGACAGTACAAAGATTGCCTTGCTAATATGTTTTAATATAGGACTGGGCTCAGTGCCACAGCTGCTAAATAAATCATTAGTTCCCTGACAACTGGGCCCATATCTTAATCATTTCTGCATCCCCCAAAGCCCTTAGCCTAATGTTTGACATGTTGAAAGCTTTAATATATGTTGGTTAAATGGATAAGGAGGTGGATCTTTTGTGAGGGTCAATGGTAAGTTACTAAAATAGATTTTGAAGCCTTGTCATGTGGAAAAATAATCCCTAGAGTTAAACTTAAAACCATTGCTTGGGACTTGACTTCTTATGTCATTTTACAAGGAGTAATGAGGAAACAGATCCTTCCATGCCAGGAAGTTTGAATTGGCCAAAGAACTCTGTCTGTAACCATTATACTAAACCCACAAACAGGACTATCATGATAGACAAGAATCAAAAGTAAAACTACTACAAATGACCAAGTAGCATAACGGGAAAGTGAATTGTTCAAGAAGAAATGCAGGAAAAAGACAAGAATTGGTTATTTTCTTTTCCCATTCTTACTTAGGAAACAAAGCATTGAGGCTATAAACACTAGCACAGATTATTGAATTGTCTGTTCATTTTTTTCTGATAGGGAAACTGTGGTACTGGGAGGTAAACTGACTTGGCCAAGGCAATATAAATCACAGAAGAACATAGCTAGGACTGAGATGAGTATCCTTTTCTCTGGAATATTTTTGACTACCATACCCCACCCCTCACAGCAATGTAATAAAGCACCTCAGGTTTCTTCATTCTCCTTGCTGGCTTTGTACTTTACACATCTCTCTGTTTTTGAAGTGTGTGTGTGTGTGTGTGTGTGTGTGTGTGTGTGTGTGTGTGTGTGTGTGTGTATCTGTGTATGTGCTTCTTGTGTGAGGGTGCCTGAGGCTATCCGAAGAGGGCATCAGATTCACTGGAACTGGAGTAATAGGAAGTTATAGGGTGCTGGGAACCAATCTCAGGTCCTCTGGAAGAGCAATAGGTGCTGTCAACTGCTGAGCCATCTCTCCAGCCCTGTTGTCTTTATTTCTTATCCTCTGGAACATTTCGTTCTTTTGCCTGTGGTCTTCCCCCCCAATACACTGAATTCATGACCTTGATACTCCTCTCCATAGCTCCAATATCTAGGATAATGTTTGATGTATCCATATGATTAACATTGATTCTTTAAAGAGATCATATTGATTATCAAACTTGTGATGTTAAGTATCCTTTTTCCAGTCATATCAGTTTGTCCGTCATTTAGTTATCACAGTAATTGTTAAGGTGAGCTCATAAGTGAGGCTGCATCTGTAAGGAGGAGGAATAACTATTGTAGAGAAATGAAACTTGTGATGGTAAGTATCCTTTTTCCAGTCATATCAGTTTGTCCGTCATTTAGTTATCACAGTAATTGTTAAGGTGAGCTCATAAGTGAGGCTGCATCTGTAAGGAGGAGGAATAACTATTGTAGAGAAATGATAGCAGGCTGAGGAAAGAGAACATGAAGGAAACAGAAGATTGGGGAGAACTGAGGAGACTGCAGGAGGGAGGTCTTAGGTAATCTTGAAGGGTATTAACTGTTAGCGTTAATTTGTGCAGCTGGGCTGTGCCATTTTACAAGAAAATGTATGTCACAGTAATTACTTGTGTAGTTCCATTCATTCTACAAAGACAACTGAGAAATGTTAGCTGCCATATCCAGGCTCCTACAGTTAAGAACCAGCAGAACTGGAATCCAGATTCAAATCTGTCCAACACCAAACCCCATATTTATTAACCCTACGTCTAGGACTCCACATAGCTTCTCAGCACACAGGAAGATGTCACCAGTATTGAAGGGAATAAAATAGAAGAAAGCTTTTCATTTATGTATGTTTTTTTCTTTAAAATAAATAAAAATATGTGACACATCATAATATTATATTGTGACTGTTTGTTCTTTTAGTTTCCCCTAAGTTCCCTGAGCATCATTGGCCTATTGGATTAGTGCATTTCTTCAGGACTGCCTGTGAAGCACTCTGTAGGCCAAAGTAGAAGTCCTAGAAAGCATGGAGAAGATGAGAGGGACCCTTTCTTGGTTCTCTTGAACTTCCCATGAGCCCTGTGATCCCAGTTCATCTCTGCTGACGAAGTCACCATTTTGTATTCTTTCACAAGCAAATTGCAGCTCATTAGAAGTGAGTTGTTGCTTTCCAAGATTTTAAAACTTCAGGATATACTTAGTTCCCAAAGAATGAGGAAATCTAGCTTAGATCTTCAAAAATCCCATTTTTAGCTAATGTGTTCTCCTGTGGATATTAAATTAAGGTTGATATCCATAGCAATTGATTGCACCTAGTTGACAAAACAATATTCCAGACCCAATGAAGATTACATAATTATTTCTGTCCTCCTTTCTTGAGGCAGTCTGGCACCAGCTTTAAGGGAACACAGGAAGATGGGTCTCTCTCAACCTTCTACCCTTCAAAGGCTTTATTAAGTTACGAATTCCATCTGCTCCCAAGAGAGCTCCAATTGAATGAAATATTGGGTCATTTAGTCAAATATCATGACTTGGTTTTGTCTTAATGCATTGTATCATCATCCTATAAGATTCAAAAGCTTTCTTAGCAAAATTTGAGAAATGTAATTAGGTTAAGTATATTGCGGAATAGAAGACCTGAAAGGGATATGAATAAGCTGTTTGGTTCATCCTTCTACTTAGGACCCTCAACACCTAAATCTCAAATAAGCAATGGCTTTTGCATTCCATTTTAAAAGAATTCAAAAGATAGATATTTTGTGGGGTTTTTTTTGTCAGTAGTCTGTACCAGTGTTTAAATATGTGTCTTTGGTGGTCACAAAGTTCTTAATGCTTGAATTCCTTTCTAGCTATGCTTTTAAGCCCAATTGATATGAGCAATTTAGAAGTCTTAGGGAGATGCATGACACTGAAATTTGCTGAAAAGTACTCTGACTTAGATTACAGTAGAAACAATGAGGAATCGTGCCAGCCTGTAAGGATGTAAGCAGAATAGGAAAATGTATAGCTGATTTCATCATGGATTTGCATGCAAATAAGGAGTAAGCAGTGTATGGGGAGAGTGAGGCAGCAGCAAGGGAAGGTAGAACTTACGTCTTTGGAAATGAGTTAATAGGGGAGAAAGATTTCAGAGTAATAATGTGAAATAAATGGAAGAGATAGGAGCCCAGTTACAGAGATTTGAAGGAATAGGCTTAAAATTGAGAGAACAAGATTGATTGTACAATACTTATGGGATACCCACTATGACGAGTGTCCTAAGGAGATGAGCTAGAGAAGCAGATACAAGGAAATACTAACTGGTTTGCCAGGAGAGTGTAATGGTGCTCTGGTATCTTGAGAGATAAGTAATGCACTAATTTGAAAGCACAA
This sequence comes from Peromyscus californicus insignis, assembly GCF_007827085.1. NCBI lineage: Eukaryota > Metazoa > Chordata > Mammalia > Rodentia > Cricetidae > Peromyscus > Peromyscus californicus. Next base: position 114,587,036 of record NW_026294391.1, on the reverse strand, counting down.
CTGAAGGACAATTCAAGGGATATCCTTATTGGACTGATGTTCCTTTGCAAGGCTTTGGGGAATGAGAAGGGTTTATTTTCAGTGAATATCCACATAGACAACAAAGGGCTTCCTAGAGAATGGCTGACTATAAACAGGAAGTAGAATCTTTGAGGACTAACTTTGGAATAGCTCACGTAGATAAATGAAGGTACATGTTCAATCTTGAATAGTATTTTTTTAACTCCTAATTGGATATTCTGCCTAAATAAAGGGAAAATTGGGGGTAGGTGAAGACTATCTGTACCCAAACTATAACTTTGGGACTCCAAGGTGAGGGGTCGTCTCTAATGAGGAGTGGTAAACTTACTAAATAGACATGTCTTGTGTAGACTTGAAATTGCATGATCATTGTGGTAATCATTTAATAGAACTCACATGATTCTGAGCCTACTGCTTTAGTCAACATTTTTTGTACTAATTTCGGAAGTTTGTGGCTGAGGCTGACAGCTGTTTTAGGAAGGATTACCAAGCAAATACTACTGCCCTGTTCAGTAGAGTGATATTAATTATTGATCCCTACTCCCCTGGGCCATCTGACAGCAGTGATCTCCTCCCATTCTTCTCAGGCTTTGGAGGTTCTGATAATTGTGTGAAGTTTTAAACCTTTGCTCTTCAAATCATTTTACAAGGTACTGGGGAGAAGCTAATGAGAATCCTGTGAATTTACTGGATTTGAACAGTAGGTTTGAACTGTTCTTTTTCATCTTAGCTTGTAAGGAAGAGCTCTGCTAGATTTATTTTTATAAAAAAAAAACAGTAATGATGAGCATATCTTGTGAACAGAATTTTAGTGTTGGGGTTTAAAGTTATTATTTCAGGGCTTTAATCTATGGTTATTATTTCACCCCCCATAATACTTTGCACAGGCTGGAGAGATGGTTCAGCAGTAAGAGCACTGGCTACTCTTCCAGAGGAGCTGAGTTAAGATTCCCATCACCCACATGGCAGCTCACAACCATCTGTAACTCCAGTTTCAAGGGGGATCCAATAGTCTCTTTTGGCTTCTGTGGGGACCCAGGCACATACAGGCAAAACATCTATGCACGTAAAATAAAATTTAAAACTAAAACAATAAAAATAAAAGTAGTTTGTACACTAATCCAGACTTGAAATAAAAAAGTAGCATGGAAATTTTGAGCACCAAAATGCTGGTTGGACAGTAGCATCTTTAAAAGTAGGAGATGACTGTGGTTCACTCCATTTAACAGTGGTACCCAGGCAGTTTTCTCTCATAGTGATCCAGAATGAGTCAGCCATGATTTCTACCCTCAAGGGACTTCTTGTCTGGAGGGTCGAAGACCTAGCCCGATAATAATGCCTGGTGGAATGTGTCAAATAGTGTGAGAGAAGTAAACACAGCACTCTGTGCAGTTAGTAGTGGGTGTGATTAAAACTGAGTGGGGGTAGAGAGATCAGGTGAGGGAGGACTGGGCCAGAGGATCAGGTGACAGTTAAGTGGGCCTTGTCTCCAGCAGGGATCAGGCAGGCAAGGCACAGGAAATGAGATTTTTCTGTTACTTTTTCTTGCCAGATGGAAAAGATTTGAAAGTGGTTGAAGGGGGGCTTACAAAAAAAAAGTCTGATGAAATAAAAATGGTTACCTCTTTCAGCTGAATACTGATATTATGGTGAATTATAAACATATTATTGTTGGATTTTGATAGATCAGGATGAGTGTATTTCTATGGTCTCTCTGAAATTTTGCATTTGAATTTTAGAGCTCTTATTATAATGGATCAAAAAGTTATCTTAGCCTTCTGAAACATCAGTGAAGTCATGGAATCTATTGTGCAGCCTAGTTTATTGTGGTAGGGCAAGGATGAGTTTTATTTTTAAAAACATCATTAGTTATCCTTAGTAATCCGTTCAAATATTTTGCAAGAAGTTTATAGAAAAAGATTTTACATTTACCCTAGTTTTTATAAGTAGCCTTTCATTTTGTTCTTGGTTTGGTAAAGATGGAGGTCAGATATGTGTATAATATCCTGGAAGCTGTGAAATTTTTCCTCTCTTATCTTGCCTTTAATAGTTCCATTTATGTTACCTTTACTGAGCCTGTTTGTTCTATACATTTTCTCTCCCTTTCTCTTACCCTCTTGCATATATTCAGTGTGTCAGCCACTACACAAAATTCTGCAATGTATCAACCTTCCTTCCCTTCACAATAGTAACATGTAATTTGCTGGCCTATTTCTAGCATCACACGACCCTTTCAGGGACTATATACCACAGAGGAAGATAATCTGAACTTTACACGTTTAATTACTTTCATGAAAAAACATCACCAGTGTCATTGGAAATGTCAGACTCCTGCTTTCTGTGGGGAGGTGATCCACATAGATAGTTCTACAGATTATCAGCATGGATGTCTTAATACTGCCTTTCTTCAGTATGACCATTTCAATTAGATGATATGAAAATTGTGTGTCTTCTAGTTCATCTTCCAGTCCATCATTTTTTTCTGTGTGCTCCATGGATGGAAATAGAATCTTTTAGGAAGGAGGAATATAATGGAGTTTTACTTTTTATTTCGCTTTATTTGATGTGTATGGGTGTTTTGCCTGCATGTATGTCTGTGTACCATGTAAGTGTCTGGGAACCCAAAGAGGCCAGAAGAGGGTTGTTAGATCTCCTGTGACTGGAGTTATGGACAGAATTGAACTCGGGTCCTCTGGAAGAGCAGCTAGTATTCCTAATCCCTGAGATATCTCTCTGCACCTCCTAATGTCCTTCTTAAAAGATAATGAAGTTTTTCTGTGTTTCTTTCTAGTCCAGCATCCTGCTGACTCCAGACTCTTCTCTAATGCCTGTGCCGTATTTTTTATCCCTGTATGTAAGCATAGAGTCAGTGATGGTGAAGCACCATTCGACTTTGCTTTAGATTTGAATATGAACTCATTCTGAATTCTTGGCTGTCCTGAATGTTTTCGTAATAATTCTTGGCATCATCTCTTCCCACCTTTGTTTTTATTAACACTGACTGAACTTCTGTAAGAAATATCAAAGTGCTTTCCTTTGCTCTTTCCAGCACCTCACGTGAAATGGCACTCCTCGCTTCCTTTAGTGAAGTTGGCAGCCTTGGTTTCCTTCCAGTTCCAGAAAAGCAAGCAGATTCATGACTCTGCAAGTAGCTGTCACTTCTGTCTTTTCAGAAGAATATTTTTTAATATAAATGCCCTATCTTATGGGCAACTTCATTAAGACATTCATAGAAGCAGGCACCAAAGGAAGAAGCTCCCAATATTAGTCTTGATTCTGCTTCCCATTCAACATGTCTGATTCTGCATTGTGCTTTTCTCTGTGAATGGGCACAATCCAGAGGATTAGCTTATTCTAATTGGGAAAATGATTGTTTCTTATTTTGAACATAATTCATGAAAGTTATTTTTCTCTTTGTAGATATGTACCATGATCGGTATTGTTGTATAATATCTTTCTTTCAGATTTGCAGGCTCTCAATTGGAGAGCTGTTGTGGAAAATAAACAATGTGAAATCTTTCCATCTATAAAACTACCACAGAGATGATTTGGTTTCTGCATTCATATGTGCATACACAGTGGCACCTGAAATTAATAGTACATTAAGTCATAATCCATGTGATAAGATGTTCTTCCTGAATAATTAAACTCATGAATGGTGGAGGAAGAAATATTCACATCTATATCCACTCTAAAGTAAGAGGATAACATAGACTCATTACAAATACATCTTAGTACAGCTTGCAAATTGTAGATAATTAGCCTGTATGTGGTATCATATGTAATCATAGAATTTTAAACCATTTTAGGAGGTTGCCATGCTTTATTTCTATCATCTCTTATTTTTTTATCACATGCATGTACCCAGTATAAACATATGAGTACATATTATTTTATTCTCTATTACCACTTAAAGTAAGTATGTTGGCCTTGTCTTTTCTGTGTGATTAGAAGGGATCACATACCAGAGGTTTCAAAATAAAGAGTATTCAATCTATTCATTTTCCAAAGGAGCAATTTGGGCCATCAAAGATTCTGAGTGAGCTTTATGGGCAAAACTGGTATGGCAACAAAGTTTTGTTTGACAAGCTGGTATTATTGAATGCTTGAATGCTTGATCTGCAACTCATAGGCACAATAACAATGCACATTTATTAGTGATGGTTAAACTATAAAAACCAAGTAGTCTGCTGGTAGTTGGAGATTGAAAAACACTGAGAAGGAGCTATTTTTTCAGGATGTCAGAAAGAAGGCAGCTTTGCACAACTGAGTGAATTCTGTCTTTTTATGTTGGATATTGCTCTGGTTCTCATCTTGACTGGGTCAGAAGTTCAGTATAATAAATTTATGATGACTGTGAAACCAAACCATCCCTTTGGAGAGAAATGTGGAAGGGGAGTGGAGAAAACAAATATGTACTTTCCTTAGCCCTGTCATGTATAAAGGAGGGGAATATTAGAGTATTCATCATTGACTTCATTGGAAAATGAACCTCTCAAAGAAAAGTTATGGTTTGGGGGTAGAGCATATCACTGGGGGGAAAGGGGGATTATTTCCATATGTGTCAGCATTAGCTGGTATTTGAAGTTCTTTAAAAAGAACGCGGTTGGACCTCATTAATTCGAAATTCTGTTAATTTGTAAACAAGATCGCCTGGGGGAGCTTTTAAACCACTTAAGAGAATAAACTTTTGAAACACTTTAGACCTAGCTCCTGGTGTACTAATTTCAAACAGCTATTTGCATGTGAAACAAAAATTCTTGCTGGGCAACGTTTTGTTCAGTTAATTCTTCCTATGGCATGTACAGTAATCTCCAAATCCAAAATCCCTTCATCAAAATTATAGCCCACGCAGACTTGCACATATATACTTTTCCCACCATGTCAAAAATTTTGGATCAAGATTATACAAATCTCTACCCGTTCACATTTTCAAGTAGGGAGTGTTGTGAAGTCACCTCAAGTCAAATGCTTTCTTGGAAGGTTAAAGGGAAAAGTGCCTCTTAATGTTTTATTTGTACAATGGAAAAGTGAATTTACAAGGATCTCATTAAAACAACAAGGGGGGAAGAACCTAGAAAGTTTGTAGTCATCAGATAACGGGGAATGAAAGTTAATCGTACAGCGTTCTTTAGAGCTTATTTGCCAAACATAGTTGATATTTTTCTTCTTGCTTAATGCACTGTTTCAATTTTATTTTAATGAACATTAGCAAATATGTATGAGTTCTTTTATTGTTACTTCTATCTGGTCTCCTGAGCTCTAGAGAGGATGACACTGTTCAGCTGAAGAGAAAATACTGATGAAGCACAAGGTCCTAGGCATTTATGGTTGGCTGCTGAGAGCCACTGCCCTTTGCCTGACATCTTCTTTTCCTGGGTGTCTCAGAAGTGATCTTTCTCCTTCTAGGTCTATTGTTCTTGTGCAGGGCTGACGTTTCCTTAAGTTTTCCTTTTATTTGATAAAAGAGAAATATTTCATCAGAACCTCACTTTCTGCCTAGTGTTGCTTCATGACTAATTCTCATTATACTGAATCGTTAGGGCTCAAGTAGTTTGCACCTATATATTCCTCAAACTTCATTTTGCTCATTTCATTCCTTTCCTCCTGGTTTTCAGCTCCTTCCAGGCCTGAGTTCCTGCTTTACTTCATCTGATAGATTATTAAGTCTTAGCTTGTGTTCCTCTGGACCGGTACCTTATCTATTCCAAATTAGCATATATAAGCAAAATCATTTATCCAAACCTGGAAGGCAGTATCCTGCCCCACCCCAGGAGGGATGTGAGAGGAGTATAAAGAGGGAAATTTGTGTTTCTGTTTCTTCTATGGTTACCTACAGCCTCCTGCTTTCTGAAGTGAAACCCTCAGGCCTTGGCTCTAGATTAGTCAATTAAAACAGTCCTTCCAGCTGCAGGCCACAGACTGACTTTCCCTTATCTACAGATTGGTGAACTAAACATGGTGGGGGAGTGCGATGTACAAATGGGAGCACATATTGAAAATCGGGGCTATTCCCTATGTGCTGTTGCTCTTGTAACTCAGCCATCCATATCTTTTCCCCACTTTCCATAAACATGAGGTTCAAAGAAACTGGTTAGAACCAGAGGGGTTGTGAAATGTGTTTTCTTCTCTTTGGTAAGAATAAATTACTCTCTCTCTCTCTCTCTCTCTCTCTCTCTCTCTCTCTCTCTCTCTCTGAGCAAAATATATTTGTCAGACTAAGTTTCACAAAGTCTTATGTCCAGCCATACATTTGTCCAGATGCCATTTACAAACATCCCCAGTTTGGGTGGCTAGTAACCTCTTCATGCTTTTTCTTAGGGAGAATAGATACAACCATCTTCACCAGAGAATATCCGGTCATGGGTTCTTTTTCCTGCTTTATTGAAGTATAATTGAAATAAAAGTATACATATTTCAAAGACACAGTATGACAATGTGTTATACACATATGTTGTGAGATGCTTCCCATAGTGACGTTCCTAAGCCATTACCTCACATACTACTTTCTCTTGCCTCTTGAATGGAGTTCTGAAGATCTAATTTCTTAGCACATTTTTATTATATGATGCTGTATTAGTGATCGTAGTCTCTGTGATGTATATTAAGACCCCCAACTTATGTCTTAAGTGAAAGTTGGTACCCCCTTCCAGCAACATCCCCTATTCTCCCGAGCTTCCCTTCTACCCATCATCAGTCATATTTGTAAGGCTCGACCAGAGTCCTCCAGCGTCACAGTCTATTGTCTTTTCTTTCCATGTCTAGTTTGTCAGCCATCTCTCCTCTCTTTGGGAAGACTGTGGATTATTCTTTAGCTTTGTCACTTCACTTGTAGTCTGTGAGATCTAGTATCTCAAGCTTCCCCTGGTAAAAGGGCATAGAAACCCAGGAAGGATTCCTGGCAGTGTGGCTCATACAGTATGGAGATGTTAGCTGATGGGAAGGACACAGGGAAAAGTGTAGTGTCTTTGTAGGAGACACCTTTCACACTATGAAGTGCAGAGTTGCCAGCAAAGTAGTTTTTAAATTATTGTCTAATTTATATGAGGGAACCACTCGTATTGTCATCTACTGTTGCCTGGTAAATGATCTCCAAACAAAACAGTACTAATAATTTATTGTCTAATGGTGTCTCTGGAACATGAATTTGGAAATGCCTAGGCTGAGTGATTCGGGCTGGGGGTCTCTAATGGTATTGTAGTCAGATGTAGGTTGGGGCTAGTAGATCTGCTTCCAGTTGGCTCTTACACATGGCTAGCAACTTGGTGTTAACTATATGTGGGAGTCTCAGTTTCTGTCTATATGTGCTTCTCTCTAGTTCAGCTAGAATAGTCTTACACAATGGCAGTTGGCTTTTCAAAAAACAAACCATCTGAGAGAACAAGATGAAATTGCCTTTTTTGACTTAAGCTGAGAAATCACACATAATCACTCTGTTGTCTTTTATCGGTCATACTGGCCAAGCCTGATTCATTGTAGAAGGGGACCACCCAAGGGTGTGAATACCAGGAGGTATGCATCATTGGAGGCCATCTTTGGAGACTGGCTACCACATCATCTATGTAAATGAGGAAAACTCTTTCAAGTACTAAATGTAGGAAGAGTGACAATAGCAGTAACCACTACTTTTATAAGTCTTATTGATTTCTGTGTAGAGACTCCTTATGTAGATTTGGATCTGGCATTCTCTTCCGGTTCTCATTGCCTCTATTTTGTCCATCACTTCCATTGATCTCTTTCTTCAGTGTGCCTTTTTCTCAAGGACTCATCTTTGGTTTCTCTCCTTTCTCACTATGTACACTAATGGTCCTTAGTACTGAGCTTTCAAGTATGCATCACCAGCCTCCATTACAGGCACCTGTCTCCAAAGGCAATGCAAATAGATAGATATAAGATGCTATATCTTAAGATAGATGTAATATGTAGTTGGCAGATACTATAACTCATCATGTTTTTGTGACATAAACCTACCTGATCATTCTCTTGAAGCCCAGTCTTCATGTATACAATTTATAGATGAGTGATATGCCTGTGCTCCCACTGAGAGTAGGACCAGTTTCTCATCTTTTTAATCTCTGTGAGTAGCCTGATGTCTGACACAGAGTTGATATTGGAGTGTTTGAGTGAAATCTCCATTTCTAAGCACCTTTACTTTTCAGGGAAGTAGAATGTCAAGCTAGCAAAAATAAAGTATATGAAAATTTTGATAGAAGAATTTTAAAAGTGTAGTTAGTGTATTAGGATTAGATGGGATAAAATAATCACCAGTATCTATATAATTTGCAACTCATGTCTGAAAGTCATTGCCAAGTATTTTTTGATGTCTCAATATTGTAATGCTATCCAAAGAGGCTCATAATCCTGGGTGTTACCAGGATGAAAACAAATATGGTGTCTTTTCAGAAAGACTTTTGTCTGGTACCCCCCAAATGTGGCCTTTTGGAAAGAACCCTTGCTGCAGTCCCAGTAGAACCGTAGCTTTTTCCTGTGCATGTAGTACCCTGGTTCCGAGATGCTTACACTAAACCCTTCAGTGTCAAAAGACAGGAAAAGAGAGAATGCTGCTGCTGCTGCTGCTGCTGCTGCTGCTGCTGCTGCTGCTGCTGAAGGTTGTAATGGCCAGAGGTGGTAGTGTCTGTGGTGATGATAGTTAGCATCTACACAAAGTTTTCTGTGTGTAAGGTAACATGCTAAGTGATCTGTATGCATTATCTTCTTTAACGTTCACAGTAACTCCTTAGGGTATGTGATTCTAATTTTAACCTCAGTTTTAGAGATGAGAAACTGAGGCTTGCAGGATTACACAGTGAATAAGAGCTGTATATAGGTTGAGACTGACATCTGACTCAAGACCTCTTTGTAGCCACATCCCCACCTTTCACTTCTCCTCTCAATTATCTTAATGGCCACTGCAAATGACACTGCCTTGAACCATGAGTTCAGAAGGAACTCTGGAAAGCTCATACAAGTAGCCTGCAAATGTATGTATGCTAGATATAGGTTTCTATAGTTTCCGGTGGTTTTCTAATTTGAAACTCTCAACAGTTCGCTGAAGTGTCTATGACAGTTATTAAATTATCACCAATTTTAAGGAAATAAGAACTCGAGCAGCTAAGAGACTCTCGGAAGATCATCCAGCAAGTTTGTGACAGGGCTGGGATTAGAATGGAGGTCTCTTAATACCCAATTCATTGTTTCTCTTCTCTTTTAATGCAGAGAGTTATGAGTGCAGAGTCACATTTCTAATCATCATTAGCTAGTAGAAACACATGGCTGTTGGGAGCCATCACAAACTGTATCAGCTTTTCGATTGGGAGAACAAAGGACAGGGATGGTCCTGTGCTTGAGAATTACCCCCAAGTGTTGATGACTTTTTGCCTTCACCTAAATACCCCTTTTGAGTCTTTTAGCTAGTTTTTTTTTTCAAATTTAGCTTTATTAAGGTACACTTGGGAAATGATGTGTGTTTAAGGTATAGAGCATGTTGATTTGATGTATGTATATATTTACTGTGAAGCGATAATCAGAATCAAGTTGAGAAGGGGAGAAATAGTCTTCCTCAGGGAAGAGCACACTAATTGGTCATCCAGTAGCAAGTGGTCATCCCTGACAACATACATACAAGTAATGTAATACAGAATGAGCAAGTTTATATATTTAGGAATATATGTGCACATACATACATATACATATATAGGTATGTAACAACAATTAATAAGAGGCCATGGTTTTGAAAGAGACAAAGGAATAGTATATGGGAGGGTTTGAAGGGAGGACGGACACAAAAATAGACATTAGGCCTAGAGAGATAGCTCAGCAGTTAAGAGTACTGGCTGCTCTTCCAGAGGACCGAGGTTCAATTCCTAGCACCCACATGGCAGCTCCTGTTCCAGGCTATCTAACACCCTCCCACAGATATACATGCAGGCAAAACACCAATGAGCATAAAGTAAAAATAAGTAAATTTTAAAAAATAGAAATTAAACGTGGAAAAAATAAATCTAGTATAACTTCTGAGAATGGTCTGGGGGGTCTCTTGCAAAAAATACATTTGTATCCACAAGGGGGCGCCAAAAATGTTTCAGGGGTTAGAAAGGGAGAACAGTAGAATACAGGGTTTTAAACTGATTTCCTTTCTGGTCTGTTGGTATATCAAGGTCCTCCCAGCACAGTCTCAAGAAGGGAGAAGCAGATGGTGTTGATGCTGATGGTAGTGTCCTTATATGTGGATATGGGTTAGGGATGGTTCTAAAGAAACTTGACTTTGGGAGATAAAGCCCTTCCCAGCAATCGGGCCTTGTAGTCTCATCACCTGTTTCTTTTTCTGCTACAATTTTCTCCAGTAAAGCTGCTCTTTCATCACTGTGTGTGGGAACTGGATCAGCTGTAGGTTGATATCTGTTCCCTTAGCATTGGGCCAGCAATTTTGCCTCATCAGCCTGCTGAAGCTGTTTCTACCACCTTCTACTTAGGGAGTTAAAGAGAACCAAGTATAAAGGTTTCTACTTCCTTACTTGCAAAACACAGGTAGATGCTGGGGGAAAGTTCGCACAGGATTAGGAGCATTAGCACTGTTTTAACTTTAATAAAACCTGTATTTCAGTTAGACCAGGATGAAGAAGACTGGTGTGGCTTTGACAGATAAATTTCCAAATCCATGTTGGAAAAATAAATTTGGCTAACCACCAGGAGTGTATATAATGGGTGGAGAGATTCAAGCTCTCTCTCTATGTAAAAATTAATTAAACCATTATTTTAATTGACACCCTGCAGATCTTTTCTTTAACAGAAATATTTAAGAAATGTGTACGTGATAATAACTTTCAAACACAATATTTCCAAATGTCAAGTTAATGTGTTCAGGGAGCAAGAAGATTCAAGTACTCAGTATGAGACTCACATCACATCTGTTTCCACAAATGCTTTAGGGAGCCTTTGAAGCAAAGACGGTGGGGGACCTTAAGTTATTTGCAAAACATGGAGGTGAAGATGGGAACACCCCCTCCCCCTCTCTTCAACTTTAAAACTGGAAATGAGGATATCTCAGAACAAGCTGTTGCTTCATCAGAAAATAAATTAGAAGTCATATTAGTTGCAGAAATAACAATATTTATAAGTGAAAAGCCGAATTACTTTTTAGGATGTAGAGGAGAGGTAGTTAAACTGACATATTTTTGAATAATGTTGCCTCCCCTAGCTAAGATGTAATTACTGAATTTTTAAAAACAGAAAAGCCATAATCTAGTAGTTCAAAAAATCCACTCAGCTTTCTGTAGGCATTTGAGAATTACTGTTTGTTTTTTGGAGTGGAAGTAACATCTTTTGCAGTTAGTTTTTGGAACGTGGCCATTGCTGAATGAAGGGTTCCAGTGGTGCATCATATTTCTTCTGTATAATTGCACTAAAAGAATACGTTGGCATAGTGTGTGCTTTATAATGAGCTGGGGGGGAATGTAAACATGCCAGAAACCTTCAACAATGAATTAGTTATTTTGAATATTTTATTGATCTGACAGTGATACCATGAAAATTGAATGAAAGTTAAACAACAAAAAGTTGTTGTTATTTACCTTGACAGTTAAAGCAAAGCTTTCCCAGGTCCAGACCAGATAAGTAACACAGACTTTTGGATTTATCCAAGGCATTCTTTACAGAGTAGTTTGGCTTATGTTTAAACCTGCCCTTGAAGACAATTGAGGTTCTGTCTCAACCTGCCCTCAAAGACATGTTGGGTTAAGTATAAATCTGTCCTTTGATCACTGTCACCCCAAATCAGTCAAGGATGAGGGTATGTGACCTGGAGGCCCTAGTTGTCACTAGCACATTGAATAGTAATTGTCAAAAACAGATGCAGTTGTTAGATAATAGTGATTATTATTGCCATGGCAATCCTTTAACCTTTGTGCCAAAGGCTCCTTCCTTTCTGATTCTTTCCATGTATTTTGTAGTAGTCAAGTCAGGAAGTGCAGATTGTTAAGAAATATGAAGGGTCTGGGATTTTTGCCTTTCTTGCAAGCCATAAACTTAGCTTGAGACAGTTTCTTGAGTGCTAGGAAGAGGCACAAGACTCTTGGAGAAGAGATGAAGAAACATTTATTAGGGTAGTAGCAGTAGCATTTTTGTCCTGGTTCTCTGAGCCTGCTTACCCACAAACTGATCACAATGGCGCAAAGAGGGTTAGACTATGCTGTTACACTCATGGATTATGTCATAGGGGAACTCTGTTTCAGGACGTGAACTCTTTTATCACCAACAGTAAGTGCATCAGCCTTCAACTCCGGGGAAGTGACAGTATGCTGAGTAAGTAGTAGTCAGCACTGTTTTCCAAGGCTGTGTAAGCAGACCTGCTCTTTACTACAGAGTGAGGTTCTATGTCTGTCATCCAAGGCTGGGGGTGATACACAGTACCAATTTTCTTGAAGAAGTATCCCAGAACTGAGTCATTCAGTGCCTTTTGTTTACAAGATAATGACAGAAGTAAGTTCCATGGAGAATGGTTTTCCAACACAACTAGGACTTGCTAACAGAACAAAGCACCCACATAGCCTTATCATCTTTGCTATCACTCTTTCCTGTAAGAGTTTAGTCCCGAAGCCACTTCATCTCCCCAAAAGCAAATACTCCATACCTACTCCTGGTGTAGGGGAATTAGGAAGGATATTGTTAAGTTGGCATCATTTACCTGTGACCTGAGGTTGGGGTCCCAGGTGTCCAAAAGTTATCATGCTATTTTGATTTACGACCATTCCCCCTTAATGAAACAAAACAAAACAAAAGACACTCATCTTGACTTAAGCTTTGTGTAGTTCCAAACTAGAAAGCTCAAATCTTTGAAGGAAAAGAAAGACCATTCTTTTGGAAGGAGAGGTGTGGAATTTGGAAGTTCAGGCCAACTCTTAGTTCCTGTGCAGAACTCAGCCTTCTGACACAGTCTTTAATAAGGTTTTGGACTAAGGGGCCGGAGGCCAGCCAAAAGATCTCTGTCTGTACGCCACATTTTCCTCATATAGGAACAAACGATATTTTAAAGTAAATATGAAATTAACCTAAAAGGATTAAAGTTGTTGTGTCGGTCAGAAACATCCAAAAAATATTTCCTGAAAAATGCTTTTGTGCTAGAAGCGCTTTCATTTTCTTCATCTCTTGTATGATTTAGAAATCCAACTTGAAACAAGTCTTTATTGCCAGATTACATTTCATAGGTTTTTCAAGTTACAAAGAACTTAAGACTTCAGAGCTTCTGGGGTGCTAGCTAGAAGGACATTGTTATTCTACTCACAGAGGTAGCAGGAGCATTAGAAATTTGGGGCAGGTGATACGCTAGATGCAATCGTGGAATGGTTATGAGACTTTGTAGCAGTCACGTGTCTTCTCCATCTGATGATATTTAGTATTCTTTTTTGTTTGTTTGTTTGTTTTTTTGTTTCTCGAGACAGGGTTTCTCTGTGTAGCTTTGCGCCTTTCCTGGATCTCGCTCTGTAGACCAGGCTGGCCTCGAACTCACAAAGATCCGCCTGCCTCTGCCTCCCGAGTGCTGGGATTAAAGGCATGCACCACCACCGCCCGGCGATATTTAGTATTCTATTAGCTCTGACATGACTCTATTGATCTCTAAATTCTGGAATATAAGTATTTGAACTTTTAAAAAAAAGATTTATTTATGTATTATGTATACAGTGTTCTGCCTGCATGTATGCCTGCAAGCCAGAAGAGGGCACTAGATCTCATTACGGATGGTTGTGAGCCATCATGTGGTTGCTGGGAATTGAACTCAGGACCTCTGGAAGAACAGCCAGTGCTTCCAACCACTGAGCCATCTCTCCAGCCCAGTATTTGCACTTTTTGAAAGAGTGATTCATTTTGTTTTCTTGACAAAAGAAGTAGCATATTTATTTTGGAGAAAATAAAGAAATAAAGATTTTTTTAAAGAGTGATTTCCAATACTGTTATTACTTTTCATGCATATTTAATTTCATATGTGCATTAAGTAAAATTTGGATTGCATTATTCCATAAGATGCCTTTTACTTAACAAGGGAGAATTTACATCTTATGGTAGCAGTTGGAGTTTATCCTGAATCCAATGGAGAGCCATTGGAGAGTTTCAAGCAGTTATCTCTCACCACATCAGAGATAGAGAAAAGGGAAGAGCTCCCAAAAGAGTTTGAGTTGAACTCATCTCACTCCTTACTGTTTCAGCACACACACACACAAAATAGTCCATAGCTTGGAATGGTGTTTCATACCTGCAACACTAATGATTCTGGAGGCTGGGACAGAGGGATTTCAAATTGGAGGCAAGCTTAACCTGATATAAAAAGTGTTGACATAGGAGATCCTATATTAAAATAAAGCTAAAAGGGATTAGTTATATGGCTCAGTGGTAGAGCAGCATTATCTACCATTCATGAGGTCTTGGGTTCAATTGTTATTGCCCATCTCCCACTAGATGCTTATGGAGCCTCACTAAAGGTATGAATTAATGATGATTTTAGAAGTATAGATATTGTGAACTGCTGTATTAATAGCACTTGTGTGTGTACCTTTATCTGCCATGAAAACAAATTGGAAAAGAATTAATCATATGGAAAGTATTTAATGGCTTCCTAATCAAAATGATCAACTATACATGTCAAATCTCAGAACATCCAACGCAGACATTGGCAGCCTATGAGCCAATTTTTAGTAGCAGGTAGGTAATTGTAACAAAATAGCTTATATTGTCAACTTTATTTAAGATTATTTCATTCCATATAAACTCAAAGTAATGTGTAATTCAACACTGCAAAATATAGGGACTTTAAAATTTAAGAACCAAGGAGACCAACTAAAGGGAGTAGACAGGATGACTGCCATGAAGTATCTGGACAAGCCCATCCATGTCTGTTTCCTAGCATCAAAAGTAAACAGGAAATTACATTGGCTTACATAGCTTTTATTGTTGCTGAAGAAAATATGTTTGCTTCCCCAAAAACAAATTTTATCTTGAAATTTATTATATGTTCCTTATGTGAGGAATAATAGGTGATAGCAGACATCTTCAACTACAGCTTTGTAAAGGAACACCAGATATACTGAAGTAGAGAATTCCTGTCTTGACCTTACACATTAAGGGTTAGAGTGTGATATTAAACCGTAATTCATGGTTGATGTTTCTTAGAGTCTATGATTATATGGTCATAGTATTTACGTTTCTGATGATAGCTTGACACAGACTAGTGCTTGAAAATGTGGGTGATAATCTAACTACCTTGTCCACTTTATTCTTTCTTGAATGTCAGATGGCTGAAAGGTAATAGTGAAGGATTATTGCTTGCATGGGAATTGTATTGTGGAAACCTTGGTTTAGTAACTCTAGGACCAAGAGTCTAGGTTTATCTGTATATATGGAGTACCAGAGATGGAGCCCAAAGTATTGAGCCTCTGAGGCAAATTCTCTATCACCAAGCTACAAACCCAGCCCTCTGTATGTTGTGATTAGGCATTCAGTAAACTTGGACCGAGCAAATAATTTGTTGAATGATACTCTTTGTACTAGGACACATCATCCATGAATGTACTTTCCTTGATTTTGTGTGTTTGTATGTGGGTGTGCATGTGTCATGGCACTTGCAGACAAAAAATTGCAGGAGTTGATTTTCTCCTTCCATCATGTAAGTCCTGGAGATGGAGTTTAGATTGTCGAGCTTGGCGGCAAGCACGTTTACCTGAAGTCTATCTTGCCAGCCCCAAATCTATGTTGTTTTTTTTTTTTAATGTACTGCACAATTTCTTTTATTTCTCTGCCTTCCCTTGTGCAGTCTGCATTTACCGTGTTTCTGGAAAACAGCTATTAGAGGAATGCAAATACAATTGCATGTCAAGAATTAACTCCTGTATTTACAAAACTAGGAAACAGCCATTAATAAGGAATGATTAAATTATAAAACAGCAATAAGAGAATCCAATGCATCTGCTAAAGATATTGTTGAAGATTTAATTGCATGCGTAAATATCTATGATAAATTGTAAGTGGGAGAAAAACATATGTGCATGTGTGCATAGGTGTATTATGATTGACTGATAGATGTTCATTTGTCTATTCTTCATCTGTCTATGTATGTATGTATGTATGTGTGTATGTGTGTATGTATGTATCTGTCTGTTTGTTTTCTATCTCCATTCATCTAATTCATCTATCTGCTTACCAAGAGACAAAGACCTAGGTAGATGGACATATAAAATAAGCATACAGCTTTGGTGGGAGGCAATGTTAGTAGATCTTCTGTTATTTTACATTTAAATTTTTTAATACTAAACATAAATTGTTCATGTTTAAACATGAGATGTAAAATATAAAACACCTGGACATGGGAAACAAAGTCCTTCAGTATTTGACCACCTCATTCTCCCTTGGTTTCTGTTCGAATAGCTCCCCATCCCTTCTTAAACACATTGTGAACTCTAGCCACACAAGGCCACTGGAATTCCCCAGTGTGAGCTCCTTGTGGCAGGGTTGCAGCCATATATGCATCTTTTGTACTTAGTGCAGTGTCTGGCACTGGGCAAGTTCTCAGTACCTGTTTCTTGAAGGAATGGCCAGTGTATAATACTCTGTTCGTTTTCATCAGAACCTCGCAGCTCTTTCCCACTCACTACTGCACTTCTGCCCTCTCGCTTTCAAATCACTGCCAAAATCATGTATTTGAAATAGAAAGAGGTAGTTTAATTCTCAAATGATGGACCTTACAGCATACAGCTGGCTGTGGTATGTTAACATGGACTGGACCTAGTCATTGAGCGTGTCCAGGATTGTTTAACACGACATTTATATATGTTCTTACCCTTATACGTCTCTTAACCTCTAATCACTATCGTTCCCCACCTACTTCATGAAAGCACCCCTTCATTTTAGGACTACTTTGAGCACATCAAAAGACATAATCCAAATATATCCTAAATAAACAAAAATCCACAAGATCCATTTCCCTTCTAAGAAAACATATCTGGCTCTTCTTTCCTCCTAAAATGAATCCAGACCTTGCAGAGATCACAAGATTTAGACAGTACTACCTAATTATTTTTTTATGGTCAATTTTACTTCAAAAACAATAATTAAGCCTGGTTCTCTATAACATCTAGTCTTTCCTTTCCCCAAGGAGATATTTGTATTACTTCTTTTTTGCCTTTGCTCAGCACATTGGTGTGTGTGAGTTTTCATTAACATTTCTGGATGTAGGCAAAAGTGACATGGTAGCAACAAACAGAAATCAAGGCCACGTAAATTAATAATCCTTGTGCCATTAATAGTGTCTGCATTCTTTTAGAAATTAATTTTAAACAAATTCAGAAACTCCTCCTTCTCTAGCTATCATGAGAAGATCAAATTTCCTTTGGCAGTCTGTGAATGGTAAAAGCTCACTTTGCTTGTGTGTATGGTGGTAAGAATAAGGATTTAGGTGGCAGTGATGAAACAAAGAAGTGGAGAGAAGCCAGCCTCTGAGGGTGTTCAGGAGAAAAGCAAGGTGCAGATAACAACAGCTATTTCACTCTCTCTATCTTCTTCTGACTACTTGCATGTAGGAATTCATCTCACCAATTTCTAAGAAACGTCTCTAGCAAATAGCAGTTAAGAAATACTCCAAGTAGGTTTATTAACTTAAGCATGGTAGCACACACTTGTAAGCCCAGAATTTGGGAGGCTGCAGCAGAGAATTGAGAGTTCAAGGCCAGCTTGAGACCCAAAGTGAGATCCTGTCACAGACAGATAGATAACACACAGATTTTACCTTGGATTACCCTAATTGCTAATGACATTGAGCATTTTTTTTCTGCGTTTATCAGCCATCTATGTTTTCTTTTAGAAAGTGTCTGTTTAAGACTCTTTTGAAACTAATTTTTTTTTTTTTACTGTTGAGGTTCTTTTAATGGAACATTTTAAAAATTGTAGGTACTTTAAGACTAGAAATTTTGAAAATACACAGACTTCCTATGTGCCCTTCACCTAGCTTCCCCCAATGATAATGTCTTCCTCAACCACAATACTTTGTCAAAAACAGGAGATTGACATTGGTGCAATAACCTTGACTTTACGTGTCATTTTTCACGTATGATTCTATTACATGTCTAGATCTGAGTCTACATCATCAAAGTAAGGATATAGTACTGTCCCAACCCCACAAATAAACTTCCTCATGTGATCCCTTAATGGCCACACTCTTCACTCGGCCATAATCCCTAGTAAACTGCTGGTTTCTTTTCTATCAGCTTAATGGTTTTTACTTTGAAGATATTATGTAAATGGAACTATACAGTAGCCTTTCAAGATTGCCTTTTTGCACTCAGCCTAATACCCTTGGAGATCCATTATATGAGAGTTGTTTAATATATTATAGATATAAGTCCTTTGTGGAATATGTGATCTGCAAATATATTCTTGCAGTCTGTGGCTTGTTTTCTAATTCTCTTAAAAGTGTCTTTCTCAAAGCAAAAGGTTTACGTGATCCTCCAAGTGATAAGTTTTGGGTATGAATTGTCCTTCTGATATCATATAAAATTGTTTTTGTTTTAATCTAGATTTAAAAACTATGTAGTTTCCAATGACTTGATGTTTTATTTAATTTATGAACAAGTTCTGGCGTTAGGGAGAACTTCATTCTTTCTTTCTTCACATACCCTTTTTGCCCATTTCTCTTTTTTGTCCTATTCCGAGGCACTATTACATACATGTCAGTATGCTTGCTGTTTGGAGCACTATTACATACATGTCAGTATGCTTGCTGTTTGGAGCACTATTACATACATGTCAGTATGCTTGCTGTTTGGAGCACTATTACATACATGTCAGTATGCTTGCTGTTTGGAGCACTATTACATACATGTCAGTATGCTTGCTGTTTGGAGCACTATTACATACATGTCAGTATGCTTGCTGTTTGGAGCACTATTACATACATGTCAGTATGCTTGCTGTTTGGAGCACTATTACATACATGTCAGTATGCTTGCTGTTTGGAGCACTATTACATACATGTCAGTATGCTTGCTGTTTGGAGCACTATTACATACATGTCAGTATGCTTGCTGTTTGGAGCACTATTACATACATGTCAGTATGCTTGCTGTTTGGAGCACTATTACATACATGTCAGTATGCTTGCTGTTTGGAGCACTATTACATACATGTCAGTATGCTTGCTGTTTGGAGCACTATTACATACATGTCAGTATGCTTGCTGTTTGGAGCACTATTACGTGTATGTCAGTATGCTTGCTGATACCCTCCAGGTGTCGGCGACTCTGCTCATTCTTCTTCACTAGCTGCTTCCCAACCTCGTCTTAATTGGTGCATCTTCATGTTTGCTGATTCCCTCTTTTGCCCACTCAAATTTTCTCTTGAGCCCTTCCAAGTTTTTTTAAACTATGCAACCCAATCACTTGCCTAGTTCTTTCTGAAATATAATTCATGCTCTATTTATATTCTCAACATAGTGTACCTTTCCATTCTTACCTTTAGTTTTTAGACACAATTTGATTTAGTTTTGTGACCATATTTAAAATAATAATTTGAAGTCTTTGCCTAGAACAATCTATTATCTGTGCTTCTATAGGAACCGTTTCTGGTGATTGCTTTTTTCCCCCTAGAATGAGTGTCATACTTTACATTTACCTTTTTTTTGTTCAAAACTATACATTTCAAACAATATAATGGAGCCACTCTGTAAACCAGAATCCCCTCCCGTACATTTGCTGTTGCTGATTTTTTTTAATGTGTTTGCTCAGTGAGTTTTGGAACTATTTTGTAATGTCTGTGTGTGACCACTAAAGTCTCTGGTTAGGAGTTAGTGACCAGACAAAGACTTCCATAAATGTCTGAAACTAAGACGTCTTCCCATGCTGGATGTTCAGGCATCTCTCTAGCACTTACCCCGGAAGTTGACATCGACACCACTTTCACTTATCTAGAACCTGCAGTTAAACTGTAAGCTCTAAGTGTCTTTCCTGAGCCAACTACAGCCTTTCCAAGAATAGACACACACACACACACACAGACACACACACACACACACACACACACACACACACACACACACACACCCCTGAGTCTATTCAATGTTGCTTGTGTGTGTGTGTGTGTGTGTGTGTGTGTGTGTGTGTGTGTGTGTGTGTGTAAGGCTGAACATTAGGGATGGCATAGCCTAGCCCTCATGATTTCTGATTAAAACTCCACAGTCACTCAAATTGTTATTCTTCTGTAAGCATTTTGTTCAGCCACTTTCAGGGACATTTTTCTCCTTTCCGTTCATTTTTTAGCTGTTTTTTCTTATGAGTTGTATCTGAGTATGGATGTCTTTTGAGTTTATCCTACTTAAAGTTTGCAAAGCTTGAAGATTTTTAAAGATTTTGCCACATTTGGGGAATTTTTAGTATCTACATCTTCAAATACCGTTTTCCATATCATTGCCCTTTTTCTTTTCTAATGACACAAGTACAACACTTTTTGTTGTTGTTATTGTAGCTCAGATCACTAAGACTTGGCTTTTGCTCTATATTCAATATTTTTTTATCTGTTATTCAGATCGGAGAATTTCCATTGCTTTATCTTCAAGCTTTTGGATTCTTTCCCTCCCTGTCTTCTTAATTCTGCTACTGCACCAATCTAGTGAGATTGCACAACCTCAGTTGTGATGCCCCTGTCAATCAATAGCAGAGCCTCCATTTTGTCCTTACTTATAGCTTTGATTTCTTTGTTTAGACAGCCTATCTTTCTGTTCCTTTTAAGATTGTTTGCTTTTACTTGGAGAATTATAGTAACCACTTCAATAAAAACTGTATCTGCTTTCTCCATCATGGGGACCTTCTCAGTGTTGGGAACTCCTGATTCAATTTGTCCATGTGAGTTCAGGTTTCTCATTTGACTTGTTCATAAATTCAAGTAATTTTGGATCATATCCTAAATATTTTGATATTATGTTGTTTATAGGCATATTTATTTATAGTCTCTAATAATTAAAATGTGGGAATGTTAGGCACATGCATGTCCTTTCCAAAGGTAAATATGCATAGACTCTGCAGTATGTAATTACCTCCTTACTGAGTCAGCTGAAGTGAATTCAAAGATGAACCTTAAGTCATGCCAAAGCAAGCTGCTTCAAACAAGTGATTTTGAACAGGAGTGACTATTGTAGCATTTACTAAAATATTTGATGTGGAGGCTAGAGAGATGGCTCAGAGATTATGGGCATTTGCTGCTCTTTAAGAGGACCCGTGTTAAGGCTGAGTGGTGGTTATGCAGAGGCTGGCTAATCTCTAAGTTTGAGTCCAGCCTCGTCTACAGAATGAGTTCCAGGACAGCCAGGGCTATACAGTGAAACCCTGTCTCAAAAAACCAAAAAAGAGAAAAGAGAACCCATGTTTTGTTCCCAGCACCTACATGGTGGCTCACCAACAATTGTAACTCTGTTTCCAGGGGATCCAGTGCCCTTTTCTGGCTTCCTCAAGCATCAAGCATGCACTCGTGCACTTACATGCATGCAAGCGAAACACTCGTGCACATAAAAACTTTAAAAAATTGATATATATATTTTTTTTTTGGTTTTTCGAGACAGGGTTTCTCTGTGTAGCTTTGCGCCTTTCCTGGAACTCACTTGGTAGTCCAGGCTGGCCTCGAACTCACAGAGATCCGCCTGGCTCTGCCTCCCGAGTGCTGGGATTAAAGGCGTGATTTTATGAATACCTTCTTGATAAACACAAAACTCTGGTGTCAAAGGTAATACGTTTTCTTGAAATATTTTATCACGACCAACAAAGATTCCTTGGTCATTTGTTTGCTATTTGTCTATCACAATTTTGTAGCTCCTAATAGATAAAATGTCAATAATATCCATACTGGAAAGGGCAAGTCTTTGTACTTTTCTTACATAGATGAGGGAATTGAGGTTCAGAGAGCTTGCTGTGCAGTAAGTGGTAGAACCAGGTCTCCTGACTGTTGCCTCCAGACATCTCTATCAAGTATCTAATTTGAGACAAATGGAAATAAATGTTTAAACAGAGAGATAAGACCCTTGTCCATTCCACTACACTTTGGACTGAAGTTTCAATGTGCTAATATTCCCAAGTGATAGTTATAATTGACTATGTAAATATTGTGACACTGTTGCTCTTTACTTAAAGTCCAGTTAAGGATGTGTCAGGATTGTACAGAAATTTGAAATGTTAATAATTGGCTATAGTATTAACCAAAATTATCTGTTCATTCTAACACTTTAAAAGCTTGTTAATGGAATACACATACTGCTAGCTGGTGACCTTTGTAATCCAATTATAGTTCATTTATGTTTTCCAAATCAGCTGTTAGAAGTTTCCTTCAACCATTAACTTACTGTCACTTTTTCAATTATTGTGTGTAGGAAAATATTATGTCCAAACTGTTCGCATATAGGTATAAGTCTACAGACATAATTTTGTGTACACTTGAAAATTAATATCCTGTGGTGTTTAATCCCAGCTTTTCTTGTGATATTCTAAGAAATGTATCAGTGAGACTATAGAAATGGCCCATTAGTTAAGTGCACTGGCTGCCTTTCCAGAGGACCTGGCTTCCATTCCTAGCACCTACATGCTAGCCTGCAACCCTCTGTAACTGCAGCCCTATGGGATCTGACGCCCTCTTCTAGCCTCCACCATCACCAAGAACACTTGTGCAGAGACACATTTGTAGGCAAAACACCCATACGTATGAAATGAAACTGTTGAGTTGTTACTATGTGCTGCTGCTCATTGGACTGATCTAAGCATGTATTTTCTCAGTCACACCTTTGGATACAGTCAGCTTCAGACTAGTCCCAGAGTACCTAATCACATTCCTGTGCTGTCTCCCAATCACCAGCTCCTTGCTTGTGTATCTTTTTTACTCCACAGTTTCCAGGCTTCCCTGTAGTTTCAAGAGCATGTGTCAACCATACATCATTGCCTTCTTTGCTGCTCACTGAGCAGATATAGTATATTATCTCTGGAAAAGAAAGTAAATGAGAGTAGAAGATTCAGCCTAGTACCCCAATGAATATTTATTTATGGATTTGCTCTTGATATACCCCAACACATGACCCAACTTTACTGCTATGACTTCTGCTGTCTGTACATTGTTTTGTTTCTCTTTCCCCCTTTGGCATCCTGATATCCTAACAGAGGCAGACTGATGCACTTGTATGGTCTTACCAATTTCTCCAGTCTTACAACCCATTCAGCAACCCAAATTTCAAGGCCCCTCAAAATCTCAGCATGCATTTCAGATCCCTTCATGTGACATTGAACTGACTGTTTCTGTTGCCCATAGTTAAAACACATCATCTGATGTGGTGATTGCTAAATGTTGCACTAATTTGCAAGATAAGAATGCATTAGCAGCACTACTAGAAAATCAAGGCAGAATTGACTGTGTAAGATGTATGTCTTATGTTGCCCTCAGCATTATTGTTACCACTTCCATTTTGTCCTTGGGGTTGTGACACTTTTCTTCAGTTAAATACGTTATCATGGTGATGTTGGTAATAAACATAACATGAAGAAGGGAGGTTTCTATACTTGATTCTTTCCTCTTTTAATTTCTTAACATTGTATTAGCATATATTACTTATACAAAATAATGAGTTTTGTTATAATCCATTTTTAATTTCAAAGCATTTCCTGACAAGTCTTCAAAGTTGTGCATTGGCTGCTCACATCATTGATGGAATTCTACAGTTCTTTTGTGGGTATATTTATGTCCCTAACTTGATTTATGTGCTATAGTTTAAATATATATAATTTCTGCTCAAGATCTCCACAGGATGATAATATTGGGAAGTGGTAGAACTTTTTGGAGGTGGAGATGAGCAAGACATCCTTACAGTGACATAAAGCTGACAAGAGAGACATTTGAGAAGGTAGTTCAGCGCTAGGGTTAGGGTAGCATTGTGCTAATAATGGTAAGAGTAAGTTTGGAAATGGTATAGATTATGGTTTGAATCTCAACTAGGAGCAAACTTACTTTAACCCATTAAATCTCAGTTTTAAAATCTTCAAAGCAGAAATATCAACCTAATAAGGTTATTGTGAGAATCAAATGAGATGTCAGATATTGGAGTACTCATCACTATGTAAGTTACACGTACAGAAATTAATATCTTGATAGAAATCAATCACATTGCTAGTATGTGGCAAAGTGCAATCTAGAACTCAAGTTGGCTTGACTCCAAATATCTTTCTGTTCTGGTTTTTTTTCTTTTTAAATAGAACATTTGATCTGTTACTACTTGGAAATACAGATGTTCAGGGCTGGAAGGAACTTCAATGCTATCTATTATGCCACTGATGAGCTATTTGAATTCCATTCACAACTTATCTCAACAAGAGCTGTGCCAAGATTTCACAATACTTCTCTTGAACACCTTAGTTTATCTATAATTGACCTAATCTGTATTGAGATTGGACTCTAAGGTGAAGTAACACTGCTGTCATTTAAAGTGCCTGATATGTTTGTGTTATGTTGGAGATGATAACAATGTAAGAGAAGGGACTATCAAGACAGATATGCAAGCAGCCTAGGGGAGTTCTATAAAGAGAAGCCCTGACTCCCTAAGCTGTGGTCACAAGACACACACACACACACACACACACACACACACACACACACACACACACACACATGCACACATGCACGCACATGAGAGAGAGAATGCATGAAAGCCAGAGTGAGTGAGTAAGAGAGAGGGAAGCGGGGGGGAGAGAGAGAGCCTTTTTCACCAGAAATGTCTCCTATGCAGGAGGAGGGCTCCTTTTACCTTATTTTATCATAACCTGCCACATTTTGACAAACATTTCAGACTGTTTAGGTTAAAAGCATATTAACTTCAGAATGCCCTGTTTTGACCCAAGCCCCCTGCCCCATTTTCTGAAATAGGTAAGCTTTCCAGATTCCTTTGGAGATTGCAAAGATTTTCATTGTCATACAGAGATAGCTATAACTTTACAACTTGCCCAGAGTGTAGGAACCTTCCCTCTATTGGATTGTCAGGATGTGTAAGTTAATTACTCTGTGTTTTAGTTTCCTCTAATTCCTATTCCTTCATTGGAACAACAGGTATACTTCAGTCTTTTTAACTTGTTAATTAAGGCCAGTACTTAAGGAAACCAGGATGTTGGAGTACTGGTTTAAATTCTTGATGTTTGGTATACAGCTGAGGTGGTACTCTCACTTGTAAGTAGTTAGACTAACTCTGGAAACAGCCAGATCGTTTTAGACCGAGGGGGTGGGGTGGGTGGGCCTCCATTCTCAGCTCATTTCAACTCCATATCTCAGGGAGGATGTTATACCATCTTGTTGGGGGTTGTAATTTTAAACCACTTGGAATAATATTCTCCTTTGCTTTAATGTTATACATCCCTGTGCATGTTGTTCCGCAATTGAAAGGGATATCGGGCAAATTTGATCTGTCTGGCTTTGACTTATGCTGTCCTTATCTTGGCCTTTGTGTCATTAAGAAAAAAATTGGTATTGATCTTGGACCATACCACTACATTGTGCTGCAATTTTTCTTCCTTGCTAGTGGAATATAAATCGATAAAAGGCAGCTGCTTTAGACGAGGGCCAGATACGGTGCTGTCATTTATATATTGCAAATCCAATGATAGCTGATCAAATCAGTGCCTCTCCTGTTCCAAACTTGACATGATTGAATTGTCAATAAAAAAGATTTTACAGTAAGGGAAGGAGAGCTGACAGTGTAAATGTCTGAAAACCCAATGAAGCTCAATAGAAAATGAAACAATGAGCTAGGATATCATTTTCTAATTTCCAATGGGAAAATATTTAGTGAGTAATGGCTAGAATTGGGGATGACCACAGAAGGAGAGGGCGCAGCAATGAAAGCCACCTATCTTGCGTTATAATTTTCATGAAATCTGAAATGCAAATTTGCAGATGTAAATTTTAGGAATTATGCATCATACTCACGGAGTTGTTTATTTACAGAAATGGTTCAAATACTCTACCTCTTCCCTCTTCCATGCGCATGTTTTTTAGTGATAATACCCAGTTACTGGAGGAAAAATAAACATATCCCTGCCTAGGCGTCCTGCTGACATCTAATAGATGGCTCAGGAACAGATCTGATAGTACTGACCCTGCATTCTTCAAGTCAATCAGGAGAGCTTTAGTTTCACTTAATCCATCTCTAAAAGTAGTCAGACGTGTTTTGGAAAAGAGAAAAATGATAAATAGGAAGCTGTAGAAGTTTCTCAGAGAGATGCATCTCTCTTAGTATCTGGCCCAAGCAGTTGAGGAAAACGGAAAAGACAGTGCTCCTGGGATCATGAAAAAATCCTGCCAGTTTTTCAGGAGACCTCATTTGTTCATTTGCAAACACTTACTTGTATATTGAGATGCATTTGAAGTCCCAGAGGGAGAGGCCAGGCTGGGAACTGATAAGAGAATGCGCTTTCATTTAAAGCCTCCTTTGCATGAAGTTCTTGCCTCAGTAGTTGTTCTAAATGCATGGGACCCGATTAGGAGAGAATTAGCTTCTGAGAAATGCTAAGCTTCAGCGTTTTCCACTTGAAAGCTACATTCTGAACCTGTTGGAATATTTGTGAGTGATACCATTCAATGAGCCAGGGTCCCAAAGTGAATCAAAAGGGGGTGGTGGTGAGCTGAGTACCAGAATTGATCTCTCTCTGCTTTCTGACTGTGGCCTTGCCCTCTTGCCATGCCTTCCCTGAAATTCATCTCTTCCCAAGTCTTGGGTCAAAATATTCTTCCTTAAGCTTTTTTTGTTTGTTTGTTTTTGTTTGGTTTGGTTTTGAGACGAGGTTTCTCTGTGTAGCTTTAGAGCCTGTCCTGGAACTCGCTCTGTATATCAGGCTGGCCTCCAACTCACAGAGACCCACCTGCCTCTGCCTCCTAAGCTACCCAGCTCCTTAAACTGTTTTGTAACAGAAATAAGAAAAATAGCTAGTGCGTATACATACATAAAATAAAATGTCGTGTATTAACTGGGCACAATACTAATTAACTGTTACAAATGCAGCAATATATTATAATGAAAGGTATGTGGATATGATTGCTCTCACAAATATCTTAGATGATTTTTCCTCATTCCTTAGATTGAGAACCTTCACCTTTTCACATCAACTGTTCGCTTTACAGCTTCTTTTTAGTCTATCCAAATTGTCAGCATCATTGTTCTCATGCTCTAAGGCCATTTTCAAATGAAACAAGGGTCAGTGGAGCACAGGCAATAGTTGGTCTGATAAGTGATGATGGTGTTAAGCGAGTAATTGGCAAGTGGCATATACAACGTGGATACACCTGGCACAGTCATGTCCTGGATGGGACGGAACTGGGTGGTACACATTTTTATCACATCACAGAGTAGATAGGGAGAAACTACTACATTTTTTCATTTGATCCTTATAAATATTTATAAAAGTTAATCAACTGAGTCTATGGAGGGTAAGAAAAGTCAGGAATATTGTAGGTTCTGGGCCAGCGTCCTTTCTTTTTTTCCCCCTGTGAAGTGACAAGAGTTAGAGCCATCAGATGAAATGGAAAGGTGATAGGTAGATTGTGAATGGCTGCATTCACAGCTACTAAGAATCTGAGGCAGGAGGACTGCAAGTTTAAGGTTAGCCTAGGGTTATGTAGGTAAGACCCTGTCTCAGAGACAAAAAGTAAAAGAAATGCGAACAGTTATAAAGAAAGGGAAGCTGTATGACTCTGAACGTCAAGCAAAGTCCTTGTGATAACTATGAACATGAGTCTCTAACCTGCATTCCTCCATTCTTTATTTACTGTTCAGATTATGTCTCAAAGAGCCACTGGCTCTTTCAAGTTTGATGCAAAATATCATATAGTCACACATGTTCATTTTCTAGGCAATAGGTTCTTAGGTTTAACTGGAGGCAAAAGCATAAGTGTACTTTATCTTTAGGCTCATAGCTTAAACTTTCCACTGTACATTTTCCATTATCCTCTTGATGGCAACATGTCAAAAACTTAATTCTCTCCCTTCCTTCATATCATCTCTGTGTAAATTGCTGATTCTGTTCACCACCCAACAGCCAGGTATTCCTCTTCAGGCTGTCTAGTCCTTTCCATCGTACCTCCAGGACTTCACTAGTGGCTCTAAGATCTCCCCTCCTCTATTCCTGCTTTCACTGCTTTCCCTTAGGACCTTTTTCTCCTAGTGCTTGATATTTTTGAGATTACTAACCATCTTTGGTTTTTAATACTTCCCAAAGTAGGTTTTAACCATTACCTTCGGTACACACCGCAGGGTATTTAAGAACATAGTATCTGTGGGCAATGGAAATCACACATACCTGGATTATAATTTTGATGTCCTTTTCCATATGTGCTTCAGCCTAGTGCAGTTGATTGATGTTTCTGATCCTTCTTTTCCCCATTTGGGCATATGGGTAATCATAGTTCTGCCTCAAAGGCTCATTGGGAAGATTGAGTGTGGTAGCACAGATAAGGGGCTTAGCACTGTCCTGGCACATTGTAAGCTTTCAGGCCAGAGTGATCTTCTCAAGAATGTAAAATGTCTTCCCAATGCTTACCTTACAGATCATAAAATCTTCTTTCTGAACTTTCAGGCTTTCCCGAAACAGGACCCTGTTGTTAACATCACCATTTTTACCTTGCTCCTAGCAAGGAATATGTCTCCAGTCCTTATCTCTTGGATGATATCTCACAGCACATGCCTCAGGCCCATGTCTGCATTTTTTCTTATGTTATCTCACCTTGGATTGTCTCACTCAGTCCCTTCTGCTTTCCTTCAAGCCCCAGCTCCTGTGTTTTCCTTAGTGGTTGTAGTCACAATGGATCTTACCATTCCCCAGGTAGGGTTTTTTTTCTTACTGTCTAATGCTCAATTAGTGCCTTACATAGTATCCTGCATAGTTTGTACTTTACTTACGATTTTTAGTGTTGCAAAATGTGAAGCTCTTCTATCTACTGTTCTTGGCATATTATGTTGTATTTTTCTATTCAATCAAAGCACCATTGCAAACAAAACAAAAATTATTCTTTTACTTATAAGACTTTGTGGCAACTATATAACGGCATGATTGATTTGTTTATTTATTTGGCTAATTTATTGAAATATGAAAGTTTGGAGCAGAAGATGTGCTATTAAAAAGCTGCTGCTGCTATAACATGCTTTCTGTAGAGACCTGGACTCTCTTGTCAAGCTGAGAGACTTGGGAAAGAGCATTCACTTCTTAGTCCCCTGTGTAGCTCCTTCTCAGAAATATTTTGCTAAACAGGCGAGTCAGGCTAGGTGAACCCTCAGAGCCTTTCTCAACGCTGACCTCTTCAGACTCTAAAGCTCTGATGAAAGTAACACTCGACTTTACTATCTGCCTTTGCCCTGGCTTGCTTAGGTTTTGACAGAATGTAGTTTCTCAAGCAAGGCTTATGTACAAGCCTTAATCGAAACTATTTGTCTCTCATAGCGAGCAGACAAGGCTAGAGTGTTAGGAAGGCACATCAGCAGATTTAATTCCAGGGTGGGGAACTGTTTCTGACAAGAAGCCCTGCAAAGTATGCATG
The DNA here is from genome assembly GCF_007827085.1 of Peromyscus californicus insignis. Taxonomy (NCBI): domain Eukaryota; kingdom Metazoa; phylum Chordata; class Mammalia; order Rodentia; family Cricetidae; genus Peromyscus; species Peromyscus californicus. Next base: position 114,557,444 of record NW_026294391.1, on the reverse strand, counting down.
CTTCAGAGAAAAGGGAAAAGTGAGTAAACAAATACTCCCTTTGCTGAAGGAGGATGAGACTTGGAAGTCATATTATAGAAGAGGTATCCTGGAGTGTCTTGGGTAACCAGCCAAAAATTTAATCCGCTTTCTCTTAGCATGAGGTAACTCACCACGCCAACTGACATATTTCTCCAGTGACCTCTACATCTGAAAATGTCCCCTAAAAGCACAGCTGTCTCTTCTCCATACTTCGCCCCTCACTATTTGCTCCAAACCCCTGCGTGATACCATTCTGCAGATGTTTCTTTGCCGTTCCTTTCCATGAGGGTATATTAGGTTCCTTTCCATTTCTGACACTTTAATGACTGACTCACCTCCTGGAGCTCAGGAGCCACTTTTTTTTTTTTTTTTGGTTTTTTTGAGACAGGGTTTCTCTGTGTAGCTTTGTGCCTTTCCTGGATCTCGCTCTGTAGACCAGGCTGGCCTCGAACTCACAAAGATCCGCCTGGCCTGCCTCCCGAGTGCTGGGATTAAAGGCGTGCGCCACCAGCGCCCAGCAGGAGCCACTTTTTATACAGCAGGGACCATTCATGCTCTGAGAAGCCTTTGTACTATGGAGCAGCCTCTTGATGCTGGTCACCCACCACTGCCACCAGGTGCCCAGTTAGGGTGGATATCAAACTGCATTTAGCTCTGGCAGAATAGTCAGATAAGTGGAGTGGGATGAAAAAACACTCTTGTGTCCTTCAAAAATTTTAATCAGAGAGCTGTCTGCTGGTGGCTGCTATCCTTAAACCCTCGTTCATAACCCAAACTCACTGGGAACACCGCATGGTAGTCTATGTATTGGAGGGTTCTGCACCATGCTTCTTCCATTCTGCATCAGAATTATTGATGAGATATTGACATTCACAGGTGGGCTGGCTTTGTAATGCTAGCCAGAGAATCAAAGTTTGTTTGTTTGTTTGTTTGTTTTTTAATTTCCTGACTTTATCTTTTCAGAAAACCCAAGTGTGTCATTAATATTTAATGCTGCATATAGTCTTTCCACCAGTAATGTGTTCCCCAGAGATCTGTCCTCAGAGTATATAGGACAGGGTAATTAGGTCCATTGATCTTTGCTACAGCCAGTGTTATCATAATGGTGATCAACTTTAAAAGTAAGAGGTGGATATTCATTTTAGCTAAGGAACTGGGACAGCTCTTGTTTCATGAACATTCTTTGCCCTAACAGAGGCATTGCTAAGCAGCTACCAGGAGATCAGAAGGAGTTCAAAGCATCTTTTTATAGACTTGGTATAAGAGGCCAAAATGAGGAGGCACTGGTTGTACCAAGAATGGGAAAGTCTTAAACTTAAATAGATTTGGGCCATGGGACAAGTTTCGCAAAGTCAACGCCTCCATCAGGGCTAGCTTGCCATTGAAGTTGACAAGTGTATAACTGAAGGAGTATTTCTGAGGTCAGATGTTTAACATAGATCCATCCTCAGGAGACTTCCTTTGTTAAGCCTCGGAGTAGGGCAGGTAATGACTCATGGCTGGAGAGATCTTTAAGCAGATGCCTTTGATGATCATATGGAAACTTGAAGAGGGAGGTAAATCCCTAAAGTCCTAGAGAATCTGGCACTGGGAAAGATCATTTCCTCAGTTGTCAGTGTAAAATTCCTATACTCTAACAACGTGGGCTTGCTAAGACAGCAAAGCTCAGGTGGATCCAGGTCACTCTGTGTTGATTTTGTTGGAAGTCTTTCCCCCTTTGGTTTCCCACAGAAGGTTTATTTAAAAAAATTTTTTTGAGAATTTATATTTAAGACCACTGAGTCTCAACTATTCAAAGGCAGTAGATTTAATTATTTAGCTAATGGGAACAGAGAGGTTAGAGGATAGAGACTACATTGCCAGGCAGGCACAAAGCCAAGAGCAGGAGTCCAGCTGTAAGAGGCATGGTCTATTGGGCTGGGCATGGATTTCAGTTGGCTACCTAGTGTGCGTGAAGCCCTGGATTCTGTCCCGAGGATCTAATAAAGTCAGGCATTGAGCCACATGAACTCCAAAGGTACAGGCAGGAAGATCAAGAACTCAAGGTCATCCTCAGGTATATAAGCAAGTTCATGGTCAGCCTGGGCTATAGAAGGCCCTGAGAGAAGGGGATGGGTGTGGGGTGGGGCAAGACTATCTGCTGAAGAAACCTGGGACTAGTCCCAGACAGCAATATCAATGTAATATCAAGCCAAGGAGATGTGAACTGAGGTCTCTTCATCTCCTCACTTGTCCTGCCACCCCTTCCCTGTGCCCATTGCCCACGTTTTCCATAAGGCTTATGCAAATCATGCCCACTGATTTCCACACACATCTGTATACATAGCCTGAGTCAACTACAGTGAGATCCAAACTCATTTGAATTTAAATATTAACAGCATATTGTTTCCCAGATGGCTTTGAAATGAATGAAGTAGGTCCTTCTAGCTAGAATGGTAAATGATTTGGGGGCTAGATCTGTTGCCAGAGTATCTAAACACTTTTTACATGTCATATCTTTCTTTGGCTTGAAATAAATGGAAATACTGTATGTAAAGTTCAATAAAATTTTAGCATGATTTTATCCGAGTAATATGAATGTTTCTTCAGATCCTGGACTGTGTCATTAATTTAAATATGGTTTGGGGTCATCACAATAGCTTGTTATAACCATTTGAAATCTTAGAAGAGGAAGATTGAAATCGTTCATCACTATTTTTACCAAAATCTCTTCTTACTTATTTTTAACTAATGCACTTCTGTAAGGGTTATCAACTATAAAGAAATCTGTTCACTTGTCTAAGAATTTCTTTTAAGTAGCCTCAAAATAAGAGCAGTCACTTAAGCCAGAAAAATGCTCAAGACCAGTTTAAACTAGCTACCTACAATCTGCGATTAGTCTGTCGGGAATTGTTTGTGGCTACCTGAGGGTAGATCTCAGCCTCCACGAGCAGCTGTGTTGATTATGTTCCTTTAAAATGACTAGTTTTCCCCATTTGAACTTCTTCTCTCAGCTTAAGTTAGGCAGTTTGATCTACACTACATATAAATGATGTTTGATGCTAGAACAGGGGTGAGTCTGTCCATTAAGCAGAATATAAATAACAATCTCTAGATACGCAAATCATATCATAGGAGATAAATTGCACAGGAGTGTTTCCTGTATAATTATGCTGCACTAAACAGAAAACAAGGAAAAGTAACTCAGTATTTTCAGTTTTTATATATGTATCTCAACGTTTTTTTTTTCAGTCCTGTTTCTTTTTATCTTGTTTTTTTCCCATTTCCTTCCTTTACTTGCTCCCTCTTTCCCTCTCTTCCCTTAGAAATGAAGCTCTGTTACTTAATGTATGCCACCCGGAGAGCTCTAATTGGACAGAGCTGCATATCAAAGTACAAAGCTCCCATTTTTTGATGACTTACCAAGAGATTGACAGTATAACTTAGTGTCCAAACCAGGGCAATTTTGAGAGGAAAAGAAGTACTAAAAATAATGAGTAGATTTCTTGTTCTAAAAGGTATAAACTGGGCCTTTAGGATACTAATCTGCATGCATGGTATCCTATCCACAAAGATGCTAGGATGTCTAGTATAAAAGGCTTATGAGATTATCAGTCTGACTCTAGTAGAAGAAGCTGAGAACACACCAGCACTCCCTGGTGCTGACCCAGGCCTTCTAACTTGGAGCCCAGTTATCTTTTAATTACATGCTTGGCCTCACCTCTGAGCAACACAGAATTATATCAAGCATAAAGTCACCTAATTTTTTAGTTTTGACCCCCACCTGATGAATAGTTTTTAGATATGGAACTTTTCAGTAATTAGATTAGCCATTCCCTTTATCTTGTCAATCAGTGCTTAATAATTACGCAAGTACAGTGGTACTGGTTGAAGCCAGACTACAAAATCATTTTCTTCTCCTGCCACTCTATAGTTTAGGAGGGATGGCACACTCACAAAATGTAAAGCCCAAAGGAAACCATCGAAACATTCAGATCATTGAAATTCAAGTGTAATTTTCTTTTTTTGAAATTGGAAGAAAGGGACTCTTTCATTGATTTTTGAGACACACTTTTCTGACGAGCTATACTTGAGTAATTTACCTGATAACTAACAAGGTAAGGTTATCTCCTGAGAGAATGAGCAGGTAAGAGGTGAAAATGAGTGACACTCTCAGTTGTTACCTGCTTTATGGTTTTGAAATGGAAGAGAATATAGCCAAAAGAAAATGGGCCAGAGACTAGGAATCGGTTTGTAAATGTAATGCTCACTGTCTCCCATTGCTGTTACCATGCACATTTTCCTTCATCCCTGCTCATGCACCAGATTCATATGTCCTAGTGATAGACAGCAGCACAGTGACACCCCCATTAATGAAGAAAATGGGCTGCGACAGCAAACTTTGTCATGAGATACTTCATTACATAGAAGAAATGATAGAAAACATACTGACTTTGAGGACATGGAAACAATGAGGTATGGGAAAAAAAACATTATCAAATCCTAATGGAAATATGGATGTGAATGATACAAGGCCCTTAACATTAGGATCAACATCTCATTTCCCTTTTATGTATAGGTCAATAATCAATTATTGACCTTATAACATTGCTGGATACCACCATTTCTAGTTGACCTTGATGACTGACTAAGAAGCACCTTAAATGAGCAGTGCTTTTGTGATTATTCTATTACCGCAGCTTTATCTTTTCTCTAAGTCTGGACCCCAAAACGTCTAACTTAGAAATACAATTGTAATTTTTCTGGTGATCTTATCCCTCCTGCTTAGTTCTACCAGCAAGTGTAGCGACTCTCCCATGTTTGTCTAGTTGCAAAAACAGAGAAGAATTCACATTGTTATAGCTCTCTGTGGAACCACTGCAGTAAAACGTGGCAGCGAGGGAGGAAACTCTGCATGCTCTATCATTCCCTCCGACTCAGAGCACCTTAGGTGCTTTATTCATGTGCATTAAGTGCTAGTACATCCAGTCTTATCCGCATGGAGCCCCCTTTACTCTCCTTATACTCAAGTGGGTAGAATTGTGTCATTGCTACATCTAACCAGGTATTAAGCACAGTACACTCTTTTCACGGGACATACTCCTTAAAATCTTATACTACTCTACATAATATTGCCGCTGTTTGACTTTTTAAGTGGGCAGAAATGGTCATTTGATACAATTCAACCTGATACTTTGGGGCAATACAGTTTAAAATTGAAATATAACATGATTCTTCTGGAAGTTTTACAATGATGATCATAATGATAAGGATAATAGCAACCATTTTCTGTAGCTCTTGCTATGTGCCCTTTATATAACATGAGGTGTTTCACTATTTCCTCTCTACCACTTCATGAACAATTAATACAATTCAAGTTGTTTTCTCTCTCTCTCTCTCTCTCTCTCTCTCTCTCTCTCTCTCTCTCTCTTCTACGTCATTTGATATTTTTAATGTTTTCCATGCACTTTCCTTGCACAGGTTGCCCAGCTGCCACAAGTCAATGCCAGGCTCTGGCACATGTCAGTTTTCTATGGTCTTATTTGGAGGGATATCTGAATGTATTACTCAGGGTCTCTGCTCACATTCTCTTGGCTCCTTCTCAGTGTGTCTTAGTCCACAGGTCACTGTTTACCGTGTCTCTTTGTAAATTCTCCTGCATTTGTGCAGGTTTTTTAAAACATTTTTTAGATTCTTTTATTTTTGAGATTATAACATAATCACATCATTTCTCCCTTTCCTTTCTTCCTTCCGAATCTACCCACTTACCCTCATTGCTCTTTTTTCAAATTCATGGCCTCTTTTCATTGATGATATTTTCAGCTAGGTCAGTCCAGAATAGGGGCTGAGGCTGGGGTCAGTCATCAGTGCTATGAAGGACTGGATGATGCGGCAGGCTTTAGCTATTTTTCTATTTTCAGTACTAACTACCAAGAGATAAAGGTGCCCCCTTACTTTTCTTTAAATATGGCTTTCAGTGGTTTGAACAGGTACTCTGTTGCACAGTCAGTTTCCAATCAGAAGGCCCACTTGTATATTGAGGACTCGTCAAGAACAATAACTTTTTCTAACTTTGTTAGACTGATAGCTTTTCATTCCATGTCTGTGGAGCTCTCCAAGCTCTACGATTAGTTTCTTGTGGATCACCATCTTGGTTCTGTTGCTCTTGCTTTCTCCCAGCATCCTCTGTAAAGGAGAAGCTGAGTGTCAAAGAAGTTAGGCAACTCACATAAAGTCATATACATTAATTAACGAAGCTTGATTTCATCTTAGATCTGATTATTTCCAAACTTGGGGGCCTTCTTTAACTCTGTCATTATTCTAATATTCTAATTGTGTATTGTGAGGCAGAGAAGGCAGAATTCACTAATGGCCACATTCAAAGATAGAAGCATTCTTGCGTCTTTGCCCTATAAATTGGCTCATACTCTATGGTTACCAAGTCGTAGACTGCTTCTGTTCTCTTCTACCAGTTCCATGATCTTCCTGAGATATTTTGGGAGACTACATTGTAGGACAGGCCACTGACCTTTTATTTCTGCACTGTATGTGAGGGAGATGAGAGCAGACCAGTTTGAATCCCCATAAATGGCCCATTTTGTGACGCTCCTATAACCTGTGCTTTAAAAATTTTATCCTCTTTCTATTTTCCTTTGATTTGCAATACCAAATAAAACATCAACATAATTAAAGGCTGCAGTGTAAATTCTTTGCTTTTATGCTCACCACAACTCCAGGGCCACTTTTGACCCAGATATACCTGTTTGTATATAATCTGGTGAATGAGCAGTCTCTCTTGGTGACTCCACTGATATGTTAGGCAGGACCTACCTAGTCTCATGGACGCTGTATAGTATCTAATGGTAATAGTCCCTCTTTCTCTATCCATCTCTCTCTCCATATATATATATATAAGAGGAGATAATGTACCTATAGTTTTTTTTTCTAAACAGAAAAGGTGCTTGGTAGGACACATTGCTTTAAAAAATGTACAGGCTGAAAAAGTTAGACGTGCAGAGTGGTAAGATTTATAAACTTTTTAGTAAGTTTAAAAATATTTTAAAGGAGCACTGGGACATAGGAAATTGGGAGCACTTGGCATTCTAGTTCATAGAAATGCAAGACAGCTTGACACAGGGTCTAATTTTTAAAAATATCCTGTTTAGAAAAACAATCTGAAATCAGACTTAAAGAAGAAACAGATTGGAGAAGAAAAGGGATGAGTTCATTCTTTTGGCTTTGGTACAGTTGAGGCATCCCTGAGATGACTGTTAAGTGGTCTGGAATGCAAGGGCAAGGTCAGGGCTAGAAAGAGATTTGAGAATCCTCAAAAGAGAGAAGAGATAATACCTGAGGATGAGATGACTTAGTGCAGATGTTTTGAGGCTATTTCCAAATACAGATTCCTTGGTCTTGCCTTTGGAAGTTCTGATTCAGCACATCTGGGATGGGGCCAGCCCCCTCTATTTAACAAGCTCCCCAGGCTGTTCCGATTTGCAGCCAGGTTAGTTCATTGGCTCATCCATCAACTCAGCACTTGGCTGTTGCTTTGTTGCCTCCAAAGGGGATCATAAAATGTGAAAGATTCTTCTCCTGTCCTTTCAAAAGAGAGTAGTTTCCAAAACAAAGCAAGTTTTAAAGATATATTTTCAGGAAATATTTATGAAGACTCGAGAAGTAATGGAGCCATTTCCATTGTAGTCTTTGCTTTGGCTTATCCGTTTATAGAAAAGGGAACATTGTGTGTGTGTGTGTGTGTGTGTGTGTGTGTGTGTGTGTGTGTGTGTGTATGAGAGAGGGGGGAGAATTTAGCTCACACACAGGAATGGATAATCGTTGCACATTTTCCAACATCATATATGGAATTTTTTAATTGTTTCATTTTAGTTTTACACAAATAGAATATACTTAGCAATTTTTGTATCTTCCACACTGAAAAATGTTGTTTGATTTCAATAATATGAGCTTATAGACAAGAAAAATTGTATCTGAGCTTTGAAAAAATCTTGCCTTTGGATAGTAATATTAATAAATGATAGTTCTTGTTTGGGTAGCCTAAATGAGGTACCAGTGCTAAGCCTTATTTGAGATCAACTTTTGAATATTTTTCTGTAAGAGTTGTCTACAGATCTGAGGATAAACCCACAACACTCCAGGCTTCCTGAATCAGATCAATTACTCATTTGAGACAGATAAAGCCATGATGCATTTTCTTCACTTAACTATCTTTTGGGAGGAGAGGGAGCCATTCTTTTCCGGTACGTTTTAGGCTAATCCAGACAGTCCAGTTGAATGATAGTAAGAGAATTTTACAATGCCCGTGAACTGTATTTGCTTTTTCAGTTGACCCATATGATTAGTATAGGAAGGACAGTGTTGGATTGGGATAGGGAATTTCAAAACGTAAGTTGGGTTTATATTCCTGGCTGTGTAATTAAAACAAATTATATCTGTGTTGGTTATCACTTCAGTGCATCATTTTGCTTTGGCTTGCCCCTAGTGGAGTCATATTTTACTTTTTAAGTCTCTTCTACTGTGCCAGTGCATCTTTTACACATTTTCAAGTCTTGTACCCTCCTCCCGCCTGTCTAGACAGGTGTGTTCAGTAGAGGTGGGTATGTTGCCTCTTCTTTGTGTAGGAATTATTATTGGATGGGAAACTGGGAATGATTTCCAAGTTATTGATCATTAATTTCTAACTTATTTGTTATAATTTGTTTATATGGATAAAATGTTATTCACATATATTTGGGGGGAGTTTTCAGAAATGTTGCACGTCGTCTACTTTTTATATTATCCCTATGAGATTGGTGAGAGTAGTATGAGAGGTTAATACCACCATTTTGTAGGCATGAAACAGACTTGAATTGATATTGGTACAAAGTCCTTTACATTCAGGGTTTTTTTAATGAGGCATAGGAAGAGGGACAGAGCAGAGAATGTATATGTACAGGCTTTCCAGCACTTTTGCAAGTCTGCAGACAGATGATCACCATCATTATGAGTTTTCTCATAGGGGGAATTACAGAGCACAGTCTTGAGATCCACACAGTTCATTTAAGACCGTTGGTAGGCTGGATGGAGTCAGAGTTGGATCAGTGTGTTATGCTGTACCAGCGTAAGAGTGTATGTAAATGAGAGGACCTTGATGTTTCTCTAAATCATAGAGAGCTTTGACCCTTAGAAATGTAGAGTACACTGTCGCATGAAATGCTGTTCATGCCTAGACCTTCAATACATTAATTATTCATCCACATGTTCTATTGGTATTAATACTCACATTGAAGACCTATAAGCTGGAGATTTATGATTGTTAGAATTTATAATAAATTCTCTTGGGAATAGCAAAAATGCATTGGGATTCTTAGTAAGAATTTCTTTCCCCTTTCCAGACCCATTTTCTGTTTCGTGGTCACATTTTCTCAGTATCTTTAAACACACACACACACACACACACACACACACACACACACACACACACACACCTCTAGATAATTAATTCATTCATGTGCAATTAAACTTAGAATGCAGACTTCATGGAGACAACACATAAAAAAACAAAAGCTTAAGAGACCTATTAGTGAAGTTCATTTGAATGCCTGAGGTATAAAGAATCTTTACAGCCTTGACAAAATGTATCTTTAAGTGTTCTTTGTTTAACCGCAATGTGCTAATACATGTTATGTTGTATATTAGTGTTCTTGACCTTTTAATTAAAATCTCTTGAAAGGAAGGTTTCAAGAGATGACAGATTTTGTTGGTTTCCAACAATTGATATTTGTTAAGGGTAATACCAATTTTGCTGGCAGTTTATTTAAACAAAACCCCAAAACTCCACTTGCTATTTCTTTCCCTAAAGTGGGAAGAAGAAATGGGTTTTGTTGTTGTTCCATTAGGTTTCCTGTACAATGGTATTAAATTACATTAGGCTTTAAATGGCCTTATTAGGTTCTGAAGCAAAAAGATGTACATACAATCACACTGATAAAAGATCTGGGAACTTCCATTTATAGGAGTAGGAAGGAAGAAAGCAACAGTTATATTGCTTAGCATCCTCTCAACTGAACCTGAGAAAAACCAACCAGAAAATGTAACCAGATGGGCTGATTACATTAGATGTACCTACCCAATTTCTGTGGGTGGTTTAGTTGTAAAGTTCTTGGTGGCAAACATGTTCCTCTTCTCCCAGCCCTCCTCCCCCATGTATGAGTGTAGGTGCACATGGGCTATAGTGCATGTGTGGAGGACAGGTCCACTTGAGCAAATTGCTTCTGGCTTTCCACCTTGCTGAGGCAGGGAATATCTCCTGTTGTTTCTGCTTCTGCACAGTGTATTCCAGGATAGCTGGTCTGCAAGCTTTCCTGTGGTTCTCTTGTCCCTGCCTCCCATCTTGCCCTAGGAGTGCTGGGATTACATATGCAGGCTACGGCATCTGGCTTTTTATGTGGGTTCTGGGGATTGAATTGGACTCATCAGGGTCTTCCAGATAGTACTTTTACCTACCAAGGTAGCTCCCCAGCCCCTCCTAACATTTCTCTTTGAATAAAGCCACCTATTTTTTTTAACTTTGCTGCCACATTTGTGTGTGTGTGTGTGTGTGTGTGTGTGTGTGTGTGTGTGTGAGAGAGAGAGAGAGAGAGAGAGAGAGAGAGAGAGAGAGAGAGAGAGAGAGAGAAACCTTGCTTATAAGAAAGTTCCAAAATTCAATGATCAATTCTGCTTTTCCTACTAACCTTGATTACTGGTGTTTGGTTTTCCTAGTTCAGTTGCTAAAAGGATTCTTGTTTATTCAATTAGTTGGCTTATGAGGAAGCATGTCATCCATGAGTAGATTTCAAATGAAAGCAGGCATGACATCGTCACAGCTTGGCCTATTTGTAATGGATTTGATTTGTTCAAGCAAAGTGCCTACCTCCATCATTAAATGTTCATTTCATATTTCCCTCAGCAAGAGAACAATTTGATTTGGGAGTCCTTTTCAGATGATGGTGGGTCACCACCACCACCACCACCACCACCACCACCACCACCACCACCATCACCACCACCACCACCACCACCACCACCACCACCACCACCACCACCGGATGCTCTCTAACTTATTGGAATTCCAAGCAGTGTGCTGCCCAATTTCCTATCAAACAGGACCTACTTCCTGCACTAAATTCTAATAGTCCTTTCTACGTAATGTTTCCAGAATGCTCTTGGGAAATTTCCTACTTTAGTTTTTGAATCTGTAGCCTACTTTATAATCTGCAAAGCCATTTACACAATCTTTTCCATTTTGTTTTTTTCTTCAAATAATCAACAAAAGTGATTTCAGAACAAAATGAGCCAAAATATGCTAGATTGACAGTATTCATCAACTTACTGTCTGTCTCCTGACATCAAAATAACCATGCTTCTAAGTTGTGTATGTTTGATTTTTACAAAACACTCAAAGAAATCAGACTCAGAGGGAGGCCTGGACTTCTTTGCTTAAATCCACAGAAACCCTAATGCCTGGTTTGTAATCTCTAGAATCTAAAATGCTGGTCTAGAATTAACAAACTATTGCCTGTTCCCTGTGTTGAAGAAACAGATATCTGTAGAATGTTTAGTAAAGCTCCTTATCTCTGGAGAATGCACAGATGGTGAGTGAGGCTAGATGAAGCCAACATAGTCTTCTGAACACACAACAGCATAATTATTCTTACTTGATCTAAATGTAGTCTATTTGGGCTTGGTTACCTTCCTGCTTGCCTTCCTTCTTCCTTCATTCTTGCCTTTTCTCATTTTCTCCTTCTCTCCTTCTTTCCTTCTTCCCTCCCTCCCTCCCTCTCTCTGAGGTACTTAATCTTTGAGACATCTAAAGAAATTAGTAGTACCACACTCCAAAGAAAGAGTAGGTTACTTGGCTGTCTTTGTTCACAAGATTGCTACCATGTTAGGCGGTTCCTGCTACACCAACAAGAAAGCAAGGAGTTCTCTACATAATTGTCTTGTGCTTCTTCATATTGACATAGTAATTAATCAGACACAAGGAACATGAGAGAACCACTTCTTATGGATGGTAGGTTAGGTAAGAGACAATAGAAAACTCTGCCTTTCTGTAGTTTCAGACTTTTGGTCTTTGGGGCTCCAGAGAAGTTCCACCTATGTGAAATCCCTTTCTGCAGAAAACATACATCTCCATACAGGAGAGATGGTTGTCTCGATCCTATAAAAATGGGTCATAATAGCATTCCATGGGAGGAAAGGGGAAGGGGACAAGGAACTTACTTGCCAGGAAAGGAAATGGCTAAACTGAAGTGACAACCAATAGTATGATTTAGCATGTAAAAAAAGATATGGAAATGAAAACAAAACAATTCAAGCAAAAAAATAAATAGCATTACAAATGCTATTTGGCGCTAGCTATCAAACTTGGAAAGATGAACGTGATCCAGGCCCTGGCCTTGTAGAGGGGCCAGTCGGTAGGATACTTCTTCTGATTCATTTTCTCAGCAATGAAGATGACTTTGTCTTGAATTCAACTTCAAGACTTCTGCCCAAGAGTAATGTCAGAATGTAGAGTGCTGTCCCACAGGGTCTTACAACTCAGAGGATCTAAAACTTGCTTTCAAATATTCTGTACTTGTCACCTCAAAATTCTTCATATTTTGAAGAAGGAACTACATTGTCTTTTATACTGGGCCTGAGATAGGATGATATGTTTTTGTCTCATTCTACTTTAACAAGTATCACCCTGAGATAAAACAAAATGTCCACTGCCCTTTTGTCTTAGTTATGACTTCTGTGATGATGTGATAAAACACCTTTACCAAAAGAAGCTTGGGGAGGAAAGGGTTATTTCAGCTTATTGTGCCACATCACAGACCATCCCTGAGGGAAGTGAGGCAGGAACTCATGGCAGGAACCTGGAGGCAGGAGCTGATGCAGAGGCCACAGAGGAGTGCTGCTTACCGGCTTGCTCTTCCTGGCTTGCTAAGCCTGCTTTCTTATAGCACCTGAACCACCAGCCCAAGGATGGCACCCCTCACAGTGGGCTGGGCCCTCCCACAGCAATCACTAATTAAGAAAATACGTCACAGGCTTGCCCACAGGCCAATATTGTGGGAACATTTTTTTTCAAATGAAGTTTCCTCCTCTTAAATGACTCTTGTTTGTGTCAAGTTGACATAAAACTAGCCAGCACATCTTTCTTAGACCTTTTCATTCTTTACATGCCACTCCAGCTGTGGTGCAGAGAAGGAAGCTTCAGATAAAATTCATCCTGGTCCAAGTTTAGAGTACTTAATGGATTTTCCTTTCAAGTACCAGTTACCTTCTAAAAGAGGATAGCAAGCAAAGCTAGTGTGGCGAGTAATGTTTAGAGGAATGCATTTTAAGGTAGAATTAAAAAGTAAGGCGTTTGTGATGTTACAGAAACAGTGTTGACTTTTGAACTGTGCTGGTTACCAAGCCCATTCTTTTTTTTTTTTTTTTGGTTTTTTCGAGACAGGGTTTCTCTGTGCAGCTTTGCGCCTTTCCTGGGACTCACTTGGTAGCCCAGGCTGGCCTCGAACTCACAGAGATCCGCCTGGCTCTGCCTCCCAAGTGCTGGGATTAAAGGCGTGCGCCACCACCGCCCAGCAACCAAGCCCATTCTTATGTACCATCCCATTCACAAATCGAATCAAAAGTAGTCTGGTATTTTCTGCATTCCTTTATAAAAGTAAATAAATGAGCTAGATGAATGGGCCAGACTTTCTGAAATCAGCATGTTAAACCTGTGATCCCCAGAGTTCAAATGCTTGTGTGAAATGCCTAGTTGTCGTGTTGCTACCTATGGGAAGAATATAGTTCCTTTCTTTCCAGTCAACATAAATGAAGATAGCCATTTGGAACACAGAAGCATATGAGTAGGTATAGGTGTGTGCCTCCATGCCTGACAACCTAAATTCAATCCCCAGGACCCACATGGTAGAAGGAGAAAACCAACTCTCACAAGTTGTCCCATGGCCTCCATTTACATAGATAAACACACATATGCAACAAAAATTTAAAGTAAATAATGACATATATGGGACAGAGATTTTATGTTATGTATTATTGGTTCTATAAAAGTGTCATTACATTTTATATGAAAGAGTTGATTTGGGTGTCAACAGGAGTCCTGGAACAGACTCTTCCACCAACACTGTGGGACAACTGTAATGAGATCTTCACTCATGAACTCAAAGTCTGAGTGCAGAGGTAGACAACGATCCAGTAAGGATATCTATTTGTGGCTGAAGACATCTAACTAGAGCTGAAAAATTGAATTCCTAATCCAAGGCTCAGAGGAAGGCCCCTACTAACCTTTAGCAAAGGAGTCCACACAATCCAGAGTTCTCTCCAGGCAACTGAGACAGGGACACAGTGAGATAAGCTGGAGTGTTAAGATTGGTAGGATTGTCATAACTGACTGTGGTATAGAAATCACAAGGAGACAAGCTAACTGCCACCAGCCTTAATGTTGCAGCTGGGTAAAGCATCAGAGCAAAACTAGAAGCCCAGAAAGTTGATCCTGAGTACCAGACTTCCGTTTCCAAGGCTACCATGAGGTCTGACTGAGTTTCCAAAGGGGAGATATAAAGGCATCTCAATTTTTAGTCACTCAAGGAAATATTAGGTGATGAAGTTTTGCTAGCTTAACTCTGAAGACAAAAATGAAAGGTGTTCCAATTGACAGAACACTGAAGAAAAATGTTCCATATGTTTCCAGCAACAGATAATAAGAAAAATGTGTATATACACAACAGCTTTTTGTAGCTATTAAGAATAAAGTTATGTCATTCTCAGGAAAATAGACAATCATATTAAGTTTATTAAGTGAGCATAAAAAAGAGAAATTATATTTTCTATCACTTGTGGTTCTCTGTGTGTATGTGTGTGTGTGTGTAAACAGAAGCAAAACTGTCTAGAGGAACAAAAGAAGGGGAGGGAGAATATTGGGTGTTCATAAATATACATTTGTATAAAAACTTAAATGAAGAAATAAAGAGAAAAAAGTTATGTCTGATATTGTATACACTGCTATTGTATGTAAGTTATTGGTTATTTTGAAACAATTGGTCCTCTAGAATTCCTGAGTGGCAACTCTCCCAAATTATCAAGACAGTGATTGCTAAATTTCATCTCAGTTAAATTAAAATGATGCATAGAAATAGATAATGTTTCAGACTTAGAGAAAGCTGCTTTTAAAGTAATTTTTCCTTTGATTAAGATGGCTCAGTGAGTGTGAAAAGCACTGATGACCTGAGTTCAGTGCCCAGAATGAATGGAAATGTACAAGGGAGACAGCTGACACCACAAAGCTGTCCTCTGGCCTTCACACACACACACACACACACACACACACACACACACACACACACACACACACACACGCACCCCAGGTAAAATGGACACAGTTTCTAGTTATTTTATATTAGTTTAAAATAGACTGTCCCCTCAGTTCACCCCACTCCTGGCAGTTTTATAATCCCAGGTCTAACTTGTTAGCCCATTTCTCTGTGCACATTTTTTGGGGGGCTTATCATGTGGCAGACAGACCTTAAAAAACAAAAAAATACTGGCCTTTCTAATTGTAGAAACTTAAACTTACACTGCAACATACAGGAATGAAACTTCATTGGGGTATGTTGAAAATGACTTGTGCATTGTTTAAAGTTTAAAAAGAAAATCTGAATTATGGAAATAGTAAATCGTGAAAAATGGCTCTAGTCACTGCCCAGGAGGACTTTTGCTCTGTGGAATGTGCTGGAGTCCATGGATTATATTGATAACGGTTGTTTACTTGGAGCCACTTAGGAAAGGGCTGGCCCGCTGTCTTTCATATTGTAGCCGTCCAGGGAGATAGAGTAGTCTTTCAGTACATAACGTGCTCTGCAAAAGCCTCAATGTAATTTATAGTACTTGCAATATAACCTTTTCAAAACATATTTTAAGTCCATAAGTATTTAGATACACCCGCAAGATAGTAAACTTGTTTAACTGTTTTTTTCTTTCTTTCTTTCCTTTTGAAGCTCTGAATGAAAAATGGCACATTGCTGGATGGTTTTTGTAACCATCTATCTTATTGGCCCCAAGCCATGCTATTCAGAGTAGAAGTTGGAAATGTTCTCTTGTCTCACCCCACCTTGACCAGGCATTGCAACATGAATTTGGAATTGGGACCATGTGTGACCCTTCTCCATTTATTTAATATCTAATCCTAGCAAACCATAAGCAGACTCTCCGCCTTTGTAGTTTTCATGGCTATGACCACTTTATGTGAATTACCACAAGGGGAGGACATGCTCCCTGACAAACAGATAAAGAATAGTTTTTCCAAAGGACATTCATTGTTCCTGAAGAATATAATGGCTTTTATGTTTCTTGCTTCTTTTGATTATATCAGTTGTTTTCTGGTTGTGTTTGCCACGTGTGTTGGAGCTACTTAGTTTTTTAAATTTTATTTTAAACTCTCCATGATTCACATAGCAGATGCTTTTCAGCTTTTCAGATGCTTCAGCTGAAGCCACAATTTTGTTGGATATTGATACAGAGATTGGCTGAGTCCACCAAATGCTTATTAAATGTCCTCTTAAGTGTCAGGGTGTGAGGTAACTACCAAGACATGAAGATGAGAGTCTCCAGGCTAGTGGGGAAGGCAGATGATGTATTTCAAGATACATATATTGAAAAGGTGTTTTCAATATATTGTGATTAACTCAGATTCAAGTATGTAAAACGTGCTGTTGGGAGCCAACACAAAACATTGTGCCTACCTCTTCTAATCTATTCTTCTCGCGCCATTAGCATATTCAGTCACTCAGTAGTCAACCTATTGGGGGGGGGCGGGGAGGGGAACATTTACAGTGGAGTTTCTGTTGAGATCTGGACACATTTAGGTTCTGGGATGCCTGAGGCCATCGTGGGAGGCAGGTTTACAACACCAGTTCACAGTAGTTACTTCTGGTCTGTCAGAGTGAAAACTGGAGGAGGAAAAAGAATGAGAGAGACCTACAGACGCCGCCGTTCCATTTGAAGAAGGCAAAGATAAAAAGTGCAGAGCTCACCGTCCCATCCCCCCGCCATGTGCCTTCAAGGCTAAGAAGGTGGCTGACCCTGAGGTAGATTTTGTATATTTTCACTAAGCTACATTTAGCTGTCAACTCCTCGAATTTCTACATAGCAACTTACACACAAAGGAGGCCTCCTTTGTGCTTAGGGACATTCTCAAGCACTTACGTTTTTACCCTGGAATTCACAGACCCTGCTCTGGTGTGTGTTTTATTGCTTTCAGCTTATTTCCTGTTCTCTTGATTAAAAACTAAAAAGCTCTGTAGAAATGACAAGTTAAAAATGGAGCAGACACCCAACATTGCTTCCTGGTGACCACTCTGCCCAGGTGAAGGGAATCCAGGGCAACTGGGGATGAAGCCCCTAAATGGGACCAGCTTTCTGCAATGTCTTGTTCACAGAAAGAAAGCAGTGCTTTGGAGGCTTTGCTTTTTCCAGTGCTCTGTGGAGGGTTTGTTTTTTCTGTTAAGTTTAGAGCTGTTTATTCTTTTCCTTTCATTCTGATGTCTCATGGGCAGATAGAGAAGAAACCTCCTGCCTTAGCTTCATTTAAGTAATGCTAAAAGGGTTACATCCACCAGCACTATCGGGGGCAACTGAAAATGATCAGCTCAGACAGCACAAGATGGACCAGCTCTTTCTTTTCGCCTCCTGAGGGTTTAAACACTCTCAACTTTATTAACAGGCACTTGCTAGGACACGCCTGCTCAGCTTATCTCGTTCCAATTGAACACTTTAATTCATCACAAGCGTACAGTGAAGCTAG
Organism: Peromyscus californicus insignis; assembly: GCF_007827085.1. Classification (NCBI taxonomy): domain Eukaryota; kingdom Metazoa; phylum Chordata; class Mammalia; order Rodentia; family Cricetidae; genus Peromyscus; species Peromyscus californicus. Next base: position 114,539,608 of record NW_026294391.1, on the reverse strand, counting down.
GAAGGTTTCTAGAAGGAATACCATACAAAAAACTCTCAGAGGTCCAAGGCAGTGATCTGGTGCTGGTGCTAGACATTGTTGATTTTATACACAAACATATAAGCTATTTGTGTTGTGAGCAGCCAGGCAGTGGTGGCCTGAGGGCTTGTTTGCAAGATTGGAGTTCATAAAAGGATATCATCCAGGGTTCAGAGTTGGGATATTTCTGAATGTGGTGACTTAGAAAAAAATCTGTTTGGTTATAAGGGTTGGAATAGATTTACTAAAAGCATTGAACCTTTTTATTCCATAGGAAAGTATTGTTAAATTTATATGTATTCATCATCTTAGCCAAAAATTTGAAAGTAATGGAATATGCCATCATAATAAAAGGTCACATACTGAATAGTTTTGGATACTAATCAAGCCCTTAAATTTCTTAATAGAAATTATGTACATATGCTCATATATGTTAACTGTAATAGCTTTTCCTTGATATATTTTCATGTGTACCTTTAATATATAACAAGGTGTTAAATTTTTTGATTTAATTATACTCTTTAAAAATCTTCCCAACTTATAATATGTACAATATTCTCGTTAAAATGCATTTTAACTAAGTCATAATGAAAAATTTCTTGGAGAGGCAAACAGTCACCATGTAATGTCAGCTTACTTGGATGCCAGGAGGGTGTGTGTGTGTGTGTGTGTGTGTGTGTGTGTGTGTGTGAGAGAGAGAGAGAGAGAGAGAGTGTGTGTGCCACTCCTGGTGTGTATGTTTTAACTCAAGCTAATCACAAACCGAAAGATTATCATTATCGTTTTATTACATTGCTTTAGTTAAAGAGAATACATCAAAAGGAAAATGCATTTGGCAGTCCTTTGCATAATGGTCTTTTGTTGGAAGCAAACATAGCTCCCTCCCTCCCCTAGTGTGTATAGAACAATCCAGGACCATTCTGGCAGCTGGCCATGGTGTCCGTCCTGGCTTTGGCAAGAACAGATGGTTTTGGGGTCTGTTGTTCACATTTGATTTCCATGTTACAAATTTTGAATGAAGTCTTTACTGAACCCTTTGTCCTGCAGTCTGCAGCTCTTCACATCAGGGGGCAGTTAGGCGCCGGTCCTGACATGCCAATTTGACACCAAGTACTGCCCTGTAGCCAGAACTTGGATTCCCCCTATCTCTGGCCCTCTACTGGATGGAAGCAGTAAGTGTGGGTATACTGCCCTCCAGTGTCCAGCTCAGGGAGTTGCCAAAGCTGGCTGGAGTAAATGCTGGCATTGGCTTCTTGGTCCTTGGGAACAGCCTCTTTGAATGGCAGAGCCTTGCCATGGAAGAAGCTCCTGAGATGTGAATGATAGTCTGTGTACTCTCAATACTCGGTATGACCGTGGATCCTAACACCATACCACCTTCATTGTCCCATGTCACACACATTTATTGAGCATCTACTATGTAAATTTCAATTCAAGATTTTTATTAGTCTTATGTGAAATACACACTGCCCTGAAGTGAAGTATATGGCAATGGAAAAGAATGACAAAACTCCCCCAAATTATATGGGTTGAGGGATAGGGGCAATCAGGAGGCCCTTGCAAGAAGACCCTTAGTCAGAAAATAGTAATGGCAACCTTAAACTTATGGTAAGGCCCCAAAGGGAAAAAAAAAATAAAGAAGAGTGGCGCTAAAGAGAGATGTGAATGGTAACGATGAAATGATGAGAAAAATGATTTTCCAAGTGTCTAGAGGAAAGAGGCTGGGAAAATGGAAAGGCCTAAAGTCTCCCAGCATTTTTGTGGTAAAAAAAAATCTTGTTAGAATTTGTATTTCTTGATTCCAAAGCCAATCTTCTTACCTCTGATATGGATCCAGGTAAAGAAACAGCCCAAATCACTACTCAATTGCTTCTGTATATTATCAGGCAGACAGCTCAATCATGGGTCTGCAGGGAGACACACAAACACACGAAATAGAGTGAATTCCCTCTTGTTGGTGGACTTAATAGTAAGTGATGTGTCTGAAAAGTTCTTTGTGCATAGAAGTTAGCAGTCACCCTTATGAGAGACTTTATTGGAGACTTTTCTCTCAAGGTCTGGCTGGTTATGTGTGTTGGGGAGTGGGGATTTGGTGGCTATGTGCCTTAGAGGTTCCAGAGAAGCTGCAGCATCCGGTCACTTACTGCTCCCCCATCTCTCCCTCCAACACCCCTGGGGGAGATACGAGATTGTCCCTGTTTGATGACTAACCAGTGAGATAGAGTCATTTAAAATTCTAGCAGACATAGAATCAGAAAACTTGCTTTCAGCTCAAAGCCCATAGACATGACAGGTATTTTCTGATGACCCTGGAAGCAGTTTGTTCTCTGATAACCAACAAGATATAATAAGTCAAAGCAGAGAGAGGTCTCTGGAAGATATTCATGCACTGATATTATACTGTGTAGGCATAAGTATTACTATATTGCTGGAGACACTGACTGACATATAGTCAGAGTAAAACATTGATTCTTATGATTTGTAGCCTTTGCAGAAAAAAATGTTGGAATATTAATTTCCTGAGAATGTCAACTTACTTTGCCTGTCAAGACATTCATCTGGGGCTAATGTTTACTCAGGGAACATTAGTCTTCCTTACTTGATCAGACATCGTGTCATCTTGTGACATGGTTATCCTTGAGAGGCCTTGCCAAACCTTGTATTCAGACTCATCTTGCCTTTTGAGGAGGTAAGTCTAAGTGTCAGTAAGAAGTGAGTACTGTCAAATCTGGTATCTGACACAAAAGATGCATTTAATTATATCATTTCCTGAGAGCTTACTTGTGCCTAAATTAGTAACCATATGTCTGTCTGTCTGATCTCATTTGTTTCTCTCAAAAAACTATGAAATTAATGAAAAGGCCATGAATTTGAAAGAGAGCAAGGAGGGGCATGTGGGAGGGTTTGGAGAAATGAATATAATTTTATTATCATCTCAAAAAATGAAAGAATTTTTTTTAATTCCCATGAAAGAAAATACTGTGATTTCCCATTCACAGAAGATAAACTGAGGCTCAGAGAGGTCTTTTTACCTTAATAGTCCCATACCCAGTGACCTGTAAAAAGCTGTGGAGCTGGGACTTGGAACCCTGTTTTTACCTAGCACAAGAGCATTCTCGGCTATAGTGCTTCTCACAAGAGGACTGGAACTGCTTTTCATATACTCAGATCTCCTCTATCTCTGAGGAACCGAGAGGAACCAATGAAAAGTGGAAGAGAGAGCCAGGCCTGGTATAAAGTCTGTGCTCAAGCACTGATGCCAGTACCTGTCTATCTCCACAAGTGAAGCCCCCTAAAGGAAGGTTCCGCCCCAAGTAAGTCCCCATACTTGAGAGAACTGCAGTTGAAATGGGACCACCTCAACAGTTCCTATTGACTGGTTTCCTAGAGGGAAGAAGCCGTGGTTGCTCCAAAACAAAATCAGAAGCAAGGCTCTTATGGAAAAAGGACATAGTTGTCCATAACAGACAAATCAATAGAGAAATTGGGTAGTAGTTGTCTAGGGCTGGAAAAGGGAGTGCAGGAAATGCAAAGTGACCACTGATGTGTACAGGATTTTTTTTAGAGGTGATGAATATGTTCTGGAATCTAATAGTGGCAGTACTGCACATCTGTGCAAAAAAATATATAGTGAATTGTACACTTTAAAGAAGTAACATTTGTGGTATGTGTATTTTATGTCAGCTTTTAAAGAACAGCAATGATTGTGTGCCCTTCCCCTTCCACCTCCTTTTCTAGCAATTTCCTTAAAGTCCGTGCCTTATGAAGAGTGCTGTTAAGGGAGAAAGCTCCTGCAAATGGAATGTCTGCTTAAAGCATCCATATCCTTGGGGGTTCACAGTGCTCTGGGATGCCATTCGTGGCCTATGACCCTTGACTAAAGAACAGAGCTTTGAAATCAGCTCTGCCCAGGAGCTGGTCAGTATGGGCTCCTAACTTCCAGTGCAGATTTTCTACTCCCTGATTACAAGTTTCCTATAAAAAGTGTGAGGGCCAGTTCGGGTTTCTCCTTCTCTGCAGGATACTAAGAGAATGGCTGTTCTTTACCTTATGAGAAATGTGACTAGTTAGAAGTGTAACTTCCCCTGAACAAGTTGATTTATCTTGAAGTGCAGCAATTTGCTACACGTGCGTTTTTCAGAAAGCACTAATCAATTCCAGGTCAGAATCAGTTAAAGCGCCCCACAAATTGATAGTGAGGTCTTAAAAAGGCTCAGCAGCTTTGGAACGTTAAATTTACTTGCTGTAAATTTGGAATAAGAACATAAAGAATCACTTTCCAGCAGGATGATGAAAATTCATCATGTTCATTATGTGTTTCTTCAGAAGCACACTACATTAATTTTCCAGCTCAACTAAGTGGAGGAAGTAAGGTTTCTCGTTACTAAAAGACTTGCTCTGATGTTGAGAAGGGTGCTCCAGTTCCATTAATGAATCCAGTCTGCTCTGGCTTGAGACGCTGTTTAATGTGTTCTAAAGCTCTAACATGGCTCAGTGTCATGCAAACCAACACCAGGTTTTCTCCCCTTAAAACAGTGGCCAAGAAGGTGTTTATAAGACTTGCTTTTGTTTTCCAAGGATGGAGTGGGACAGCTTGCAATCAGCTCATGGTGTGACTCCTCTTAGGTTAAAGTCTTTGCCTTTGAGAAATGTGCTGGTCTACATTTGGCTCTGGGGATGCATCAGAGTGAGAGATAGAGGAAGACAAAGAAATCCAGCATCTTTTCCTTGAAGGCCCCTTCAGAAATCCCCTTCACTCTTGGGCATGTTGGGCAATGATAGCTTCACCCCCTCCACTCAGAGAGGGCTTGTGTGAGATAGAAAACCAAATGCTTTCATGTCTAATGGGCCTTCTGCTGAGCTGCAGCCAGCATAGAGAAGTACAAAGGAAAAAAAAGCGAGGCAACGGAGTGCTTGGACACTGGGTCCCGTCATCGACTTTACTTCACTTTGCTGATCAGATCTTGAAAGCATGATTATTCCCTCAAGAAGCAGTGATACATGCTGGCCTGTCTTTCGAGCTGTAAAATGTATTTTCCACATCATCTTAAAGAACCCTCCCCAAAGAGCTCTGCAAATTATTCCTGGGCATAGAACTGCTTGATGCTTCCTAAAGAGCAGCTCATGTTGTTGAGAACAGCAGTAGCTATTAAATAACTTTTACAGATGCTACCTAGAGCTCACATCAGGAAATGGAGGTTACACCTAAAACTGTGACACCTAAGGCCACTGTGCTTCCAGTGCCCCTAGGCCTAGGGTTGTTTGGATTTCTTCTTGGGCTTTCTCAACTATGTTGAATACTAGACTACCAAAAAAGGGCACCTTTTTGGGCAGGGGTGATAGTATGAAGCTAATATCTGTTGGAGTCACACAGGCCTTTTTGGTCACCTTCTACCTATGACCCTTTGATACATGTTTAGCTTTTTTGGCCTAGTGAACTCCCCCAAACTTGCCTCTACTCATCTGTCTCCTTGCTGCCTAAATGAAAAGTTTTGGCAATCTGTGTGCATATGCACGATACCTAACCTTGTGGCAGATCTCGGTCTGCAACTGTGAGAGCTAATCAGAAGTTTGTGTGATAGCTATCCAATCTAAATTCCACAGTCATTTATTTCTTCACTGTCCCTGGCAGTAACCAAGGGAGCAGGGGTACAAGTAATCTGAGGGGGAGGGGGTGACCCAGACTTCATTTGTGGTAGAGTTTGAGCGGACATGTGCAATCCATCAGGCAGTCGTATATAACCAGAACCTTCACAGACTCTGGTCCTGACTTGTTTTATGGTGAGGTGCTAGGAGGGGATAAGGAAGGGGAAATGCAGGAAATGAAAAGCGTAAGAGAAGGAAAGGGGGAGGGACGGGCAGAAGTGTGGATTAGGAAATTTGAAGAGACGTACTGAGAGGACAAATGTGTCTGTGAGTTAAAACAGGGGCCAGGTGTGGGGGGAAGCCTGGAATGCCAGCTACTGGGGCACTGAAGCAGGCAGATTGCGAGTGGATTCCAGACAACTTGAAAACATAGCAAGACCTGTCTAAAAATAATATATTAAGAAGACTGAAGGTGTAACTCAATGATAGACTGCTTGTCTAGCATGCTTAAAACTCTAGGCTTAATCCCTAGCAATGTTACACACACACACCACACACACACACACACACACACGGCTTCATTCACACCAGGTTACTGGCTCACTTAGCTGGGTCTTCATTCTCTTTTTTGTTCTCCATAATAAATGATAAAATCTGATTTCTATTTCCATTATTCTAAGAAGTGCTCCTCATAAAGGATCCCCTTTATTATACTCTCTGTAGACATGGAATTTAGCAGTAGTAAGAGTAGTAGCAACAATCATGGTGAAGGTCCCTGCCCCAAGAAGAGAATGTGAGATTGCAGGATGTCATTAGCTATGGAATGGGTTTGGTGCTAGACCAGGGGAGTAGGGCTTGTGTTTTGTCTCCCACAAAGGAGATAGAAGAGAATGGCCGGAATGTTCAGTATGCAGGCTCTCTCTTGTTAGCATTTAGGGCTATCTCTTCATTGAACAATTGTTAGTTTGTGAATGGATTCTCCAATGAGTTATTAAGGTTTGCATGATTAATGAAGATCTTTGCAAATGGTGTTACTTCTGACCCTAAAGGAGTTATGAATGTGTCTTCTCTGAAATGCTGGCAAGATTAAAGCTCGTAGGAATCCTGAAAATAAAAACTGTTGAGGGCACAATGAAGATTTGCAAGTCAATTTAAGGCAGCCTCAGCAACTTAGTGAGATCCCATCTCAAAATAAAGACAAGGAGTTCTTTCAGGATAAGAATTGTGTCTAAATTATTTTTCAGCTCCTGGCACCTTTAGTATAGTACATGGCCCAGAGCAGCATTCACTGGGCACAAGAGTGAAAGCTAATGTGGTAATGATAGCGTTGGCTCTTTCCCTGGTCTTGTCCAATGCACTCACTACCAACTTACCCAGAAGCCATACTTTCATCAGGTTTCCACTTCTTCAGCCTAGTCCAATTGTGGCAAAAGAAGTCTGTTCCTATGAATGATTTCTGCCAACTATTCTAAAGTATACCTTTGCAAATAGAAAATACCATTAGTAAATACAACGTTGCAAGCTGTCTCTCTGTTTGTAGGAAAAGTGCTTTATCAGTCTCCTGTTGGCCTGGCCTTCAAGTCATTTCAGGGAATCTCTAGTTGTCTCATTTTAAGCTCTGACACCTGGCTCAGACCTAGCCTCTGTACTCCTGGATGTATTGCCAGTCCGCTGTGACAGTCATCATCTGGCTTAGCCTTTCAGTCTTCCTTGCTTCAGGATTGACTACTATGACAAGAAAGCATTCCCATTACATTATTATGGATGAGGCAGGAAAGTAGGTTTATTTTGGAGAGAAAAGGAATAAGATCAAGAGAAATTTCCTTCTTGCGTGAATGACCAGATAATTCTTCATGAGTGAGGCAATATGTCTTCTATAGAAACAATATGTCTTCTATAGAAGCCGAGGATTGATTTAAAGAGAAAAATACTTTTTTAATTCAAAATTAAAAAGAAACAAAACATGGGCTGTAGTGGGATAAGAAATACAGTATCTTGCAGATCAAGAACATTGCTTTTGAAATATTTTTCAACAAGTCAGTGAGTGCTGTGCAATTCTGCAGAGCTTGAGATAATGAGAAAAAGAAAGTTAATATTTGGGATAAGACATAATGGGAAAAGGTCTCTGAGGAGTTGCTATTCACTATGACTATACTATAATCATACTAAACCAGAACTCCTTTGGAGCCTTCCTTTTGGAATTTTTTAATTGAAGTACTCAGGTTTGTTGCTCTCTTTGCCTTTGAGGTAACAATAGCATAGGTAGGGGTTGTTCCAGGTGGTAATGTTGCCCATCCATCTTCTAGAAGGAAAACAATAGAATCGGCTTCATTCTTAAGCAAGGGACCCGAAACTTTTGATCGGTAACTGTCCTGAGTCTGCAGGCCCAGACTTGTGAAAGCAAGTTGGTAGATTGGGCAAATATTGGGAGACTGTCTACCTGAAACTCACAATTAGTTCAAGACCAGCTTCCAAGGCCTGTTACGAGGTAAATATTCAGGGTATCAATTGTCTCTCTTAAATGTATAATAAGACAGAAAGGCATTTAGAATGAGATTTACCTGGGTCTTCTAAAAAAAATCTTGGATGTGTTATTAAAATAAAGCACAAAAACAAATACTATTTTTAAACAAGCTTCCTCATGAGAGGGACAAATAATGAAAGAGTTGCCAAGAAATAGTTGGGCAGGGATAGTTTAAAATCTAATATTACTAAAAATATTTCTTAATGTTAAAGAGAAATGACCTGTGCTGTTGAATAGTTAGAAAGCTATAAATGACTTTCCTAACCTCCAAATAACTTTCTCTCCAATCCCACCTTTTTAAGATTAGAAAAATAGAGTGGCTCGTCACAGCTTATGAAATCAAGGCTGAACTCCCTAGCATCATATCTAGGTTCCTGCCCAACCTGGCCCCAGCTTCCTCTTCCATATGGTCTCCATAACCATTTTATTTCATCCATCCATATGGCATTTATAGAGAGACACCATGTGCAAGACATTGCTAGGTGTATTGTGATCTAACGCAACATTACTCCCTTTTGGTAGGGGTTTTATTAGTTCCCCATGGTCCTACTTGGGCCCCATTAAAATAAATTATGAGGTGCTGAGTGTCTGGCAATGATTGTAGAAATAGCCTGGGGGGCAGGAATAGGACCGGGATGTGGTGGGAGATGGAAGAAAGACATTGAACAGCAAAAATGATAGGTACAAACTACTTTGACTTTTTTGTTTTGTTTTGTTTTTTCAGTAAATTTCCATCTGCTACAAACTCAGCTAGAATCATTCAAAATGAAATTGGCTAACCAATGTGTGATATATTAGCACAATGGAACATCACATAACTACATGAAAAGGTGTGTGTGAAATAATGTCAGTAGTAAGAGTTAACATTTATTAAATGCTTATTATGTGCCAACCTTTATTACATATGTGTATATGCATATGTGTATATATGTGCATATTTGTATATGTATATAGATGTAACCATCACATCAACTCTCTAATGTTTAGGTACAGTATTTGAACCAGAGTTACAGGTAGACAAACCAAAGAGCAGAAAGGTTACGAGCTAAAGTTACATATCTAGCACATAGTAGAATCACAGTTTAAAAGGATATATTTTGTTCCAGATTTGCTCTTTGCTATACAACTGTCTCTATGCATGAAAAAAATGTGTGTGAACTTAGCTAAATACATATAAATACATTGTAAAAGACAATTTACTGCGATGCAGATGATTGGGTTTTAATAATTAGATTCCTACTTCTCTGAAGAAGCTTAAAGTCACAAGAAGAGGAAAAGGAAATAAATCTAGTGCATGGAGGTCAAGGGAAATTAGGAAGGAGACTGTTAACAGTGTCAAATGTTAACTGAACCAGGAATTAACCTAATAGCTTTAGGTAAGTTCACTTAGCCTGCTTAGCAATTGCTTCCTCATCAGTAAACAGTTCTCTTGCCTTACAACTATCTTCTGATGATTAATGAAATAATGTTACTAAATTCCATGTGATGTTCTTTGACAATGAACACGCTTTTCAAAATACCAAGCATAATTGTAGACCATATTTCTAGGAGTTAGAAAGCTAAATGCAGAATGTGTGTGAACTTTCCAAGTCTTCTGCAGTAGTCTACGGTATTTCATTGTCTTCAAATCTGGTTGAGTTGCAACATAATTTAAAATATCTTGATTTTTAGGAAGAAGGACAAACAAACAGATTGCTAGTTTGATATCATGGAAACAAGCTAATTGACAGATTAACTGAAAGTTTTATTCTTAAATATTAATTGTGTCTAATATGAAGCATTCATGATGTCTGTTTAGCATCCTCTGACTTTTCATTGATCTTTTTCAGCAAAAATGATAGGTACAAACAACTTTGGTTTTTTTTGTTTTGCTTTTGAGTAAATTTCCATCTCCTACAAACTCAGCTAGAATCATGCAAAATGAAATTGACTAAGCAATTATATTAGGACATCCCTTCTTCTGTTAACTTACCTAACATAGACCAGAGCCTCCTGCATACTCATAATGTATCTTGACCCTGGAGTTAAGGTGAAGGAGACACATAGCCCTTGCTCTCACAGCATTATAGTGTAGCTCAGGAGGCAGATTTGTAAATATTAAGCTTCAGTGTATACAATTTACTATAAACATCCTACATAAGAGTACATAAGAAGTAAAGACCAAAGTAGTTTCCATTTTCTAGTACTAATTTTCCTTTTCAGTAAATTGAATGTTTAAATACAGCACAGATGCCTATGCTTTAAGAAACTGTGGTTTTGTAAGCTACTGCCAAACCATGCTTTCCGAGCCCCAAGACATTTGTACATGGCTAAACTGTCTTGCAAATATTTTGATATCATGTCTGGTGTTATGTATAACCAGTGCCTTTGTGACGTCTATATGACTTAAGAGTCTCACCTGCTATTTGTCTAATCATCCATGGGACCTTTGCTCTTACTATATTCAAACCAAACTCTCAAGAGACACCCAGGTAACATCAGCAGATCAAGGAGAAAAACTAGTCTTTCTGGTTGAGTATCTCTTAGATATTGCCATATTGAACTATATCTCAAGTGACCTTTCTCTTTTTCTTTTTTGTCATGGAGATTATGCTACTACTAGAATATACTAAATATTCATCTTGCTTAGATCAGAAATTACTTGGAAACTATTTTAAATTCTTAGCTGCTCATTATAGCTAATAATCCATTTTTCTTTCAATTAATATCAGTTATTAGGTGGATCCATTACTAATTTTATTTCCCAAATTTTGCCTATAATTTAAAAACATCTTTATGAGAATCTATTCGGATGGCAAGTTACAGGTTAACTCTGCACAGCTAAACGGGGGAGCTTTTTTCCCATTCTGCTTTGGGCTTTTGTTCCCCCTCTATAGTCTCCATAAATAAGACTCATCGAGCTGGGCATGGTAGTGCACACCTTTAATCTCAGATTTAGGAGGCGGCAGCAGGCAGATCTCTGAGTTTGAGGCCAGCCTGGTCTACAGAGCAAGTTCGAGGACAGCCAGGGCAACACAGAGAAACCCAGTCTCGAGAAACTAAAACTAACTAAATAAAAATTCAAAACTCATCAAGTAGTTGTGGTAGCTTGGGCATTTGGGCTGGTGTGGTCCTCACTAGGCAGGAGGAGCTGCACACATAGGTTTGTAGATTTACTTACAGCTTGGAATTTAAGCAACAAGGAAATCAATAAGGTGGGGATCAAAAGATATAGAGAAAAGAGATGAGAACAGGAAAATAGGATCTCGATTCTTAAAAGAATTGTCTACTTTCTGCACTTTAAAAAATTTGTTAGTTCTTTGAGAATTTTGTACAATGAATATATGGGTATAAGTCGTTGGGAGTCAGTTTAATACTATGTTCATTTTCTGCACTATTTTTATTTTTTTAATTTTTTAAATAAATAAAATATTTTTTATGATATATGAGGGGCAAGCACATGCCATAGTGAGCATGTGAAGATCGGGGACAGTCCTGTGAGGTCAGTTCTCTCTCTAACTTCATGTGCCTTCTGCAAGTCAAACTTAGAGCTGTAAGTGCTTTTTCCAACGGATAAATCCCACAGGTCCCACACTAATGTTGTAGTATACTCATTGCTGTGAGAAGATGAGAAAAGTGCTAGGTTGTGATTGGGATAAAAATGTCTCTTAGGTACTAAGTTGTTGGGGATGCACCAGACTTAGAATTTATATGCCTTGTGGACTATCACTAGAAAGGCTTAGGGAAACGACTCTGGTGGAGAATCACAATGGCCAGATAATGTGGACATGGAGACAGGAAGATGGAGGTAGACCTGGAAGATCCTGAGATGTTTAGCCCCAAAGGTGAACTGATAATAATGAATAAAATTGAAGGGTTTGGGGGTATTATTGGCTACATATTATGGAGAAGCCTTTTGCTTAATCATTTTCCACATCTCATATATATATATATATATATATATATATATATATATATATATATATATTCATATGTGTGTATGTGTATATATTATATGTATATATGATGCTACACCAGTTGAAAGCCCAAAATACAGTTGATGGCCACTAATGCTAGCATCAGGACTCATGAGATTGCTCATAGCAGAGATGGATCACACATGCCTGAGAAGGGTTCTATGGGGGAGCCTGATTAGAGGAATGGTTTGTGTCATTACTCAGAAGGCCAGGAGGGGGTGCCAATCATTTGGCTGATACTGGAGTGTAAAGATTTTTTGAAGAAGTTTTCATCATAAATATCAATGAATTATGTTTACAATATCACCCCAATTTACATACACACACACGGCATACACAGTATATGTGTGAGTTAAATGTATATTTAGAGTAGATAAGCTAATAATAACTCCACAACTGTGACCCTAGACCCTAGACAATGTACCATGGTTAGAAAAAAAGCCTCTTAGATGTGACAGAATGGTCTTTTACCATTGTTCCTTGTACTCACTTGTTGACATTGGCTCTTAGTCATGATATAGATGAGAAGGGGAAAGTCACAGAGATAGACGGTTACACTGAGCAGCCCACTCTGACAGGGAGAGAGAGGTGGCCTTCTTGAGTTTCTAGGCAAGGCTCAGACAAGGTGATCATTAAAACAGAAATAACCACTTTAAATCCAGACTGATTTGGGTTCACTTCTGGCTGCAGGACTTTGGGGAAATAACAATACTTTTTAAAGCCTCAGGATATGTCTAACACGAGAATTTTAATAATGAGCCTACATAAAAGGTTGTAAGAGTAAAAACACAATTTATTCATTTACCGTAGTGCTTGAAACATAAATAACCTCTCGATAATGCTACCTATTGATATAATGTTTTATTTTGAATATCATATTTTAAACATCTGCTTTAATATAATGCCATAATTAGACACGGAAATCCAATAACCTGAATTAGCATTGATTCCATGTTTATGGAGCACCCTTCCATGTTGCTTGTCAGGAGGGAGACTCCATGAGTGTCTGTCCCACAGGAATTGCAGGTACCATCATGGTATGACACTTCTAACAGCTTTTGGAGAACTTAATACTGTGGGTTCAATCAACTGGGAGATGGTCAAAATTGAGGATTTTATAATACGTTTCATATTAGATTGAAATAGAGTAATTGCACATATTTATGGGGTACAGTGAAATTGAGTTTTGAGTCTCCAAACTCAGGACATTTGAAAATTCTAAACATTGTCCTCTGTGAGCATGCTTGATATGAATCTCCTTGTCAGAGAAATCTGTACTCTTCTACTGAGAGCCGAACTCTGTACCTAATGGCATTTTCTAGAGCCAGTGTGACAGCCAATTAATTTTCTTTGATTCTATTTTTAAGATCCTGCAGAGTAAAACCAAAATCACCTTATTGCTTTTTTTGTGTGTCTGCTTATCTGTGATATTGTGTGTGTGTGTGTGTGTGTGTGTGTGTGTGTGTGTGTGTGTGTGTGTGTTTATGAGTCTACATATCTTAGTAAAATACTAAGGTATACTGTTATGTGGCTATTACACTATATCATCTACCTTAAAACTGATAAGAAATAGCACGTAATTATGAAATTGTAGAGCTTGAAGGAATTTTCACACTTAGTTAGCCATATTTTCCTAAGGGCTAGAGAAAGAAAGTGACCTATCCACGGTCACAGGTGGCTTATTGAGCTGGCACTGTGTCATATGAAAACAAGATAAATTTCCCTGCATTACTCATCAAAACAGAGATAATGGACCAAAAGAATACCTTGGAAAATGAGTGAAACTTGGAGATGAGGATCCACATGACTTTTCTACTGTCACATGTAAAATACTCTCTATCCTTCATAATGCTGTTTTGGGGCTTTTTAGTTTTTATTTATTTATTTATTTAAGGTTTTTTTTGAGTTATTGAGTTTTCCTTTGTTTAGCTTTTTTTTTTAATACAGAAATAACTAGAGTTAGCATGTGAGGGCTGCCACACTATGTACTGGGTCTAATTAAAATATAGCTCTGCTTATTCCCAAAACATTTTGTCCATCTCCGGCAAACAGCTGCTCTGCTCTGCAGTCTTTTCTTTAGAAGGAAGACTTCTTTTGTCTTTAGAGCGCTTCTCTAATTTTACTAACATGTCCTCCGCCGCTGTAGATGAGCTTAGGTAGAGGACTTGTTGAGACTTTCCCCCTTTTACATTTGTGAGTTACATTGAGAATTGACAGGTAAACTTTATTTCTTTTTTTTATATGGAAATATTCGGTGCCTTCTATTTGGCATTCTTTTGAGACATGGGGAAAGGAGAACAAGTTCAATACAGAGAGCAAAGGGGCACATGGAAAAGACGCATGTTAGAATTTGTAGTAAAATCTCAGATCTGAACAGTCTGGAAAAGTTCAAAGATACAGTGCAAAGGGTAAGCTAATTATTGGCCCATTATATGGATGCTTTGAACATCATTTACATCAAAATTCCCTTGAAGCATTGGTGTCACGGTGAACTGGAATTGTGTAGCACCACTTTTTCTTATTTCCCTCTGGTTTTAGCCATTCTGAGCTGGAGATGCTGGCTTTATTGACTCCCAGATGGAGATTTTAGGAAATGAAAAATTTGAATTTCAGTTCATCTCTTAGTCTCTGACTTGAAGAATAATGTTGTCCAAATTCGAAAATGGTCTTAAAATAAAAAACCTGGAACCAGATAGTGGGGTAAAAGCCAAAAGATCAGAAAAGCAGAGCAAGCCACAGCCACAACCTCTTACCTCACCAACTCCTCAGCCTCAAAAAGCCCCAGCCGATAGGCCCCTAGCTGAATGAGCTTCCCCAGCCGAAAAGGGTCCAGCCAAAAAAGCCTCTAGCTGAAAGGACACTTCTGCTGAAAAGCCTCTAGTTCCTGTCTCCTCAGGCCCTATATACCTTTCTCTGCCCAGCCATCACTTCCTGGGATTAAAGACATATGTGCTTCCCAGTACTCTGATTAAAGGTGTGTGCCACCACTGCCTGGCTGTTTTCTCTCCTAGACTGAGTCAATCTCATGTAGTTGAGGGTGGCTTTGAACTCACAGAGATCCAGACAGCCCTCTGCCTCCCAAGTGCTAGGATAAAAGGTGTGTGCCACCACTGCCTGGTCTCTATGTTTAATATAGTGGCTTGTTCTGTCCTCTGAGCTTCAGGCAAATTTTATTAGGGTACACAGTATATCACCACACAATAACATATTGAAGGGACTGCTTTCTTTTTTCAATCTAGACAGAATTATCAGTGATGCCCCACTTCTCCAGGATTTGGAAGGTATAGCTTGGGTCTGGCAGAGTGCTGTCACTGAAGAGGAAGCAGTCAATTGTGTCTTCCTTTATGCTGGAATCAAGGGCACCCCACCCCCAAGCCTGCATAAGTGGGCCCCCCAGGCACGGTTAAGAAAAGTGCTAAGCAACAGGAGCAAAAGACTTCATTAGGCAAGGCAACTGTAGCTGTATTGTAGTGATTTTGTTTAAAACACCTACTCTCAAAATCACCCCTTTCCAGGCATATTGCCAAATTACAGCAGTGGGCCATTTTGAATGCCCATTTAAAATAAGCCCTCTTGAATGTAGCACTATGGCAAAGGTCATTTTGGCAGAAAGCCACTTTACACATCAGATCACTCCAAGCATTATTTTAAAATAGTGTCCAGGCCATTCAGTAATTCAGGAGCTATTGCCTTTGAACCCAGAAAATGTCAGTGCACCGAGAACATACAGAAATGGTGCTGGCAGGGACAGTTGCTAGATTTCCTTTCTCAATGATGAGTATAAAATTTCCCTTGTCCATCCGTCTGGTTTGAACTATTTTTCCCTTATTTAATCCTTTTCCCTATTCCCTTCAGATTTAAATATTAAATTGTGCTTATAGGGGTGAGGGGTACATAGTAAAGAGGGAGGAAATTAAGTTACAAGCATATGCTTTTTGTATGTCAAGTATAGCTCAATAAAGTGAAAAGTACAGGCACCATTATGATCTGGGAGGTGTATCACCTAATCTCATTAGGCCTGAATAATATAATCATTGGTACATATTTTTGCACCAAACCAACTGAATTCTGAGGCTTAGTACCAGCTGAATTTTTGTCTGCACCAATTGTGAAGGCTTCAGCCACCACCAAAAATAGCCTAAAAACAAGAGAAAATTCTAAGAAATGAGTTATCCAAAAAGAAAAAAAATTGCAGGTTTGTTTACTCACTCAGTTGCATTTGCTTCCAAAAGCTTCTTAGGATTGCAAATATATAAAAGTCATGAAATACTTCCGTGAACAAATGTCCTCTGCCCTGCAGATCAGAGCACACAGCCTCCCCCTACTAAGCAGAGATTCTGCTGTCTGGATGGAACTGTAAAGACCATGAACTGTAACGTTAATGAGTTAAAACCAAACGAGCTGATGGATCTACTGGGGGTAGAATTTTGGGAAAAAGAAAAACATCTTGTCAGGAAGATCTGCTGAACTCAATTTTGAGCCTTGTCACAGACAGTTCTGAAATCATGGTCTGTGGTTTTATGCAAATACCAACTTGGAGTTTATTAGAAATTTGGAGACAAATGGAAGCAAAATGTGTCCTTGTCTGTAACCCTACAAATGAGAGGCAGTACTAGGTATCCGCTGTCCTGTTTTTAACTCAGAACCTGGGACTTTCTCCAAGACTATGGTATCGCATATAATGGTTGCTAGGGCATATTTAGAAAATATAAAGCAGGGAAGCTGACTCAAGTGTTTATATTTGTGAGAGCGGCTGCCTGCATCACTGACCGTACTTCTCTACTACTGGGTTATAGTTTGAGGTTTCCCTGTTCCTTCACCTCCTTGTTTTCTAACCTTCTATTAAACCCATTTCCACCTTCTTGTTCCTGTCATCAGCTGTTCAAGATGGTTCATAGCATCAACTCCCATCCGGTCACCTGGTGTGTAATTCCTAACCTCACATGTTATTACAGTTTTCACAGTCCAGTAAGACCGCTAAGACATTGCTTGCTGAGGAAGACGGTGTGCTTCCGGATCCGAGGCACATTCCATTTACTTCAGCGGACGCTTCTGGCCTTTGGGTTACATATTGGAATCTTAAGAAATGTTGGTCCTGTTAAAAACAAATACAATTGAATACTTAATAAAAGACATTTTTCTAACTCATTTCTTCTTGGGGGGGGGTCATTTTTTAGACAGACTCTCATGTATCCCAGGCTGGCCTCACTGTGTACTTGAGGCTGGTCTCAAACTCCCACTTCTCCTGTCTTCACCGCCTAAATGTTGGGATTATAGGCATGAACTACTATGTCTGGCTTTAACTAATTTATTTGCCATTTTCACTTGAATCTTAGGCTACTTTGGTAGTGGTAAAGCCTCTAATAATTGCTGCCGTCAATAATTCAGGTGGTAGCATAGCCTCCATTGGTTAGGTGTGAACAAGTACCAATTACTATGTTATTCAGGCCTACAAAGATTTGATATCCTAACTTCTGGATCATAATGGTACTATATATTTTTTCACTTTACTGGTGCATAGTTGACATACAGAAAACATACATTTGCAGGTTAATTTGGTTATAAGTACACAGCCATAAAACTGCGACCAAAATGTATGCCATAAGTATATTCATTCCTTCAAAACTTTTCTTTGACATTCTTGATTTATTGTCATTTTATGATTAAAACATAAGATCTACTCTCTTTGTGAAATTTACTACAGGCAATATATGTTATATTTGTAGGTTTTTTTTCATCTTATATGATTGAAACTTTATACCCTTTAATTAATACCTCTCTTTTGCTCTCACCTGGAATATAACATCCACCATTCTACTCTCAGTTTCTACAAACACAACTTTTAAAAAAGATTTTATTTATTTTATTTTAATGTCTTTGAGTGTCTTGCCTGTGCATTTATTTATAAGAGTACATTGTGTGTGTCTTATGCTCCAGGAGGCCAGAAGAGGGCATCAGATCCCCTTAAACTAGAGTTACAGGCTTCATTGAGCCATCATATGCATACTGGGAACCAAATCTGGATCCTCCGCAAGAACAGTAATGTTTACAGAATATAAGGGCAGTTTGCTAAAGGTCAAATTCCATCCCTTTGACAAAGCTCACAGGAAAGTTATACAATTGACCTTTGGATGGCAGCACTTCCTACCTGCCCTTAAACTTGGCTGGAGCACCTATGGGTGGCGCTTCTCTTCCTGCTGAGACTGCCTGCTGCCAGAGCTCAGTGAATGCATCTAAGTAGCTCTCTCCACTCCGAGTTAATCAGAATAGGCTTTCAAACTCTTCCAGGCTTCACAAATACTCCAGTCTTCATTTTCCTTAAGTCTCATGCTATATCCTCCTGGAGACTGAGTCTTTAAAAAACTGTTGCAATTCTAGCCATTCTGTCCTTCCTCTGCCAGTAGCCCCTTTAAGGACCTATAATTCAATGAAGGCCTGACTTTAAAAACAAAACAAAGACTAGCTTTTCAATTTAATACCATAATTTTATGGCTACACAAGAGCTCTGAGGTCCCATGCTCCTATCAGTAAACCCCTTTTGCTGATTTTCTTCTAATTCCCATTTCATTGTGACTGTAAGGCACCACAGGCAGTATATTTCTGAAGAAATTACTGTTCTTGTAAGTAGTTGCAATGAGTCAGCTTGACCATACTCCTCACATTTTATCCATGTCATGGAATTATTTCTTATCTATTCAGTAGATTCAATGTAGCCAAGCAATGGAAGCATTAAGCTTATGTAGAGCTCAACTAACTCAACAGAAAAAAGAAATGGACACAGACTGATAAACAGATGCATCTTTTTATCTGTGCGTAGGAGGAGAGCAGACAAGTGTGATATGGCATATGTGCGGAGGTCAGAAAACAATTGCGCATGTTGGTTGTCTCTTTCTACCTTGTTTGAGATTGGCTCTCTTTGCTGATGTTGCACACTCCAGACTAGTTGGCTCATGAGCTTCCTGGGATTCTCCTATCCCTGCCTTCCCTCTTTCTGTAAGAACACTGGAATTACAGATGTGTGCTGCATCTGGCTTTATGTGGGTCCTAGGGAATAGGAACTCAGGTCCTTATGTCTGAGTGGCAAGCACTTTATCCATGAGCCATCTCTCTAGCTTAGATGGGTATATATATTTTCTCAGGCAGTAGTGTATAGTGGTTTTGTGGTTTGAGATTGCATGAATTCACATCTTGGCTCTTCTACTTGTTCAGCTTCTCTGTGGCTCACTTTTCTTACCTAGAAAGTGGAGAAAGCAGTAGACATTTGTTATAGGTTGGTTTACATAATTATGTGAATTAATTCATATAAAACACTTAAAAC
Source organism: Peromyscus californicus insignis (assembly GCF_007827085.1). Taxonomy (NCBI): domain Eukaryota; kingdom Metazoa; phylum Chordata; class Mammalia; order Rodentia; family Cricetidae; genus Peromyscus; species Peromyscus californicus. Next base: position 114,520,206 of record NW_026294391.1, on the reverse strand, counting down.
ATGATCTGACACAGTAAGTGATCCAAGGTTGCTAGTCCCTTATTATTCCTGAAGCTTATCTTCAAGTGCCATTTAGTATTTACCCTGGAAGGAGATGGACATAATGGTACCAGCATTGTACACACAGCCAAGAGTCCTGTGTTCCATTGCTGCTACCATGAACCATATAGCTCTATGACTTAGATCCAGTCTTAATTTTAGCTAGCTCATGTGTGAAATTGGGATAATAATGTTTCCCTTAGCTACATGTATGCACCAGTGCACATACACACACTGACATTCAGCAATGGAGAAGGAGGGATAGAATTAAAACAGAATACCAATTTCCAGCATCTAGAGTGATATGAGTTACTTTGCAGATATGGTGACTTAGTGACCTATATACTATTTATATTTAAGCTATGAATGATTCTTAGAACAAAGTGCACTTTTCATATATACATGGTATTTTGTGCTTTTCAACAGAGAGAAGCCATGTATTATTTTATCATAGCAGACTATTAGAAGCCTTTAGGGACTGTTCTGTTTTGTGCTCTATCCACAGTCTAGCAGATAGTATGCATTAAGTAAATATTAAATGAAACAAATACCTATACAAATAATGTAATCAATCTAATGGGACAACTACAATAGCTCATGAATGGACTTTAGTTTTTGAGCAAGTGTTTAATATTGCTGACATCACAAAATGACAGAGGCCTGTATTTATTTAAGTGCCTAACCAGTTGATATTTAGATTGGTCATATGTCTTAAGGAGCAGAAGGAGAAACAAGGGTCTCAACAAATTTTAGGCCTTGGGTCACATACCACAAACCAGTCTTTTCTTGCTTAGGAGAACAGAATGGAAGTCTCATGGCTCTCTATAAAAGCTAAATAGAATATTTTATGGAAGCTCAGTGAGGTACCTGTTGAGTTAATGAAGGAATTATGCCTTCAGAAGAATATGCATGTGTAACTTTTAAGGCAGCTCAGATCTGGTACTTCTTGTTACTGATGGGAGTAAAGAGGGGACTTGTCTTTCGAGTAACTGTTGGGAAGAGCATGCTATCTGGTGCTTTGTTGTCACTACAGCTTTGGCTGTGAAGTACTATTGGAAATGTAAACTTCTATAGAAATCCTTACTAGCAAGTTACAGACAAAAGCCTCTTTTACGAACAAGGGTTGGGGGATTGAGAAATGGCTCAGTGGTTAAGAACACTTGTTATTTTGCAGAGGTCCTGGGTTTGATTCCCAGCACCCACATGGCAGCTTACAACTGTCTACAACTGCAGTCCCAGTAGGTCTGATGCCCTTTCCTGGCGTCTGTGAGCATCAGGCACACATGCAGTGCACAGACATACATGCAGGCAAAGAGCCTATACACGTACAATTTTTTTAAAAGTAAAAAAATGGTTTAACAAAACAAGAGTCGCATAAACCATTGACAATTGACCTTCCTTAGGATAGTAATTCAATGTCTAAGCAATTAAAGAAAGAAGGCAGTGTAAAACACACGTGTTAATTGGCCTAACAACACAGAAGCTCCTCCAGATAGTTTGCTCTTTATGTCAATATTTTAGGTTACATCGAGCAGAAACAGAGATTCTCATTAGCTAAAGTCACTGCAGGAAGGTTTGCGTGCCAACCTTTAAATGACACTACACCCTCTTAATGGAACTGAACTTTTCATTCAGCATCTTCTTTCCCCGAAAGGCATATTTTTAATTTTTATTTTTCTAAGCTTAGGTTAGCAAGTACCGAAAGGAAGAAAACTCTTACACGTGATTCATGAATCATGGTAATAGATTATAAAGCAAAATTTTCAGAAGTTGATGAAACAAGAACCAGACCTAGAATCTGACATGATAGGCTGTTTGTTGTTGTGTTTTGGTTCAGCTCAAACAAGCCATTATTTTCACAGTTGTGTCTAGTAATCCATGTGCCCTGCCGTAGTCTCTGGAGAAGGATCTTTTCCCTAGTTTCTTTAGAGTCTTTAAGGTAATGGTTCAGTGAGCAGGCCATAACCATTTAGTGTGTGAATTCTTGAAGAAACTGCAAAACTTTACTTCTTTGGATAGCATTAGACTTTCTTTTGTAAAGAACGAACTGGAGTTCTGAGATTATGACCCTGGTGCCTCTTTTAGTGGATGTCACTTCTTAGCAATAGAGACCTTGAATAATCATGATTGGGTTGAGATCTGGCCAGTCCAAATGAAATCCTGGAAGACAGAGGAGAATGCAAAAGGACTAAGGATCATGTCTTAGAAAAAGCTCATCAGGTTGATAATGTGAAAAATGCTTGGCTACAATATTCTTTTACAATAACTAAGACTATTCTTGGTGTACCCACAATCAAATGGGTATCTTAACTGTGACTTTTGCAGGACAAATTGTTATTAAAATCAAGCTATATCAATGTAAAAAAGATTTTCCTCTGAAGAACTCCTGCACTGTTTTGTCAAGCTACCTCTCTGGTTTCCCAGGGATGTCCTATTCTTATATCCATATGAACACAAGCATTTTAGCCCTGTTGAAGCCAGTCATACTAAAGCCTACCTCATTTTAAAATTGTTAGGTACATTTAACTCCAGTGTTTTGTTTTTTTCGAGACAGGGTTTCTCTGTATAACAGTCTTGGCTATCCTGGAACTCTTTGTAGACCAGGTTGGCCTCCAACTCACTGAGATCTGCCTGCCTCTGCTTCCCGAGTGCTGGGATTAAAGGCGTGTGCCCATCACTGCCCAGCTTTAACTCCTGTTTTTCATGTGTGGTGGAAAGAAGTGTAAAGAGGGCACTCTGACAGCTGCTGGGGAGGACGGCTTCTGCTAATGAGTTCCTGAAAGGGCCCAGCCCATTTAGAATTGGAAAGACTTCTGTAACTGTTACTCCAGCCATGAGACTACATTATTGCAACAGTATTTTGTCTGTCTTCCTCTATGTCCTTATTTACCTACTTGTTTATTTGCACTGTACTTTATTCTTCAAAGAATTTTAAATTCTCTTTATGACTGTACATAATAACAATGAGGTGCACCATAACTAAAATACCCAGGAGCCCTCAAGTCAGTGGAAATATACAGAGAGGAAAGATGGAGGAAGGTTATAACAGAAAAACACATGACATGAAGTTTATTATGCTTGATAGAGGGAGGCTATAAATTTAGCTGTAAGCTTTCTAGTCATAAATGTGAGGAGGGAAAAATTATGAGTAACATGACTCACAGAGTCCAGAAGGTGAAAGCAAAGTAGTTGTTCAGGAAAACTAATGGACAGTAAATGATAAGAACTAATTGGGCTAGTGGGGCAAAAGTGTGGTCAACTGTTGCAGGCTCATAAATTTTCTAGTACAGATTTTCACTTCTTGCTTTTGAGGACCCTTACAATAAATCATTTTAATTGTCTTCTCTAGTCTGTAATAGCCTTTGGAGGAAAATTTATTTGTCTGCCTGTCTGTCTATCTATCTATCTATCTACCTACCTACCTACCTACCTATCCATCCATCCATCCATCCTCAATCATTCTTCTATTTATCTGTCTATCCATTCATCCATTTGTCCATTCATCCATATCTATCTTCCTGTCTGTCTGTCTATCTATCTTTCTATCTATATCACCTATCTCTAATGATACATGTAATAGCTCATGAAAATGCATTTCTTTTTTCTTTTCTTTTTTTTTTTTTTTTTTGGTTTTTCGAGACAGGGTTTCTCTGTGTAGCTTTGCATCTTTTCCTGGAACTCACTTGGTAGCCCAGGCTGGCCTCGAACTCACAGAGATCCGCCTGGCTCTGCCTCCCAAGTGCTGGGATTAAAGGCGTGAGCCACCACCGCCCGGCTGAAAATGCATTTCTTATATTCTTGATGTACCTTGTGTTTAGAAGCCTAGTATGTAAAAGGAATAAACTGAGAGTATTTATGTTTATAGGCTTGTCATAGTCCTGCATAAATAAATGACTTATATTTAATAACAATTTATTCCTAAGCTTATTAAGTTCTTGTTAAATTAATGTGAATTGTAAAGCATATGAAAATACAACAGAAATTGAACTAATGTTTTTAGTGTCTTCTCTATGAACTATTTTCAAAAACTAAAACTATTACTTTCAACCTAAACTTTTTGTTTCTCTGTGGCTGGTTTTCAAAAAACCATTCAGTATTCAAAAAATAACATTGGAATGTGTTACCTGTTTGGGTGTTTTGGTCCATTAAATTTTTGCAGTGGTTTTTCCAACTAAAATTATATTGATATCATGGCATCTATTGTATACTAAAACTCCCTTTTTCACGAACGAAATGTCAAGCAGATTGAAGGAAAAAAGAGGGAGTGACTTATCTGTGTTCAGTGGTTCTCATCACTAGTTCCATCAAAGACTTTGCTTTTTTGGGGGAACCCATCATCCAGCTCACAAATAAATCCCACATAGAGGCTTATTCTTAATTCTGAATGGCTGGCCTTAGCTTCACTTGTTTCTAGCCAGCTTTCTTAACTTCAATTATCCCATCTACCTATTGCCTCTGGGCTTTTCCCATTCTCTTACTTCTGTAAATCTTACTCTTACTCTGTGATTTGCTGTGTGGCTGGGTGACTGGCCCCTGGAGTCCTCCTCCTTCTCTGGCTACTTCTTTCTCCTCTTCCATCTCTTTTCTTCTTTTATTTATCCTCTCTGCCTGCCAGCCCTGCCTATCCTTTCTCCTGTCTTGCTATTGGCCATTCAGATCTTTATTAGACCATCAGGTGTTTTAGACAGGCAAAGTAACACAGCTTCACAGAGTTAAACAAAAGTAACACACCTTAAAATAACATTCCCCCAACATAACATGATCAACATCTTTTGTTTCATAAGAAACTGCCTGTCTGGTATTTAAAGTAGTTGTATCATCTTGTATTCCCACCAGATATTCCCAGTGTCTGCTGCTGTTGCTCTACACCAGAGCTTCTGAACCTGTGGGTCACAACCCTCCAGGGGTTGCCCAAAACCATCAGAAAACACAGATATTTACATTACGATTCATGACAGTATCAAAATCACAGTTATGGAGTAGCAATGAAGATAATTTTATGGCTGGGCTTGTCACAACATATAGTTAGGGTCACTATAACTGTATTAAAGAGTCACAGTATTAGGAAGGTTAAGAACCACTGCTCTACACCCTTACAGCATTTGATATTGTCAGTTGTATGACTTTTAAACATTCTCATGCCTGCACAATGGCATCTCATTATTACTGTAATTTTTAATTCCCTGAAGACGTATGGTATTGAGCATCTTTTCTCTATTTGTTTGGGATCAATGAATCTTCTTTGGTGAAGTGGCTCCTCAGACAGTTTGCCCATTTTCTAAAAGGGTTGTTGTTTTTGTTACTGTTATATTTTATTTACGCATTCATTCATTCATTTAATGGTACTTTGGATTTAATCCAGTGTCTCACGAATGCTAGGGAAAGAGTTCCACCACTGAGAGATATTGATCAATTAAGAAAAAGAAACAGAAAAAAAAACCTTTTATCTTCTTTATTCACCATTGACACCTCCCTCTCTTCCATCTTCCTTTCCATTCTTCCTGCAGAATTCGTAGTTATAATTTGTTTTAATATTTCTTGCCCATCTTACCAGTGACAAACTCCCTCTGTATTGTCTGAGAAGGTTCTTATTTCTGTTTCACTCTTGAAGGAGCATGTTGCTGATTCAGAGCTCTACATCAGCGGGCTTCCCTTTCGTGCTACCCTTTTAACTGTTCCACTGTACTGTTTTGCTTGCATGGTTTCTCATGAGATTGATGCACTCTTACCCTTACCGAGTCCACAGCCTCCTTGGAGGCTTTCAGTTTGTCTCTGGTTTTCTGGAGTTTGAATGTGCGCCTCTGCACTGACATTTTGTTCTTCACTCACCTTTTTATTTGTTAATCTGGCTAGGGGCTAAGGTATTCAAAGTGTGTTGTAACTGTCACTAGAGCCGTAGGTGCCAGAGGCTTCATTTTTTTCTACTGTCTTTTAAATTTTTTTTTTAAATCACATTAGTTTCAGGGTTCTCCAAGAACATTTTCTTTGCTATTCTAAGTATTTTATGAAGTATTGTTACAGCATGTGTGATGTGTGCATGGACATACTCACACCTGGGTTGTGTCATAGGGTGCGTGGTTAGGTCAGAGGACAACTTTGAGGACTCTTCTTCCACTGTGGGTTCAAAGGACTGAATTCAGGTCATCGGGCTTACATGGCACATGCATTTACCCATTAAGCCATCTCACAGGCCCTAAGAATTCTTTCTCAAATACTGTTTGTATCTTATAGCCTCCTTTATTGTAGTGTACTGTTACCCCACTTTAGACAAACTGATGCTGTGTTAAGGTCTAAGGGGTATGCAAATTGTCTACAATTTAATGATCAAGTGCATTATGTTGTTGCATCCTAAGTCTTTGGGCTATGACCTTCAGAAGGTTTTTCCTTGCCCCCCCTTTCCTCCTAAGGTATAATAGGAAAGCTACAGGAGGCCAAGTTATTAAACAAGTTCCTTCAGTTACATAATACTTTGGTAAAGTTATATATCCCTTGAAAGGCAGATGATTGTTATGGAGAATACATGAATTAATTTTCCCTCCTCTACTCAAAAGGTGAGTTTTATTTTTCTTGGATCTCCATTGTGAAAACTTTGTGTCATTTCTTGGAGTCAAATCCAGAGAAGGATAATAGATCTGTAAGCCTGGGACCTCAGGAGTTTTTAACTCGTGTGTGTGTGTGTGTGTGTGTGTGTGTGTGTGTGTGTGTGTGTGTGTGCGCGCGCGCACGCTCATGTGCATGTAGAAGCAGAACTCAACCTTGGGAGTCATCTCTCAGGTATCATCCATATTACTTTTAGAGGATTTTTGTTTGCTTGCTTTCTTGCTTGTGTTTTTGTTTGTTGCTTTTCTGAAGACTAGATCTTCCTGGTTTAGAGCTCTCTAAGTAGGATAGACAGGCTAGCCAGCAAGCTCAAGGATCCTCTTGACTGTACCTCTCCCGTGCTGGGAGTGTAACTCAGGCCATTATGCCTAGATTTCTTACATAGGTTCTGGGGATGGAACTCAGATCTTTAATGTTTTCACAGCAAGCCCTTTACCAACTGAGCTGTCTCCCTATCCCCTAAGAGTTTTAGCTATGAAGCTAATCCACATTCAGCCTGCAGCAATTAATCAAGATTAAATGTCTCTACTTTTAAATGGAGGCCCTGGAATCCAACTAGAAGTATTACCTGTGTGGCTCATGTAACCTCTGAGCCTCAGTTTCCTCGTTAAAAAAACAATTCCAAACACATGTGGTTATGTCATAGGTGCAGAAGAGGATAGATAGAAGCATGTGTGCCATGGATTCTGGCATGCATCTTGCAGGGGCCCAGGAAAGATTAGTTTTCCTTTTCCATCCAAGTACCTGCACTTGAAAATAAAGCCTGTTTTCAGTCTAAGCCATTATGAAGTATTCATCCTAGGAGCATTAAAAAAAAAAGTTCTCATAAAGTAGTTGCCATCCTTGCCGTGCTCGAAAAACTGCCTCAAAAAAAATAACTGGTTTCTATAACAACTGCTTACTCTACAGACCTTGAAAAGGATTCCATGGTTCATTTATTTTTCTTGTCTTTCAACCCCAAGTATATTCTCCTTTTTAAAAAATATACTCAGCTGACTACCAAGCAGGCACATGAAAGCCCATTTCATTCAGTGTGAGTCTGAGCGCAGAAACACAGCACCATATACTAAGGCTAGCCATTCTGCCGCAGTGGTAGACCATACATCCTGAGTGGGGGTGGGTAGAAGTTATTGAACCATTTAAAGAGAATCTGTACACTTCTCCCATGAAACCATGTCTGGAGAACTGTGTCTGTCATGGAACATCAAACTTTAAGGAGAACATCAGCAACACTAGCATCTGTGGTGATTGGGATGGTGATAGGAATATTCAGAAATCTAGGGAATGGGCTGGTGACATGCCTTAGCCTGTTGCTAAGCTTGACAACTAAAGTTCCATCCTGATCCCCGGAATGTGAGAACTGATTCCCATAAGTTGTTCTCTGAACGCCACAAGCATGCTTGGCATATGTGTGGGCGCACGCGCACGCGCACACACACACACACACACACACACACACACACACACACACACACTCAATCAATCAATAAATCAATAAATAAAAAATATAATAACAATAAAGATAAAATGGTTCTGTATCTGGGCATGTCTCGGCTTATTAAATCCATTTATTTTAATCTGTAGATTATAAAAATCAGTGGATATTTTCGATGACAAATTCTTCATGATAGCTCTGATTCCACTAAATTTACTCCGGTGTTGACTGAACATAACTCTTCACTTCATCGAAGGGAAGAGAAAGAAGAAAATTACGTCTAGTTAAAGTATACATGGTTATCTGACCGTGTTATCAGTGGACTTACCCTTCTTTGCGTTTACTCCTGCCCTAGACTTTATTTCATGACCCCTCAAGTGACTAAAGAAAGCCGGGCATCTCTTTTCCCCTAGTGTTGCTTCCTATGAGACCCTGTGAAACCTTTACCTGAGCCTTGTGCTTTGGTCTGCTGTCATGTGATGCAGAAGCAAGGGAATTGGGCCAAATTCAGAGAGGTGCCAAGTTCATTCTGAGATGTAGACTCTGCTGTAGAAAGCACATCCGAGCTTGATGTTCAATATGGGCCCCAGCCCTTTTCCCTGCAATATGTGTTGTTGTTGTTGTTTCTGTAGACGAGTTCATGATCTTTTGTAATTTTCTTTTTCTATTGATCCAGCAGTGCTAGCAACAGAGCTTTGAAAAAGAAATGTTATTGGCGGGAGGATCTGTGGGCTTTTCCTGCCGTGTATCTTGTATATTAGAGAATGAGTACAGCACAATTCAGGTAAAATTCGCTTCCCAGAGAATTCATTTTAGAGTGGCCTGGATGATTGAGACCTATGGGGTAAACCCATCTGCAAAGCGGCCTTCTCCCTTCTCCTACTTCCTGCTGCCCCAAGGCAAGGGTGAAAGTGCTGCTCTGCTTTATTGGTCTTTGGGTTTCAATTTCTTCTGGTACATTTTCATCCAGAGATGAGAAAGCCGATGGGAAGATGATGAGTTTAAAATAGAACTTAACTTTCTACAAAGATTTTTGAGAATGTGTGTAGACTGCAAGTTTGAGGGCAGCTAGGGTGTAACTGTCACTTAGAGGCACTGGTTGGAATTGATTGCTTCTACTGTGCAACTGTGTGACCTTGGAGAAATATGTCCATTCCACTGAGACTCAATTTCATCATCTGTTAAATCGGGGTTGATAATACCAAATTCAGAAGGTTTTTGTAAAAACTAGGTGTCATAATGTTCTTCTACATGGTTTGTAATCTCCAAACTACATAGCCTGTAAATATTTCTTTCTGAGATAGGGTCTCCTGTGTAACTCTGGCTGGCCTGGAATTCCCTGTGTAGATCACACTGGCCTTGAACTTCTCCTACCTCTGCTTTCCAAATGTTGAGATTCTAAGAGTGAGCCACTGTGCTTGGCCACATTTCTGAGACAAAGGTGGTATATCACTAATCTCCATCTAGCTTATATATCCATAGTACCTAACACAGCCTAATATATAATAAATTTCTACCTGAAGTTAAAATGAATAAATAATTTAAAATATCAATTTCTGATTTGTAAACAATTGAGTGATTGGCCCTTTGCACTGGGCTAGATGATTGCATAGCTTCATTCAGCATTTAGATTCAAAGATGGAGAAGACAGTAACAAGTGTAGCTAAGAAGACTGTCGTAAGATAAAGTTTCTAAGAATCATTTAATGTTCTAAACAAAAGAAAACAAACAAGTGAGCATGTGGTGATTGACAGAAAGGAAGAATTTGCTCTGCAGTCACAGAGTTGAAAAATGGAAGGAAAGAGCAAACACTTGGGCCTCCCAGTGGTGCTGAAGCTGCCCTCAGACCAATAGCCAGTCCACACATTCTCAAAAACTTTTGTCCATTAGGAAGTTCTAATTCAAATTCATTTTTGGTCTCTAGTGGGCTTGGAAACTCTTTAGAATCACACTGGCACCTCTCCAACATTGCTGGGGATGTGAGGAACTCCAGGGAAGAATCTAGGCAGTGAGTTCTGCCTTGTGAGGGGTCTAGGGCAGATGGCAGTTGTTCAGCCTAGAGCTTACTTCTGCCACAGATGACTGAAATGATGGGCTAAGTGATCCCAAGGAATACAGTCTCTTTAGTAGTCTGAAGGTAGTAATAATTTGATTTTTCAAGGCTCATGAATTGGCATCATTTAGAGTGCATCTGTCATGGACCTTTGCATTTTAGAAGGAACTGAAAGTACCAACGTAAAATATGAGGAAACTTGGCTATTTTTTTCTTTTTAAACTCTATTTCTTTTTTAAAAAACCTTTTGTTGTAGGTTTTTTTTCTTTTCACATATAAAAGTGACACTCTGGTTATTTGGAATAACTTGTGTCTAGAACATTTTGGTTTTGGGAAAATGGGATAGCACAACATGATTACTTTCTCTCTCCAAGCAGTGACACTAATTGGGCTTTATGCCAAGGGGCTGAAGCTGCAGATGTAATCTTGAATTTGTGGTCTCTGTAGGTTGGATGAGGCTTCCAAGTCATGTGGAAGCTGAGCTTACCACGGAAGCTTAGCGGTTCCCCTCCCAGATGTTCGGCTTGCAGTCTTTGTCACTACCAAATGTATGGAGAAGTACCTGGATTGCTTTCCCCACCCAGATACCCATTCAGTGGATCCATGTCTAGCAATCTGTCAGATAGCTCCCTTTAAAGTTACCTGGAGAAAAATCTACACAAAATGATTGAATTTGGGTTATCTTTTTGTTCTTAACTAATAACTTGCCTCTCCTCTGGGTTTGAACAGGCTCAAATTGTTATATGAGTTTATACAGTATATGGTCTGTTGTCAAATATTTATCTCTGTCTAAAAATGAAATGTTCTTAAATGCAATTTCTTTTTAACTGAATGAATCAATGAGAGAAAGAGAAATAACTTCTTATTTAGCCAAGTTTTAATCAATATTGTCATGAAAGGCTGAAATGTTAACTGAATCCTGGCTGTTGTCATTTGAAATACAATTTGTGTGTTTAAGAATTTATGTGCACATCAAAGTTTGGACTTCACATTCAGAAAGGAAAATTGATTTATGGGAGCAAACAACTGCAGGAATATAGGCAATGCTAGTAATGAATGTGAGTCAATTATTTAAAGCAAATGGACCATAATGACCAAAGCAACAGAGACATAGTAAATTCATTTATACCCTGGATTTCATGCTTTAATTTGTGGGTATGTCTTTTTTTCTCCTGTTTTACAGAGGCCTTTGAAATTGTTGTTCGCCATGCCAAGAACTACACCAATGCCATGTTCAAGAACAACTACCCCAGCCTGACTCCACAAGCTTTTGAATTTGTCAGTGAATTTTTCACAGATGTGTCTCTCTACATCTTGGGTTCTGATATCAATGTAGATGATATGGTCAATGAGTTGTTTGACAGCCTCTTTCCAGTCATCTATACCCAGATGATGAACCCCGGCCTGCCCGAGTCAGTATTAGACATCAACGAGTGCCTCCGAGGAGCAAGACGTGACCTGAAAGTATTTGGCAGTTTCCCCAAGCTCATCATGACCCAGGTTTCCAAGTCACTGCAAGTCACTAGAATCTTCCTTCAAGCCCTGAACCTCGGAATTGAAGTAATCAACACTACCGATCACCTCAAGTTCAGTAAGGACTGTGGCCGTATGCTCACCAGAATGTGGTACTGCTCTTACTGCCAGGGACTGATGATGGTTAAGCCTTGCGGTGGCTATTGCAATGTGGTCATGCAAGGCTGTATGGCAGGTGTGGTGGAGATTGACAAGTACTGGAGAGAATACATTCTGTCTCTTGAAGAACTCGTGAACGGCATGTACAGAATCTACGACATGGAGAATGTGCTGCTCGGACTCTTTTCCACGATCCATGATTCCATCCAGTATGTGCAGAAGAACGGAGGCAAGCTGACCACCACTGTAAGTATCTCTCTTCGGTTTTCTAAGGGGGCTATCCTTCATTGTGGTGTTGGGTGGGGTGACCTCCCTAGCAGCAGATACTGATAGAAGAATAGAGAAAGAAAACCGAGTAACCTAGAATGACAGATGGGCTGAATGAACTCACAGAGGTAAGTCACATGTTAAAACTGTAGGCTACAGAGTCATAATACCAGGCTTTGAATTCTAGCTCCACATACTTCCTTGCTGTAGGAATAGCATGTATTCAGACACTTAGCATCTGTGTGATAGATGGTAAACCTTTATTAAATGTTAGCTGTTATTGTTGTTATCATGATCCTTATGATAATACTCTGATAGTTCCTCTCTCTTATAAACAAGGCAACTGAAGCTTAGTGAAATTGCATGTTGCACGCCCAGCTACATAGTTAGTGGACGAGGCATGATTTGGAAACTAGAATTTTCATTCAATTGTCATCACCTTTCATTCTGATTTATCTCCATGGTCTTCATTGCATATACCACATTACCATTCTGAAGAGTGACTTTAAAGAAAACTAGCGCCTACTAACCAAACCCAAACAGGGCCATAAGAAAGCAAAACATCCACTCTACCCAACATTCCTATTTGCAGCCTTAATTATACCAGTCTAAGACTTACGGGATTTGTGATGGGAGAGTTCTGCAAGTGAGGTAGCAGCTTGCTTGACTCCTAGGAGAGTTTGTCATAGAACCATAAGAGAAAGCCACTTCTGATGTAGAGCAGAACACACAGCCAAGAGCTTCCAGCTATGTCATTTTAAGACAATGACTGATTCTTAAATGCTGCCGGCTTCCTAGGAGGATGTGGCAGGGCAGTAAAATACACTACTATTGTTGAGCTCTTGCTACATATCAGGTGCTCTGTTGGCCAGGGTGCATCATAATATATTACAGTCATCCATATGATGGGTCTCAATATTGTACCTGTTGAACATAGGAGGGGTGAAGCTTAGAGACCATAAGTACTTTCCAAGATCTCTAAGCTTGTTGTATGGGAGGAGCTGGGATTCCAACCCAGGTTGGCTGGCCTCCTGATTCCTGTTCTTAGCTTCTCTCCAGTGCATTGCTGTGTACTCTGAGCCATTGCTTATCCAGAACGTAGAGAGCAGCATGGGCTAGTTAGCTTTGTCTTTAAACTCTGGAAGTGCAAAGTGATAGGGCTAATTGGTTTCTTTGGTGAATTAAACGAGGAAGGAGGACAGAAATGATACAACCCTCGGCGTGGCTACTTATGGAGCTGCTCTAATTGCCCCATTCACAGTGTTGGCCATTTAAAACCCATTTGCTAAGAAAATATTTTATAGTAAAATGAACAGAAATGCCCTATCTAACGGTGGTGTTCTTCGATGGCTAATTATTCCCTTGACTGCTTTATAATTTGAGGCCAGATTCTGGGGCCTTATGCAAAAGTCAATTGCACAGAACTAGAAAAATGAAATGTAAGTGCATTCATATGCTCCTTCACTAACATTGATTGAGGGCCCACTGTGTGTCCAACATCAACCAAGGGCATTGGGGTGTGAGATGTCTACAGTAAGAGGAAAGTAAGAAGACTAAGAGCAAGATGTGTGCGTATTTCAAGGTAATCTAGGTGAATTTTTTGACTATAGCATAATGGATCTGGAAAGCATGTTTCCCTCCCCCAGTGCTATTAAACACAAAAAAAGAAGAAGTAGGCATGCACAAGTGCCCCATGCCCATAGCTCTACTACTCAGGAGACTGAGTCACAAGGATCTGGAGTTTGAGAGTACTTCCAGGGTTAATGTAAGATCCTGTCTCCAAAACAAACAAAAAAGGAGAAAAACAAAACAAAACAAAAAAGTGTGCTGTTTTGATGAGGTCTGAACATACAGGTTTGTTGCATGAAAATCTGCTTTATGCATAGAACTTTGTCAGGTGTTAGGCATTTGTAACTTCCCAAGACAATAGTTATGAAGCCTTGACATGTCACAGTTTCACTGGTAGCTGGGCCTGCAACTGAATAAATTCCACCATAGTGAACATTTTCCTATGATGTGAATGTTGGAAAGACTGTGTGAGAACTGAGCTAGTCTAATCCCATTCATTTGAAAATGAAGAAATAAAGTCTCAGGAGGCATACCCAGAGTTATTTAGCTAATAAAAGAGACAGAAGCAGAATCCAAGGTATTCTTCTGCTGCAATCTAATATTCTTTCTGCCATTTCACTTTGTCCCCCAGCAGACCCTTCCAGACTTTCACTCTAAAAGCACCATTAGGATTTTACAAAGACCTACTGAACTTAAATTGCATAGCTATTTCAGGCTTTCAAACCTGCTGCATTTTAGATACATGTACATGTAAGTGTGTGCTCATGCACATACCTAACATACAGTAGGGGGAGTACATTTTGTGTCATTATCATTCAGGAGGAAAGGCCATAGCTGTCAAGAAGTGCTCAGTGGTGCAGTCCCTTTCTGTTTTGGTCATTAAAGGCCTGATTGCTCCCAGCTCCCATCTAATTATGAGAGCATGAAGTCGGCCATCCCCTGGGAATGCCTGAACTAAACCAGAAAGCATATGTATACTGTCTTATTGCTGTTATATGATCACCAAGACTAAGTCATCTGTATCACCTGATGGAGCTTAGGGAATCACTGGTTGGGTGTGTTCCAGCCCATACTCTGTATAAGCTCCAAAAAGGCAGGGCTATTTCTTAGGGTGAAGAGAACTATGGGCTTGACAGACTGAAGCATTCTGTTCATGTCGACAAACCCACAGAATCCCTCAGAGCAAAAGCTGGTTTAAAATTAAGTGTTAATAAGATTCTGCCGAAGCACCCTTACTTCTTTGTGTTGATAAAATGGGACCATCCTAGAGTCAAACCTTTCTTAGGTTCAGTTATGCCATGAGCTCTCTCAAATCATGCTATTCCTGAGTTGCAGAGGCAGAACGGCTTTCTTGACTAGCTATGTATGTCATGGGATGAGGAGTCTACACAGGATGTTGTCGAGTTGTTGGGGTTGGTGGCTATAATCCATCTCACATCCTGAAAATGGTTTTGGTTTTTTACATGGATGTGATACTCTTGGACTCTCCTAAGTATAGATTGTTACTGCTTTAGTTTCTTCAAGAGTGGTTCTCAATCCTGTAGACTACCAGGTGAGTGCATGTGGACAAATATTGAGGTCTTATTCCTGGCAGCACCCCTGAATGTAGTAGACGTTCAGTTCCCAAATTTGGCTCGTCATCCCAGTCAATGGGAGAACTTGTTTAACATAATCCTGGAGTACAAACCCAGGGATTCTAATAACACAACTCTATGGAGAGGCTAGAGAACTTGTCATTTAAATAGTGTCCTAGTTGATCCTGATGTTCCCTTAGGAACATCTGGCTACCTTGCTTGAAAGATAAAAGACTGAGAATTTGAAAGTAATAGCTCAGACACTGTAGCCTGTTTTTGACAGAGCTAAAATGATATTACATCTCTAAAATGGGGCTGCTAAGTGGATGTTTAATGAATTGTTAGGTTTAGAAAGTGCAAGCCCCAGTCCAAACTGCTAGGTGCCTAGTGGATAATGGCTTTTTCTTAACACCTTTTAAAGATTAGTTATTATTATTTTAAATTATGTATAGTGTGTTTGAGTGCATGTGAGTATGTGTAGGTACCCTTGGAAGCCAGAGGTATGGGATCTCCTGGAGCTGGAGCTAGGTTGTTATGAACAGTTGCCTGATGTGGGTGCTGGGAACAGAACGAAGGTCCTCTGGAAAATCAGCATGGGCTCTTAACCTCTGAGCCATTTCTCCAGTCCATTTTTAGTATTGAGGAACAAACCCAAAGAATCACATGCACCAAGAAAGTGTCCTATCACTGAGCTATAACCTCAGCTCCTTACACTTATTTTTAAGTATGATTGATCAATGCTATTTTAGTATAAAGAAATTGAATACAAATGCTAATAAGTGTATAAAAGATATATGTATGCATATGTAAGAGGATAAAGAAGGAGAAAGTGTGGGAGAGAAATATCTGTACTGAAAAGTTCAAAGAAAAGATATTAATAATAATAGAGCCATTCTGATCTTCAAATGGATTTGGAATCAAGGATACATATCTTGCCTTCAAGCAAGTATTGAGCCTTTGATAGTAGTTGGGTGAAAATCTTGCTGTAAAAATTGATCAGCACATTATTGAATTCCATATTTTATATCTTGAAGCAAAGTGTAGATAAGTACAGTTTATAATGCATATACTTTCAACATTGCTGATTATCATAGCCTTTTTCTTTCAATATAGAGAATAGAGCCCAGGTTTGTGCACATGTTATACAACCACTCTACCAGTGAGCTGTATCTCCAGCCCCTATAGAACATCTTTTAGAATTCTATTGTTTTTAATCTCGAAATCACTTTGATTGTCATTACCATATACCTACATTTATTTCATGTATAATTCATTCATTTGTTAAATGTTGGGCTTTTATCCCTCTCCCAGAAAAGTTTCCAAAAACTTTCTGTAGCCGATCTCATTGACTGTCTTTACTCCACAAAGTAAGTGTTTATATCCTCTTTTTTGTTTATTTTTGAGATTGTAATTGAATTACAACATTTCTCCCTTCCCGTTCCTCTCTCCAAATCCTCCCACATACTTCTCCCTGCTCCCTTCAAATTCATGCTCTTACACTCCCTCCTGCCTGCCTGACTGTTGGTACTTTCCTTTTTCCAGTTGTGCTCATGTACTTTGATTCTCCTCAGCACGTCCCAGTGTTAATATTTCTGCTCCACAATTTCATTACCTTGGCATATGACGTTTCATTGGAAGTTGTGCAAAATCACAGCCCTTTCTCTCACCACAATTTCTCCCTTTCTTCCCCCATTGTGACTCACTTTAGCACTCCCTGAAAGAGATCCTGGAAATATCTATTGAACATTTCATTATGGAAGCACTGTGGTGGGCGCAGCACATCGGAAGGAGGGTAGGGAAGATGACCATGAACCATTCTTTTGCTCCATTCAGAGGTCACTCAGCTGGCAGGTCGCAGAACTCAGATTCAGAACTGTGTCTGTCTGACTCCAAAGCTTTTGCTCGTTACCATGACTTTATATTGCTCTCTCAAACACTTCCATTCTCTATTCACTAGAATCTTCACTCCCCAAACGCAACCTAAATAGGTTTTTATTATATTATTTAATATCCTGTATTGCTCCCTACTGTTTTTCCAGCTGCACAATCGGTTTTTGAATTCATTCTCTCTCCTTGGAGACTCTTGCTCTGCTATTTCCCAATGAAGAAATAAAAGACATGAGGGTGGTTTTTTTCATATTTCTAACACTTAAAGGAACAGAGTAGTTTCTAAGAGAATATATGTATAGGCACTACCTAAAGTCTATATGAGGGTTGAAAATAGTGAAAAATCTATTAAGTTTCACTTGCAGTGTTATGTTTCCACCTCATTGGGACAACAGATAGTTGTTTGACTTGGTTTTTGCAGAGATGGAACCTGGGCCCTTGTGCATGCTAAGCACATGCTCTAACACAGAGCAACATGTCCAGCCAGCCACAACCAGTGTATCTGGTATTTATTCTAAAGAACAAAAATCCATTCAGATTTTTGGAATTTCCGTAGGTAGTAACATTGCCTACTGAGAACCTAACGTATGCCAGTATCCAGGTACAGCCATTTCTTTGGCTAGAATGTTTGAGGAGGCAATGCGGCCAATATTTATTCAGATATGGTAGGAAGCTTTGAGGCAGGCTCTCCTGTTGATCTGTAATAATAATTCACTCTATCAAATTCATGCACTTTCCTGTCTGTGTGAGTGACTGTAGCTCATCAGAATGTCCACGATTAGCCTTCCCTTTCTTTTCTACTTTTGAAGGCCGAGGTCATTTCTCAGATGTCAAATTGTCAGTGGTTTTCTCCTCGTGCTATCACTGCACTTTCATTTTTTAGTCTCAGATAGAGATCCCTTCTCTGAATTCATAGAAGCTGTTTTCTGTTCCAATGGGATTCCGAGGTGATAAATCCAGCAAATATCTCAGTACGGTGAATGCAGGCCAGCATCTGAAACTGCAGTAAGCAGTATTATTCAAATGAAGGCCATTTCTGAAATGACACAAAATTCACATTTTTCTTCCCTTTTTACCATTCACAATAAAATATCTTTAGTGATTTCCATTGGAAGAAGGTGGTGGTTTTGTCTTTTGTTCTGTTTTGAGACTAGGTTTCCCTCACAGCACAGACTTTCATTGAACTTACGGTCCTACTGCCTTAGCCTGCAAAAGCCAGTTTTCAAAAATAGATGACCTAATTATTGAAAAGTTATAAAGGAATTTGAGTATTAAGTTCACAGCAAGTTTACAAAGCTAACTATATGAAGAAAGCTTTTGAATATTTCATCCCAATGTTACATGTGCATTGTAGGTCATTTTAGGAAATCAAGTGGGCTCTGTACAAATCTAGCATTGTTTTCCTTTACCTAGGCATGGGGCATAATGATGCCTAGATGCTTGTGTGTTCTGGTTCTAGCAATAGTTTCTAAACCTCTTTTCTATGGGCAGTGAACTGATACGATGAGAATATGCCCTCAAGAACTGTGAAAGTCTGGGAGTTTTCCTCAGTTGCAAGCTAACAATTCAGTCTATCGCCATTTGTGGATGCTAGTTAAAGACATGAATTTGAGATGAAGAACTTTTAATTTCTCACAGCAATAGCAGTAGCCAGAGTGTCAGCATTTGGGTCAGACACATTCCCTAGCCTCAGTTCCCATGGGACAAGGCAAAGAGGGCTGAAGGACTCCTGCACACAGTGTGGTGCGTTACAAGAGCGCATTTTCAGCTTAGGGAACACAAATCCAGCTTTAGCACTACAAGAAGAAAAACCAAGCAAAGCAAAGATCTGTCAGCCTAATGGCTAGATTCCTACTATTGCAACTGGCTGATGTAGTCCTCACCACTGGCACTGCTCTTTTCTTGGAATGGAGGCACTGTAGCTTCCAGCACTGTACCTATACTACATAAAGATACTTGAAAGAGATGGTTTGCAACAAACAGTAGTCAGGGCTTCCATTTGTAAGACA
This sequence comes from Peromyscus californicus insignis, assembly GCF_007827085.1. Classification (NCBI taxonomy): domain Eukaryota; kingdom Metazoa; phylum Chordata; class Mammalia; order Rodentia; family Cricetidae; genus Peromyscus; species Peromyscus californicus. The sequence goes on along the minus strand of NW_026294391.1, from coordinate 114,501,141 downwards.
CGTAGAAGCACAAGATAGCTATAAAGAATTGTCTTACAAGTTGCTCCCTTTGGATGGTGGCAAGACCCTCTCAAGCTCTCAGTGCCTTTGGAGGGTCAAACCAAGGAATTACAAGCTGGAGAACAATTAGTTCAGCTTTGGCTGGTTAGCCATAAGGCAGCCCACCTGTTGGAGCATAGCAGAAGGTACACACCAAGTCCAAAATCAGTGGCAATGACAGTAGTGTCAGCCATTCAGAGAATACAAAAACCCTATCAAAGGAGCTCTTGATATTGTTGCCTCCCATTAGCAGTAAAACTCAATCGCTTTGGTCTTCCAGCTATTCTTCCATGCCTCCCTCTTTTGATCTCTGAACAGCAATCTTTTCCTTTCCTGCTTTTTGAGGCTACAGAGTTATACATTTTCTATTGCTACACAAGCTGGCTGGGGAAGTTATCTCTTTTATTGCACTTAAAAGGTGGCAGATGTGATAACCACGGGGTAGTAAGCAGACACTTATCCATGTCTGCTGGTAGTGACAGGGAGAAGTGATTTCTTCCCAAAGGATATTCAGAAAGGTTAGACAATTCAGGGCAATTTGCCCAAGAGGGCAGAAGTTCAGAAAGATATCCCCATGACCTGATATTTTAAGGATCCATGTGCTCCCAGGGTGACAGTTAGTGAGTACAAAATGCCTATCTCAAATGTTGGCTGCTCAGGGAGCCAGAACATAGTGAAAGCAGTCTTTACTTTATGAAGGCAGAATAGCCTCTGGATATTTATTCATTGCAAAAGCCGAAAGGCCTTGGCATCCACAGTGTGGTTCCTCTGTTGTGCCTTTTCCTCTGCCTGGAGTAAAGTCTCTCTTGGCAAACCAGTACCAGTCATTCACTAATGATACCCCACCCCCTGCAAGGTGCCTTGGCTCATTAACCTCTTAGGCCTATGCATTTCATGATCGTGCTCAGGTAGTCAGGCCAAAGTTCTTTCCAACTTGGCTTGTTTTTCAAAAAAAACAAGCCTCGTACTCCCACCCTCAAAACCGAAAAGAACAATTTTGAGTGTCACAGAAGCAGCTTTTAAACAGGTGGCACATAGAGTAGTAATTTCCATAAGGGAGTCAGCTACTGCAATAGTTGCTTCAGTCAAAAGTCACAAAGGGCCAGTGTGCTGCAGCCTTTACGAGATCAAGTACAAGCCTTATCATCCTTAGCAGCCAAACCTGGCTGAGTGCTGAGCTCCGTGCACTGTGCTGGGCCTCCCAGTTTGCAGTGTCTTTCCTTGTTGTGTGTATGTGTGTGTGTTGGGGGGGGGTTGTTAATGGGGTAAAACAAGTGACTTTTGTTTTTGTGAAAATACAGATTTCATCATATCCTTTCAAAAATGTCCCTTTGGGACCTGTATAGCTCGGTAATGCTGTTTTCTTGCTTCCTATGGGGTCTGGAGTGGGGGAAGGGAAGAGCCGATGCTGCCCCTTATTACCCAATTCAAATCCTTTCTGAAGAGTATTCAGAAAACGAATTAAGTTTGCCTATTCATTCCACTCAGAATGCCTGAAACAGATAAAGTAGGAAACAGAGTCATTATATTTGGGTGCTGTCTATTATCATTTACTGACTCAGAGTCTATCTAAGCCTTTCTGCTTTTTGCAGATAATTAATTTTGTTCCTAAATGTAGGAGAGAATGATTGTAATCAGTATGTTTGTACTTTCAGCCACAAATAGAGCCCATCAAAGATGTGTAGTACAAATAAACCCCATAAAATATGCAGCCCAGCACTGCTTGAAGTTAGTGTGCTATCTTTTTTCTCAAAAGCAAATATACATACGTGTGTGTGTGTGTGTGTGTGTGTGTGTGTGTGTGTGTGTATGATTTTGAAAGTCCTTCTTGCTATTCTTTCATAGTTAATAGATGGATCCCTCTTTTATCAATCCAAGCCTGCACTATGAATTATATTTATAATCAAATTCCATGTAGCAGATCTGAAGGAGACTTTGATTTGGTGCAGAAATCAACTTGTCAGCATATACACATTTCTCAGTTCTAGAGGTAAATTTCTCCTATTATTCTCACAGAAGATTGTGAGTGATCAGATCTAGGAGGTTCCATCCCATGAACATAGTATTTCAGAACACACACATAGTATGTGTGTTCTTTGGGAAGGTTGTGCCCTTTTATTCACACTCCTTGCCCCATCCCTCTAGCTATCCCCTGTTCTAAGCCCATCCCTTCTCACTCTCCTTCAGAATTGTATAGTACTCAGTATCTCTTTCATTCAGGCCCTGTTCTGTATTTAACATGATGATGTTTGATCATAGTTCAAGCATCAGAGAACCTATTTCTGCTTCTGCTAGTATAGTATACCACCTCATTTGTTCTATTGAGAAACAATCTACTTCACTTTGAGAAATTCTTTATTACAGGAAAAGTCTTCTACAGGGAAGTCCAGTGGTTCTCAGCCAATGTCATCCAGTTGTAGGGAGAAATACCTGAGTATAGGTGAACCTTGTGAAATCACCTGCTATGAGAGATATCAGTTCAGATATCTGAGTTTTTATATAGGATCTCAGCTTTCTACTGTCACAGGCTAATGGTCTTAAAAAAGCAACTTTTCAATGAAGGGGGAAGAGACAGCAATTATTAGAACTTGCTGTGTGTCTTATGCAGTTCTAGGCTGTATCCATGGATGAGCTCATTTGGCTTAGAATAATCCTAAAGAGAATAAGATTATGGTGATGCCTTTTTCCTGGTAAAAGAACGGAGGCAGAGAGATTTAGAATTAGGTGCTTGCTGTATTGCTGTTTCAGCCACTATGTAGAGCACGAGTCCCTGAGGTGCTTCCCTTGCCTCTGGCAAAACCCAGTCTGTGAGTATGTGGTAAGGGCCAGGCCTTGGTTCCACGCTGACTTAGTGGGAAGAAGGTAGGAAGGAAAGCCAGAAATTGCTCAGGCTCTTTCCTTCTTGCCAACTCTCTCAGTTATTATTCATCCTGTTTTCTACATAAGGCCTTGAGAATTGCATGGGAACATCCAGTGGGCCTCACTTCTCTTCCTCATGCTTGTATTAATTAATCCTAATTAGATTTCCAGAGTCTGCTTGGAGCTGAGACTTCCCCCAGGATTGTTGCCTATTTAATTTACCTTTAAAAAAAGAATCTGTTCTTGATGAGCTTCGTTTTAAAAGATGCTTTAAAACTATATAGCAGCTATATTTTCTCCCTTCCAGCTCAAATATCCATGGTGAAATACCAAGCTCTGTGGCTTTCTTATTTTGCACTAAACCTTGAAATGATCTTTTGCCAAACATGGAGGGAGTTCCCTATTAAGTGAATTTCTGAGTGACTCAACTACTCATTCCCCTGAACACAAATCCTCAATGCAAAATGAATGGGTTTCTTGTCTGTAATGACCTCCTAGGAGATTTTTTTTTAGTTGTGAGCATTTTTAAATCATCTTTGAGCAGTCTTTACAAGTTTTCTAGACATCCAAGTACTTTAGACAAAAATTAGGAGACTAAACCGGTGTCTTCACCCTGATTAAAAATAAAGCAATAATTGTTACAAATTGTTATAATCAAACCTGACAGGAGCTAGAGAATTCATGTTAGATAGCCTGTGCATCTGAAAAGGATCTCAGAGGATAGAACAACATACACTGGAGGAAATCCTTCCCTCATGCATCTGTGTTTATCAAACAGGAAAGGCTATTTCCTCCCTCACCATTTCTCCTGAATTTGTAATACCCTGATTAAAAAAAATAATGCATGACTCAAACTGCTCTTTGCTGAAAGGCCCCATTCAGAACTGTCTCAGCTCTGGTTATCATTGACCAAACACTATGTGAGATACCGGAAATGAGAAATTACAACAAAGCTTCACTTTTTAAAAATTGATTTCTTATTTTTAATGTTTTTAACTGAAGTAGAATTACATCACTTCCCCTCTCTTTCTTCCCTCCAACCTCTCCCAGTTACCCTCTGTCGGACTCCTCCCATGCCCCCTGTTCTCGAGTTGATAGCCCCTTTTTCTTTGATTATATTTGTTATGTGCACATATGTATGTGCACACATGCACACACAAATATATTCTTGTTGTTTATGTGTATATGGTTTCAAGGCTGAACACTCAGCATTGGACAACCAATTTGGGTGCTCAGCCACAGGAGAGGCTAATATTCCTTCTTTCAGCAGTCAGTAATTTCCTGTAGGATGCAGGTTTTGAAAAGCAAAGCTTTCTGCATAGCAACATGAAGCTATACCTAATGTAGGAATGCACTTAGCTTGTCCTTGCAAGGAACAGTGCAAGAAAAGGGTCTGTAGCTTGGGAGAAATAACTCGAGCTTCGGGAGTTACAGTGTGAATTGACTTCACATCCCTGAACATGTTGTCTAATCTCCATGAGCCATATACATATATCTAATATATATATGATAAATATATATATATATATATATATATATATGTGATAAAATGTCAACCTCCTAGAACTAATACAAAAAATTGACAACAATGCCTATCTCTTAAAAGCAATGGAAAAAAACTCTTAAATGTAATATGATTCACTTTACCTACTGTGAAGCTAGTCTTTTCTCCCTAGGTCTTCCTTCACATGGTGGGTGCTCATCTTTGGGGTCCTCACAGCAGCAGAAGGACCATATTTACTAAGTTACAAAGAAAAATGTCCTATCCTGGGAGGTAGCAATATAAATACCAAGAATCTTTTTGAGGAAGGTAAACCAATTGGCCTGCAGAAGAATTTCTGGATTCTTTTTCTAATGTTAGAACTGCTCTTTCAGGTCAGGCTGCTTGGCCAGGTTTTCCACATGTTTCCTAAGGCCCTGAATTCTCACTAGTTACTGCATTCAGAGTTCGGTGTATCTTTAAAACAAACTTCTTTAGTCTGTGTAGTGATAAGGACTCTTCCTCTACCTGCCCAGCCCCTACCAGGAAGGCCAGCCATGTTTCCCCAGATGTTAAAGTCAATTCCCAACCAAGAAGAGCAACCATCTACAAATTTGCTGGCTGCTCCCAGGGGTCTTCCCAGAAGACTCATGGGAAAAGGGCAGTGTGATGTCTCTGATCCCCAGTAGGGATTGTTTGTTGTTTAACATCCATCTTCTTTTGCTCTGTTTTAGTGCTGAAATCTCTAGGAGTAGAGTGAGGACTCAAACTGTGTTTATGGCTCCTTTGTTTGGGGAGTGTGACTTGTGCATTATAATGCGAAATTGCTTTCACTGGGTACCACTGTTAAATGATGATTACATTTAGGTTGGTATAAAAATGAATAGATGTCTGTTATATATCTCTGGAATAATTTATGTATATCCTCTTGGTTTTAATATTAAGCTTTTATTCTATCTCTAAAGTTTCTTTCCTGTTTGTCTCTACTCTGTCTACTCACTCTTTTCCGCTTCTATTGCCTGATTCTTGGGATTTGGGTTACCGTTCTATTCTCTGTTGAAAAGAAAGAGAGAAGAAAGATCATTTTGTGGATACAGAGAAATATAGGATACAAAGAAAAACTGCCTCTTACAATTGAAATGTGAAGTTTGTGTACCATAAATCTCAGATGGGTCCCCTTCGAAGAAAAAATGAAAGAAAGGATGAGACAGAGAAAGATGCAGAGACAAGCTGAGCTGAGCCACTGTGGGTGATGCTGGCTCTGGACAGACCACCTTCTCCTAAATGGTCTAGTTTTTTCATTCTTTTGGGGGGCACACTGGATGTTAGAAGATGATGAGACCAGTGCAGTCATTTGTATATGTTCCCTGAGATCTCCCTTTATTAATTTTCCTTATTGAACTCATCATGAGGATGATTAAATATTTCTTATCACTTGAAAATTCATTAGCCTTTCCCTTATTCTTTAAAATTTCTTTTATTTTTGAGATTATAATACAATTACATCATTTCCTCCTTCCCTTTCCTCTCTCCAAGTCCTCCTATACACTTCCTCCTTGCTCTCAAATGCATGGCTTCTTTTTTCACTAATCGTTACTGTATACATGTATATATGCACATATGCACATATATTCCTGAATATATATACGTGTATATGTATATACACACATATATATTCCTGAATATAGCCTGTCTTCACTATTTAAAGGATTGTCACTTGCTCTTTCATCTAATTTTTGCATTTTCTTATTCACTCACTTCCATGTCTTCCCTGTTTGGAACAGCCCACATGTACCAGTCTAGATCTCTTGACTTTTTGTCAGGTTGTCTTGTTCTTGGCTTTGTTCTCCATCCCTAAATTCCATTCCCACCTATTATTGTCTGACTTTCACAGTGACTAAGGATTCAAATTCCCATTTGATACCTCCATCAGCCTCTCATGGGGACTGCAGAAACACCTTCTTGCCCAGATTATGTGGTTAGATTCTTGGTCTAGGTTTGTTTCATAAATCCTTGTCTGAGTTCCTGGGCCTTGCAGGCTTCCCTCAATCTATATTATGGCTCTATTTTTCCTTTCTTTCCTTCACAAACTTCTCTTGATACAGCACTTAGACTTTCCCAGTGCAGAGTAGCAGCCAGAATCACCACCCACCACACCCTCCCTAGCCAACTCTCCTGGTTCTTCATCTTGGATTTTGAAGGAATAATGCAAGAGGGGAAAAGAAACAGTCATTGAATGTAATATTCACAACAAAATGCGAATTTCAAGAGGCTGCAAGTGAAGACGTCTATTTGGGAGCTTTACTCTGCCAAATGAAAGCAGCTAGTGGATAAAAAGAGAACAAGTCTATCAGTCCAGCAGCCAGGGAGGCTTAACTCAGGCAGGAAAGACATTTCCTTGTTTTATCTTTTCAAGCCAGAATAAGGAGATTTAATTGGTTAACAGTGGGAAACAAGCCAACAAACGAGGAAAGGGAGAGCTAAAACCTGGAAAACTAAGCAAAATGAGTCCAAAACCTTATGTTCCTGTTGTAAAGACTCGAAAAACAAATACAAAATAGGTACTTTCATAGCATCTGTGAGTTCTGGGATCAAAGGACAGATTCATAAATACTTCAAGATGTTTGCTTTGTACTGCTTGGCTAATTGGCCAAATGAGAAATCAACATACAGGAGATTGTGAAACACTTCAGTATATAAATATAGACAATAATCTCGCTTGAAATACATACAGGTGTCTATAAAATAAGACACTGATCACAGAACCCAGAACTTTGTTCTTCCAGTTGACCTCACGCACTTTTGTAAACTAAAGTTCTTTTTTGTCAAAGATGCTACAGGAAGCATCCTCCTAATTCACAAGGACACCTTAGTGATATATTCTTAGAGCTCTGGAGGGGAATGCTGATCTTGGGCTAGGACCTTTGTTTCTGTTTTTCTTTATGCTATATACTCCATTTCCCATCTCTGGTCCCGCACACTGTTATGTTCTCTTGGTCTTTCTTTTTGCTAGCCTGTGTTTGTAAGTGGTATAAGAGTTAAGGGGCTTATTTTTTCCAAGTCATGTCTTCTTTGTCTTATATTTAAATTGGAGAATGATTTTGGAAAGATCTTTAAAGATCTACCCTTGTCTCCTCACTTTTAAGATGAGGAATCTGGAGCATATGATAAGAAGCAGGGTGTTTACCAAAGATGTACCAGTTAATGGCAAACCAGGGCAAAAACCTGCCTTCTGCCCATCAGGCCAGTATTCTTTGTGCTGTGTTACCCATTTCTTTCATATAATATAGTAAGTCTGCTTCTAAAATGTGCCTTTACAATGACCCTGTCTCCTTCTATCTAAACATAGTCAAGATAACTTCAAAATCTGAAGTTATTTCATGATTTGCTTTGTGTTCTGATTGTAGAATTCCTAGAGATCCCAATAGACACATCGTTACTATAGATTTCAGTGCACGGGGCCATGATAAGCAGTTTTTCCTGTGCAGAACAGAAACAAAATAGACAGAGGATAAAATTCCATGCCAAAATAGTTTTGCGTCTCTGTATTTACAAGTTGCTTTGATGAGGAAAGAATCATACATAAAAATGCAATTTAGACAAAGACAACTCAGAGATGTGTCTCACGATAGAAGCAGAGAATAGAAACTGTCGGTCTGGTCTTTTACTCTTCAGACCCTTTCACAGATCTGAGCATATCAATGGAAAAGTGTTGCTTAAAATGTGTTCCAGTTACAGTCAATTAAAGGTCAGCACATGTAATTTACACAAAAAGGATACGCCAGAACAAAAGGTATGGGTTGGGTCACGAGGAATAGATTCTATTTCATTTGCAGATGAATGCTGCAGGGCTTTTGAAAATGCATGATGCAAATCACTGTTGTTTTTGAGAAAGCATTTTTCCAGGTTTGGTGTCTCAGCCTGTTTCATTCTCTTGTTTGCATGCATGCCATAGTCATTAGTACAATTGAATTATTGAATGACCCACACTGGTAGGCTGGTAGGCTGCTTGATTGAAATCATCTTTATAATGGAAATCAGAGAATACTTTTAACCTTGTTAGAGTACTAGTGTACCATTGATTAATATATAAAGAATGGCATAAATTTCACAATGAGCTATTTATTTCTAGACAACCTTGTGAAAGCAGTTTGGGTGATATTACAGAAACTTTTTTCATACCTTTGTTAGGCTGACACTAATGATCCTGATTATTTCTAAGACTTTCAAAGTGTCAGTGTTAATTAAATGAATGCTTAAAATATAGATAGAAATGAACATTTAAGTGGTTTTCTTAAGTGTTTGACAATGTGTATGAAGATTCTGTTGTTCCCTACTTAATTTCAGAGAACTGATTTCATTTGATAAGATTTTTTTCACCAGTAGCAAATACTTGGCTAAATGGAACTAGCCAGTGTTACCAAGGTCACAGCTGCACGTATATATTTAATGAGTATTCTGATATATTCTGTGCCAAGTATATGATATGGATAGAGAAGTGGAAGAAGTCAACACCTGCTCTGAACAAAGTTCATAATCTAGTGAGGGATACAGTGACTGAAAGTGAGGTCAGCCTATGCATAATATTACAGCAACCCAGAATAATGGGCATTACCCAGCCCTACTTGAGAAGGTCAGAAAAGGTATGCTAGGGAATTGTCCATGAATGGACAATCTTGTAACCACTAAGATAACAAGGAAAGATCTCAAGAAATCGATTGCTAGGGCTGAGAGACAACAGAAGCATAGGGCTAATAGAGAGAAGAAGGCTTTTCTTTCTCTGGTTCAGGACTCATTCAGTAGCCCAGACATCTATCTTGAGCAGTACCAAGTCACCCAGGTTCTGGGACCTTACATGGTCCCTGAAAAGAAAGGCTTTTATTATACTGTCTTGTCTTTAGCTTCTATTATACCTGTCTTTGGCAAAAATCAGGCACCACTATGGCTGGAAAGATCTGGCTACCCATACTAGACCTGCCTCCTACTTACAGAGGGAGTTTGGGGAGCAGGAACTTGAACTTGGTAGGGCCTAGACTAGTTATAGAAAATCAAAACAAAAAAAACCTGGTTCTTTTTCTGAAGAAATCACTTCTATAAAAATGTATCCTTGCTTTTAGACTGCTATTAGGGGAGTTTAGAACTAATTAAGAGACCTTAACATCATTAATACTTTTCCTAATTCAGTTTTATGAGTAGTGTTTTCTTTAAAAGCTTCCATGAAACCCTGGCAGAAAAGCTAATGTGCAGCTTTTCAACATATTGCCCTTCAAGGCTCAGGTTCTAGTTAAGCATAAATTGCCTACAAATAGCTAATTGCTAGCTTCCACAGTAAAATCTGCTTATTGTCTCAGGTTGCATTCATAGCTTTAAGTATCAAGCTATAGCCAATTCTTGTTTTTGATAAACACTGCTCAGAAGGATGTTAATCCAGAGAGGCCACTGGACAGTTTCATAGGCTTTAAGGTATTTGGAATAGGTTTGGACACACTCACTGAGTGGGGGATAGAGATATGTATGGGGTGCTAAGAGGCAAACTCAGGACCTTGTACTTACTAGACAAATGCCCTAACACTGGGCCACATCCCCTGCCCTGGACATGGCTTTGAATAAGCGCATTGTCAATCTCAGAGATTCGTGGAATGGCGTCTGGTTTACATTGAGGGTGGTATATCCTAGAAAGTAATTAGTTATATTTCGATGTAAATCTCCCCTTTCTAGTCCTCCTTTTTCTCCCCTTCCTTTCATTCCTTTTCTTCTTCTTCTCTCTTCCTCCCCCACCTCTGTCTGTTCCCCAAGAAAAATGCACCATTGAAAACAGATGATGGCTATTTCATTGGAAGGGAAAGGCCACTACGGTGTTTTGTCTCCAGCAACAGATGTTTGTTTGTCCAGGCAGTGAAGCCAAAGGGGTCTACATTGCCCCATGAGCCCCTGTTTGTGTGTAGGGAGAACTGGAGGCGACTCCACACTTTTCCTTTGCCTTTAGGATAGGTTGCAGGAATCAAAGTAGAAACTCAAGAAAACCTTCAGAAGCAAATAAATAGAACCTAGAAGGCGTGTTTCTCTGGGGCTGGGGAGGCACCATATGTCACTTTCATTTTTTAATCAAAAGGCCAAGGCTTCATCTAGGCTGTGGTAATAAGTATTTGCTTTCTAGAGATTTTCATTGAAATGGCAAATGTCTTTCCTTTAACTATTTCTCATGCACTTCCCCCTGATTAGAAAACAAATAAGTACAAAATAAAATGGCCTGAAGAAATTTCTGTGTGATGTACTGTTTCTGAGAGAAGGTAACAGTTTCAACACTTGGTTGCCTGGGAACCACTGGAACCCGGATTGTTGGTTATAACATTGATTTCAAGAACCTTCCAAATCATTAATGTGAGTAATGCCATTCTTTCACCAACAAGGAAACTGAGAAGCAGGTCAAGGGAGAGAAGGTGAATGTTGAGCACAGGCATCTTGAGATAGCCATGACATAAAGCAGTTGAAAGAGAGAGTATGTTAAGATGTACCCTGTGCCATCTTTTAACGCCGGCAGTAAGTTACAGGGTAGGATGGCGTAAACAGAGGAGATGAAAAGCAACAGCTCTTTATTGAGTGTCACTGCCAGGAACCTTCATTCTGGGCTTCATTTGTCTGTCCCTTCATGGAACCCTCACCTCAGCCTCATAAAGCAGAACTCATTTTTCCCCATTTTATGGATGAGATGCAGAGACCTGGAGGAATAAAGTAATTCTTTACCTTTGAGAAAAACTAAGAGGACTAAGATCATACAGCAATCTTTCAAGTTAGTCACCTTGCTGCCTGTCAATATTTCCAAGTTTGTAACCTAGGAGAGAATTTCGGGAGATGAGTATGCTAGGTCTGGAGGGAGTTCCTGACAGGAAGAACACATGGCTACCTCGCACAGTGGTAGTGTACAAGCCCATCGAGGTGAAAGGGTGTGCTTGCGATAGATGATAGATGGGAGCCAGCTGAACAATCTATGAGCATGGAGGTGGAGAGGGGGAGAAGCCGCGTTTGAACACATGTAATCAAAGGGAGGAAGATAGAGAGATGACAGGCATGTGGCAACCTGCTGAGAGAGACCTATTGAAAAGAGGATGGGGGAACTGGATATCAGGTAGGCGAGTGACTTAGGGAAGTGAATGAGGAGGTGATACAGCAAAAACACTCCAGAGAATTCTTCCCAGCCTGCTCTGTTCTCTCGACATTTGTATGAGGGGTATTTTTATGGCATGATCTAGCTGACTGAATACTAACTCCTTGCAGGCAATGCTTCTTTGGATGTCTTTATTATCATTATTGAATTATTTGCTTTTTGAATGTTTATGATGACTCATTAATTTGGATTCCCTAGCCTGGAGTTGATATTTGAAGCAGTGTCCTGAGGGGCCTTACCCAGCATCCTTTGCAGAGCAGTAATAGCCTGAATGCTACCGTGTTCTTTTGTTACCATACTGGCAATGTTCAAATCAAAACCATCCATTTTCTGATTCATGTATGTTATTAGCTCCAGCTGGGTGGCAAGACATGAGGCAGATACTGTTTTATATATTAGTGAAACCTAGATAAGCAAACAGAGAATGAAGACTGCCTTTATTAGAAAAGCAATCTTTTATGATATTTCTTAGCACCACGCAATGAGTTTTTAATAAAACTGAGTGGATAGAACACTCATGTGTCTGGCCTTGTTCCCCCTCCTTTGGTGCCAGATGTATGTGATTTCATGATTCTAGCAAGAGAGGTGTGCTGGTTTGTCAGTTAATCAAAAGTTGCTAAAGGAAAGTCAATACAAAGGAAGCTAATCATCATCTTGTCTTTTTCCTGACTGTTGGACTCCTGGTGTTTGGGTTGCCTGTTCTCTACGGCAGTATTAGCAACAGTAGTACCAGTGCCCTTCGTGCAAAGGGTGAGAAACTCATTTTCTTTCTCTTCCTTGTTATAAAAAACTGGAGACTGACTCCTTGGAAAAGCTGGAAGAATATTAACACTAGCTATGTGCAGCCAAGCATCACTTTTCCTCCCTCTCTTTTTTAGTCATATTCACGGTAATTCATTTCTTTCTCACACTTGTCCTCCTCTGGGCCTATGTCATTGAAGCTCCACTCTCACTCCCTATAAATTGACTCCAAAATGAAATAATTTGATTTTTCTTCAAGTAGAACAGTGGGTTTCAGGTGTCCCTAACTCATGGGACTGTGTCATCAATATAACCCATGAAACCATCCTAACTGTGCCTACCAACCTTTTCTAATCCAAGACATGTGTTTGGTACAAGCAACCCCTACATGATGTTCTAGGAAGGATTTTTTTCCTTTTAACTGAAAGTACCTTTCCTCTGGAAGAAAGGTTTGGTTAGAAATCCTCCCAAGTTATAGAGAAGCTAGATGATTTGTGTGAGTAGCTACACTGACATTAATTCTTGTTGCAATATTCTGGCCATCAGTTGAAAGCAGTAGAAAACTGTATGACCTGACAGTCACATTTGCTCTGAGATCCAGCTTCCTGTGGTAACGTGCTCCCCTAATACATTGCAGCCCATCTGATCCAATGTTGCCTCCCCCTGCCCTCACCCCCGCCAGGCATGGCCTCCAAGTTGCTTATTTTATAGTATTATTTTTCTTGACAAAATGTTCAAGTATGAAGCCTTTTCAAAGACTATGACACAGAGAACTAAGTTGTTATGTGGACATCACACACTTTATTATGGCTGCTGAATTATCTCCAGACAAAAATGGCAGGAGATGAGGAAAGGCAACTTGAAATTACTTCCCAGTTTTTGTAGTTTTGCTCTGAGGTCCATAGAATTTTAAGATCCTGCAACTGGAAATGATTATCTGATCTAATCCCCTATGGCTGACATTACTGAGGTCTAGGGAGATAGGAACTTCCCAAAATTATGTATTCTCACACTGTAGCTCTGGTCTTAATTCTGTAGTACAAAAAGAATAATAATTGACTTGTTCAAGTTTGGGCCTCTTAAGATATATTTCAGACAAAGGACTCATCATTCTTCACTAGAAATAAAAATTGGACCCTACTTTTTATATTAATGTTCTGTTAACTTATATCAATTATATATAATAACAGGTTCCACTATGGTGTTTTTATACATATGCATAATGTATTTTGATCATGTTCACTGTCCATGTTACCATCTCTTGTGCCCTTCCTATTTCCATTAATTCCTTCCTTCTCCTCAACTAGTCCCCCTTCTACTTCCATGTGTTTTTGTGTGTTTATAAAACCCCAATGAGTTTCATTAAGATTGTTTTTAGGAGCATAGGTGGGTGTTAGTTTACGGGAACATGTGTACCTTACCAGTAGTTATACCACTGAAGAAAATGGCTCTTCCATCCCCATCTGGAAGTTTATGCAGTGTAGTTGAAGTTGTGCAAATATTTGGGGGGGAAATCATGAGATTTCAAGATGGTATCCCCTCATTGATAGACTGGGCAAAGAGAGAACTCAGTCTTGGGTGTAAGGAATCAAGACTGATGTTTAAGGGGCTGAGCAGAAGAAGAAATTGGAGAGGGAAAATAGTACCTGTAGGGAAGAAGAGCTGAAGTGATAGCAGTGTCCAGCATTGCTGTCACAGAGGGTATGCACAAGATGACGCAGAAGGATATGCATGAGATGAGTCTCTTTGTGCCATTTCTGTTCAGAGGTCACAACGCTTCTCAATTCACCTGATTTTCTCACTCCTTTCAATCATGTTCTTTTCAAAATGTATCTCAGAAGTGGTTCTGATTATAACTTTGGCTAAAACCAATCAGCAAAGGTCTGTCTACAGTGGAGGGCAATCAGCAAAGACCCGAGGTATTGGTCAGCGATGATGTCTTCATTCAGATGGACGGTGGCTAATCAGTTTGGATGAAGTTACAATCAGAACAATCTTGCCACAGCACCACTGCTTACCAGGTGCACTGCTTCTCATACAATTTTAGGAATGGTGTGTGGTTGAATACAGTGAGTTTTTTATTATTTGCATACAAATGGATTATCAAAATTATCTAAGGTATATTTTAACATTTTCCCTTTTAACTCATCATCTAGTACCCCTTCAGCCAGTAAGTATTTAATTATAGTGAACACAATAAGATTCAAAGTCCTGACATCCTGGACTATGTGGTGCTTCCTATAGTCTGGAAAGGCAAAAATGTAACTGGGGATTTGGTGATAAGGTTCTATGTGATATTTTATATGTGTAATTTAAATAAGAATAAGTGTATGAAAAGCAAAAGGTATAAAAGTGAGGCACAGGCATAGATCAGTACCAGGTGAGTGACAAAAAATAAAGGGATCCATTGAACTCTGTCCATGTATGCATTATTGTTGTCCTTATCTATATAGTTGTTCTCTAGATAGTCAGAACACTTATCAGATAAATGGTTTTAGATTGTGCTTGCAGCTTGTCTTTTCATTTTCTTAATTGAACCATTTGAAGCATAAAAGCCTTTAATTTTATACAGTCCAGTTGATCTCCTCCCCACCCCCTTCTTGGTTGCCATGGCTAAGGAAATATTGCCAGATTTAAGACCACAAAAATTTAGATCTATGTTTCCTTCTACAGTTTTGTAGATATTTTTAGCAATTAAATGTAGGTTGATAATTGACTTTGAGTCAGTTGTTATATATAGTATGTGTTAGTTAGCTTTTCGTCACTGTGACCAAATACTTGGAAAAAACAACTTAGAGGGAGTAATTGTTTGTTTTTACTCATCCAAATTGTTTGACGGAGTAGAGAAGTTTGCATTATGGTGCTAGGAAGAGGGTAATTACCTGTAGTAGCTAGTGAGTTCAACTCCCAGCACCTACATGGAGGCTCACGACCATCTGTAACCCCAGTCCCGAGGGATCCAAGTCCTCTTCTGGTCTTCTTGGGCACCAGAGACATGTATGCAGGTAAACACCGTGCAAATTAAATAGATAAATATTTAAAGAATGCACTTGCTAGTAGGTTTTGTTGTTGTGTTGTATGTGGGCTATAGATGTCTGTGGTTTCCTTAGAATTTGGTTGGTCCACTCTTCCATTTCCTTGTTGCTATTCTGCCTGATGACATTATCCATGATTCAAGGAGAGAAGTGAAAACCAAATATTGTTGTTGTCTGGTTCTTCCTTAAAATGTAACAGTTCCCCTTCGGGTAACTTGGTTTCAGTAAATATACACTTACTTTGTTCTCTTTTGGACGAGTTGACACTTTTATCATTATAAAATCTTTCATTGTCTCTCTTAACAGGTTTGTCTGTCTAGAAGTCCACCTTGTCCTATATTACCACACCTATTGCAGCTGTCATTTGGTCCCAGTTGATAAGGCTTGTGTCTTCCTGTCTTTTCACTTTCAGACTATGTCTCTTTGTAAAAGCATAGGCATGTACTATGTTGTTTGGGAGCTTTCTGCTCTGAGGGCTTTAACTGTACCTCAGCCATTAAGCTTGTTGAGGAGCTCCTTGCAATGACTTACTCCCTTTTTGTTCTTTGCATGATTTTCTACCTGCCATGGAGATTTTTATATTAGGATACATTGGTTATTTGAAAATTATTTGTCTGAACTATGCCCATATGCCAGATAAAAGCACATATCACAGAATCATGATCATAAGTGTTACCACTGTTTGAATTGGAAAGCCTTTACATTTAAAAAATGTCAAGTGGATGTCCTAATGGCAGGTACAAGGCTTTGCTCCCAAAAGTATTAATTTTGCCTGCATGTGAAAATTTGATCATTGGCTTGAAACATTAGCAATTGTTTTCCTTGAAGGAAGGGGCTTGCACATTTAGTTCTGAGGAAATACCTACCAATCTTCAAGTTGGAAGACAGTTTGTATGCCAATCTTCCAGGTCAAAACAGCGTTTCATGAATGTTTAGTTTATAACATAACTCACGGTACATACATACTCTTGTTGAGTATCATACTTCAGTAATGTAATGGGAGTATTTTGAGTGTACATCCCATTTCACCACACATGTAATATCCAAAAGACATACAATAAAGGGTCAATTGCTTTTTTACTGTTTCTTCAAGTATATTCTTAAGTGAAAATGGCTATTTTTTAAGTGTGAGTTCTTGGCAGTAAAACCACACTGACTCTTGCAGTCTGGTGTCACTACTACACATGATTCAGTGCCAGCAGTTTTACCTGCCCCCACCCCACCCCCATTCCATAGCTGGTATACCATGATTGCAAATGTCATCAGATTCATTTGAGGAAACACTGTGTATTTAAACAATGTTTTTCAATGGTTTAGATACTTCAATACTACTAATGCCCTGCTCCCCCACCCCCACCCTCAATGTGCACACTAAGCTTTCACATAATAGAGCCTGGAAGATTAATTACTGCTGCTAACAACTGAATATAAGCAAAGTAGTAACTCCAGCCCATGTGTATGGAAGGAGGAAGTACGTTCTGTAGAGGATACATTCACTTCATTTTTTTTTCTGTTATAGCTTTAGTTTTATGTTTGCAGCTCAGACTTTCGTCTCTCTCTCTCCTTCAAAAGTAGCAGGATTTCATTAACTGACTTTCCCCGAGCTGGCATGCAGCAGTGTGAACTCTCCAGTGTTTTATTAGTTTTTCCACTGTTGTGTACACTGTTCTGGCAAATATAACACAGTAAGTTATCACCTAGGATATTTCAGAGGCTTTTACATTTCCACTTTGAAAAGCTGCAACAAACAGTTTTGACTTTTAAAGAACTCATAACATTTATTTTGAATATTGAATTTCATTTTCTTTAAAGTGAGAATGGTTGAATTCAAGAAACCACTATAACCTAGCTTGAATGGTAATGCTATTCTTAAATGTTCTCCTAGAGCAAACATAATAACAAATTATTTGTATTTTTAATGTGTTTATTTGCTCTTTGAGAATTTCATATAGTATATTTTGATCATATTCTTTCCCCTCCTACAACTCTTCCCAGGTCCTCTCCCTCCTCCCTACCCACTCAAGTTCATATTTTTTCTGTCTCTTAAGCAAAACCAATAAATTATTTGTACCTCTAAGGTCAAGGGGAAGAAAGCTTTTGCCTCCCCCTCCCATATTCTGATAATCAAACCTAGTTATTCATGCTAGAACCGTGGTCTACTGCTGAGATATATCACTCACCACCATAACTTTGTTTCTTAATTACAGTTGTAATCTATAGATTCACATGGTCCATGATAATTTTTTTTTTACAAAGAAACTCAGAATGTTTCATGGATGGCCTAGAATTTGCTGTGTAGACCAAGCAGGCTTCGAACTCAGAGAGATCCACCTGCTTCTGTCTCCTGAGTGCTGATAAAGGCATGAACCTCTATAACAATGAGTTATAGAGAAATTTTTAAAATAAAAGTATTTTTGCAAAATAAACTACAAATGTATATACTTCCACACAGATAGACTGAAAGTTATATACTTAAAAATAATTTTCAAATGATGATAGCCAGGCATGTACATATCTATAATACCAGCATAGAATGAAGCAGGAAAATGATGAGTTGAAGACCAGCCTAGAACACACAGATGATGGGACCCCACTCCCAGAGCTTCTGAGAAAATGTGTCTGAGTTTGGGCCCCCAAATTTGCATTTCACACAAGTGCTCACATAGACTGCTGATGCTACTTGTTTTAGGACCACAACTTTTTGAGTCTCTAGATGTGGGTCTTATTAGTCATATTAGACCTTGCCCTAAGCCTATTAAATGGGCATCAGTGTGACTAAGATCACTAAGTGATTTCTATTTATCCTGGAAGCTATTTAAAAGCGACAGCAACAGCCCACCAAAACATAGTTTGTAAATGTAAGAGCACGTCTGCACAGCATTAGCAATAGCTTTGTATGTGTCAGACCAGCCGAGCCAGGACTGACAGACACACTGAGGCAGGCTGCCAAAAGTATGTAGGCTCAACTACACATGAGTTAGTACAGGTAGGCGAGGCATTAGCCTTTGGGCCATTGCTTTAGTTCATCCTCATCTTCTAGCCAGGCTTGGAAGGCATTGCTTTTGTCTCAGTTTTAAAGATGCTAAAACTAAGAGCTTCAAGGAAATTAAATATCTTGTCTGATGTTTTGAAATGGTCAGATGATGAGCTGTTACTCAAAACCCAGGTGTCCTGATTCCAAATTATTCTTTTCACTTTAATACATTGATGTACTTCAAATTAAAGGCAAACTGATCTGTATGGCTTTCAGTTCTTTTTTTTCCCCCTAGGTTCCAATTTCAAGAGATGACTTGTATAAAATGATCGGGTAATGCCACCTGATTTCTGAAAATAGCTTGATTCCTAATACACTGCAAATTATTAGAGAGCTTTTACTTTAATGGCCTGGCAATTAATAATGAGTCACAGTAAAATGTCTGTGGGGTAGGAAAAAAAACCACATTGTCACCAGGTCTGTTCATTATTCTCTCTGCTCTATATCCAGATCAATCAATAGTTAATTAATAATGATGTGCTTCTTCAAGTGCAAGGTTATAAATTAATTTAATGCTCATATGCATATTTTCTGTACGGAAAATGAGTGGAAAGTGCCTGTCATTCCCATCTCATTGCATGAAAATGTATGTAACAATTACACACATATAATAAGAATGGTTTGCTTAGCTAAATGTTTGTTCCTTTCTCTTCATCAGTATTCATTTGAGCTACTTCCATGCAGTTTGTGGAAGCAGCGCAATCAGTTGAGTAGTGTGGCAGATTTAAATCAGTAATAAAAGCCCTGGGGAAATTAACAAGACAAAACATTAACCACAGACTAAACATTAACATACATTAGCATTTTTATTATACCTGTAGAATTGTTAAATGGGTATGGTTACTACTATTAAAAAGTTGATAATTTCAATGTATATTTTGTTTGAAAACTTTTCAGATTTAATTAAACAAAATTGTACAACAACATGGTATATGGTTTAAGAGAACAAAGCTCAATGTTTTCGTTTAACTGGAAACTTTTAGAATTGTCACACCTTGGCCCAAATGAATTTCAGGGGCATTATTTGTTCAAAGTAGTTCCCAAGAGCCCAGTTTATACTTAATTTGCATAATCCTACAGGAAAATTTATTTTGAGCTCTTCGAGCTTCTAATGAATCAGCTAATAAACAGAGACTAAAGTTATAACAAATATTTAGGAACATTTCTCATAAAACGTTCTTTGAGAGCACAGTAATTAGATAGGAGCCAGCAGAAAAGCTAATCCATAAGTCACTAAAACTGCGAATACCCTCCAGAGGCTCAAGAGTCTTGGTGGCCTCAGGGGCAGCTCCTGAGAGGAGAGTTGTGCTGATCTCTGAGTTCATCCCTGGGCAAACAGTTAGGTTTCCAAGGGCAGTATAATGTGTCCATGACTCTTCTAGTGCCATACAACCACCCATGAGAACTTCTTGAGTTCTGCTTTTGTTCCTTCCTCTCCCACATCCCTTCTTTCTTTCTATTACAGGCTATCTAAGTTAAACACATACATTTAAGTAACCCACACACATATGTGTTGCATTGCATATTTTGGGGGGCAGAAGTCAATATCAAATGTCTCCTCCATAGCTTGCCAGTTTTGTTTTAAAGACAGGATCTCTTGGTGAGCATACTGCTCCAGCAATTCAGTTAGGTGGACTGGCCAATAGGCTTCAGGGATATGCCTGAGTACATGTGCTGTAGCCCTGGGGATATGGAGGTACACACAGCTTTTATATGGATGCTAGATACCATACTCAGGTCCCTGTTCTTGACACCACAGGCACTTTTAATGACTGAGCCATCTCTCTAGCTCCTACATTATCTATTTCTTAAGAAAGAAAATGTAAGGATTCCTTAGGGTTAGTGAAGAATGAAAGAATATACTTGCAAAAACAATAGCCTTATGGAACCCAGAAGTGAACAAAGGTGCTTGCCTCACTAAACTCAACAGCCTGAGTTGCGTCTCCAGAAGCCACTAGACAGAAGGAGAGAAATAACTCCCACAAGTGATTCCCTTACCTCCCCGGGTCGCATGCACACAACTTCACTACACAAACAAATATTCATGTATATCTGGCTTCACCTCCAAAGAAACAGAGATACTGCAAAGACTCTTCACAAAAGGACTTGTTATGTTCACCCAGTATATTCACACTGCATGCTTAGTTACATCATCAATCTGTTTTTTATTATATGTGCACCATCATGAATCTAGTAATGAGTAAGAAAATTCTTCCCATGGTAATATAGTCTTCTAAGAAAGTAATTTTTACCTTTTATTTTCAAGAGAACCTGAAATAAAATATGGCACTTCAAATATTCTATATTCTTCCTTCATATAAGGCTATAGTGGCAGGTAAAGTGAAACCATAGCACTGAGAGAAAATAAGTACTATTGTGGGTAAGAGGTAGAAATGGGGCTATAGATGAAAGATTATGAGTGACAGTATGCTAAGTAAGATAAGCCATGTGCAGAAGAAACACAAATATCATGCAATCCCTCTCAAATGTAGAAACTTTAAAAAGTTGTTCTTTGGAAGAGTAGAGTGGTAGTTATCTTGAAGGCTGAGAGGGGTTAGAAGGAGGGGGAGAGATATAGAGAGGCTGCTTAACCAGTATAAAAACACAGAAGGAAAACTGAGTTACAGAAGAGTGCCTGTAATTAACAACTTATTGCACATTTCAGTACAAAAATAGAAAAGAGAGTCTTGGTCCAGTGAGATCATACAACAAGCAAAGACACATCACAGAGCCTGGTCTGAATTTGATCTTCCACACAAACAATGTAGCACACATGTGCATGGGCTCATACATTCATACATACAGATAAATAAATGTAAAAAAAAAAAGGGTCTTGAACGTTTCCAACATAAAAAAAGACAGACATTTGAAATGATGGATATGCTAAGTGCCTTGATTTGATGTCTGGACAACATATGTTGAAACATCAGTGTGTACAGTTGTGATCATTTAAACAGAAAGAAGAAGCAGCTTGTAGGCCGAGTCTCCTGATGCTCGGATAATGCATTTGTTTCCTGTATACATGAAGACAATACTTGAAGACTCTGTTGGAGAGAAATGGTGCTAGGATGGCCAGAATGACTTGGTGCTGAGAGTACACTCATAGGCAATGCCTTCTTAGTTGTCAGGCCTTGTAACACTTGAGAGAGCTAGTGCTTCTCCTGTCCTAGGTTCTGGCACACAAATAAAGGCGCCATTAGGAATCATGGTTCCAGGGAGGGGGGGAGGTTTTAAATTCCTAGTCTTTTGATAGAGACACCCACATATCTAATAAATTTACTCCAACTAACCAGATTTAAAGGTAGCAGCATTCTTGACCAGGTACATTACTCAGTGAAAGGAAATTGGATTGCATTTCTTATTTAAGAGTTTAATACTCCTAGGCAGGCTATTGATTTCGAAAACAGCACCTGAGAGTCCGGCTTCTTTAGTGAGTGCAGCTGGGGAACGTGACTAAGGTACTACACCATACTTTGTGGTTTATCAAGTGAGAAGCTGAAAGGCACCGTCAGTGGGAATACCGCATCTCTGTCAATTATGCTTTCTGTTAGCGTCTAGTCTCAAAATAAGCTCATGATATTTGCTTCCAGATTTGTGTGTGGAGGTGAAAGATGTGTTGAGAGGATCCTAAGTGGGGGCAGGCTACCTTTGACGAACACTTTGTGTGAGAGAAAACTGGATTCCTGGTAGATTAGTGGAAGAAAATAGAGCCTGTCTGATAAGGCACGACTTATCTCAGACAGGAGTTCAAGGTGTTGGCAAGACGCTGTCATTGTCTCTTACCCCACACAGTGCCTTGGAAAGTCTTCTTGATAATGCCACATTCGGAACTTGGGAAGGAAGATCAGACTACTGCCTGGCTACTTTGTCCTTTGTCCTTAACTTTCCTATTTTGCTTCAGCTGCTCCACTTTCTAGTAGGCTGGAATAGGGGTTGGGAGCAAATACTTAAAGTCATGTTATGGTCCAATAAGAATTCACTGATACAAAGGGTCGATTTTCCATGGGAAGGGTCATCTTACAGCTATGTTATTTTTTTTACCTATTTTACATATTGTATGTGGAACAGGTATGTAAAGAGAATGTGGCCTGTGCGCCTGAATATGATAATATTTTGAACCTGGTAAAACAGACCCTCACATAGATCTATGCTCATGTCATAATATATAGACACCTAAAGAACAAAAATAATGTTTATATCTTAAATTTATCTGCAATTTAAATAACAATAATAAATGAAATTTACCTGAAGTTTAAATAATAATAACAACCATGTATTGTATTAGCCTGTTGACATAAAGTTACAATGTAGTCTGCCAGTTATTTCTAGCCCCTACCTAGCCTAAAATACCCTAGCAAACTGCCCAGGTAGGATGGATTCAGAGAATACAGATTTTTTACGTGAAGTTAGAGTTAGCCCAAGTCATATGGTGTGGCATAGTCACATGTGAAAATTTCAGTGTCTTGCATTCCAAAGTTAGATGGAATATTTTCCAGGGTTTTTATTCTTTTTCCATGTTAGAATAAATGATTGAGGATGGCTAGTTTGAACATAAAATGATGGGTTCTGTCTTTCATAAATGGGGGTAATTCTGCTGCTCATTTAAGATGTTTTCTAACTCAAGAATTTACATGGGAAGCCTGCCAAAGTTATGCAAACTGGGCATGTATGCCTCTATGTATACATAGATCACCCAGTAAGGGCTATTGAGCCATCTTAAGCCATCCAGATGCCAGATGACCCCACAGACTCAATGGCTTATTGATAGACTGGCATTTGGGGCCTGGTCCTGTAATGGAAAATTCCTTCAACTCACTTATTTGCCTGGCAGTGCGTAAAGCCTGCTCTAAACTGTGTGAAGGGACAGAAGTGGCACTCCTAGAGCTCCTCTCTGTGTAGTCACCTGAGCTATGTTAGTTGGCGATCTGTTATTGAAGCGTGGTTCTTTTTCTTTCTGAAACAATATGGAAGCAAATGAAAGGCGGGCATCATCTTCAAGGGAGGTGGAATTGTGTTAAGATTTGTAGTCAGACTAATGGGTTCAAAGATAATCCAGTGGGTCTGGGCCTGTTTGCTTTAGGCAAGTCTCTTAACCTCCTCGAGCCTCAGTTTCTTTATAAAGTAGAGGTGGTAATATTTAACATAGAGTCTGGCACAGGGAGCCATGTAACAAAGTTAATAGTCACACACACACACACACACACACACACACACACACACACACACACTTATGGAAGTTGTTTTAGACATTATAGTCAACAAATAATTTAACCACAGAAATAAGTTAGAGTGGAGCTAAGCAAGCAAGCTGGCATCATTTTTTAAAAATCTTTGCCATATGTGTGTGAAAGAAGTATCCGATAAGTGTTTTTGAGTGGATGTGTGAGAAGTAGTAGAAAGGATGGAGAAAATCCAGCTGTCTTAAGTGCCTGTACTCTTTTCATAAAATCCTGCAATTATTTAGTTGGTTCCTCTGATGACACTGACTATAGGTTGGTTGATATGCTTGCTTCCATCAGGCCTTTTTAGGAAATCCAGATGAGCAACTATACTGACATTTTTTTCAAAATATTTTAGCTTGAGTCTAGTAAGGACACACTTAGGAATGGGGTGCACTTTGTGTATGGAAGGCTGCTCTTCTATCAAGAGGCTACTCAGTGCCACCCCTCAAACCACTTCATCTCCTATATCAGATTGCCTCAAATTTCTAAATTGCCTTTTGTGAACTTCTACCTACATCCAAACAGCAAGTGCTATTGAAGGATATGAGTACAGTGAGGCTTGGGTAGAGAGGCCTCTCCAATGTTTTCCCTTTCATCTTAAGGATCTGAGTAGACTGCACTTAGAATGGGTACAGAATTCCTCATCGGTCTTCTGCCTTCCTTTCTCCTTCTGCTTCTTTTGACTCTATTAATGAATCTGTTCTGCTCTTTGAAGGGAAATTGAGGGAGGAAATTGCAGTGTGTCTCAAATCTGTTTCTGCCATCATATCTGTGAAAGCATTGTACTATTATATTACATTTCTTTTTTTCAGATTGGCAAGTTGTGTGCCCACTCCCAGCAACGCCAATATAGATCTGCTTATTATCCTGAAGATCTGTTTATTGACAAGAAGGTATTAAAAGTTGCTCATGTTGAACGTGAAGAAACCTTATCCAGCCGAAGAAGGTGAGAGAAAATTTCCCCTCCACTTCAGCATACAATTAGCCATTGTGTTTTCAGGTCAAAAATCACTGGAGCAAAGTTTCTTACATACATGTTATTTAGTTCTTCTGAGTAGAATGCTTAATTAATATCTACATTTTGTCTGTGTTAAAGAAAAAATGATACTGTAACTATGCCATATATAAGTGTAAGCTTTCTAGGTATAAATATTTAGTTCAACAACACAGGGTAGAATGAACTTCCCCATTCAGGACCCCTTATTGAGTAAATAAAGTATTTTCTGCTTACAAGGAGATCTTATAATTCAATGAACTGGCTTGCAGTTATTTTCATTATTATAACAGTGAGTTCACCAGAGAAGGGAGTAGCAAGACATTCTCAATGTGCTCACATGACTCATTTTACACAAAACTAAGTGTATGTTTCATAGTTCTTAAAACAGCAGTGAGGATCCAAAATGCAGGTTCTAATTCCCTTTATTCCCATCCAACATTCACCCCTACTCAGGTTCACTCCAACAGCTTCTGGGTTATAATTAAGAGGTAAAAATCATATGAGAAGCCCAGCACAACTCTTACGAGAATCTTACGAGAACTGTGTTACCCAAAGAATCACACATGTAGCCAACCCAACTCAAGGATAGTTAGGTATTAGTCTTTTGTTTTCTTTTTCTTGTTCTTGTTGAATTTTAGGGAGTTTTGAGAGATTGGCCTACAGGTAGAAAATTAATATGAGTAACATCTCAGATGTGGGCTATTTTTTTGTTTATTTGTTTGTTTTGTTTAGTTTGGTTTTGGTTTTTGAGATGGAGTCTTTTTATATATTCCTGGCTGTCCTGGACCTCATTGTATAGACCAGGCGGGCCTCAAACTCACAGAACTCTACCTGCTTCTGCCCTTTGAGGGCTGGGATTAAAAGCCTGAGTCATTGTGCACAGGCACCTAGCGATTGTGTCTTTCTGTTTTCACAGTCCACTGCTCTTTGTTTTCATTTTTGGTGTTCTGAACCACTCGAGGAATTCACTTCAGTCTGTGCAGGGCATTGGTTTTCAACTGGTGGAAACTTTCCCACATTTGACTGAAGTGAATTATATATGCATGTGTCTATCACTATTCAGCTCAACAGTAACTTATCAAACACCCTGTAGTGCTACAATGTGTGCTGGTCAGTGAAAACACAAAGACGCAATCTCTAGGGCAATCTAGTGGAAATAGACTCAACTATAAGCAAAAGCTGAAGAATTTTCAAAGTACAGAGATAGTTTTCAGAAAGACAGACCCTCCACTGAGTGATCTTCAGGGAACGCTTCACAGAAGAAATGGTTTAGTAATTGGCAGTAGTCACATATAGAGCTTTCTTAAAATAAACACAGTAAACCAGCCCAATCTTGAAATTGCCCTGTTGCTATGTATAATTTTTATGTATCAATTAAAGGTTAAAAATAAAAAAATTAAATAAATTAACTTGTCAATCCAGATGCATTTATAAATGGGACATTTTTGGAAGCCTCTGCTGTATGGCTTCTATCTATTTTGGGCTCTGTGTAACCTATTCCCGTTCACTTTCCTGAGGATAACTGTTAATCTAGATACTGATCTTCCAGGGAAAGAAGACATTTATAAAGGAGGTGTTTCACTCTGGGCACTCAGATAGGATATTTTGTTTAGAGTCTTTTTTTTTAACTTGTATGCAACTTCCAAATAAATGAAATGATAGTAAGAGAAAATGACAAAAGCTGTAGATTGAAATTAATGTCAGGATTCTTTTGGGTGAATGTTATTTGAAAGGTTTCTTTTGAAAGAATGTTAGTACCTTTATACATTTCTCACAGTACGGCATTTCACACTCTTAAGAAAAATGGATGTGTGCATCTATCAGCTTCTATCAATGACTAAAAACATAATTTGGAAAGGAATGCTGGTATAGTACTCAATGTAGTACTCAGCTTGCAAGCAAGCTGTCTGGGTCTGATTATAAATTGAAAAGCCCTTTGCTTTATTAAAGTAACAACACACAAAGAAACACAGGATTCCTTTGGAAGCATTCAGAAATCATCTGTTTGTTTTGTCTGCCCCCAACTGGGTACTTTGCAACACACAACTAGTTTTAGAAATAGCTTAGCTCAGTTTAAAGGCAATTTTATACTTGACTGGCGGTCTGTGTATGGGATTCATGTTTTCTTTAAGGAACACATGTTGAAATTTAGAACACTGATGGCAGAATACCATGCACTTAGATTACGTCAAAGCAGAAACAATACAGTCATCAGAGTCTTTTCTACCTCTGGTATTTTTAGAACATTGGGATTGTCCATCACTTCACTTGTGATACTGTATACCTGGTCCTTTTCATATCCCACATACTGTTTGGTAGAGCACATGAGTAATATCTTTCCCTTTTCAAATTAAAATTTGGTAGTTGAATAGTCCACCCAACACCTATCCACCAAGCTTCTGGCCCAACCTCTAACCAATGATAATAAAGTTACTGTCCCTCTACCTAGTGGAACTACCTCTAAGTATTGTAACCTCCTGCTTCCTGGAATTCCCCCTCTGACTTAGTCTGAAGTGGCAATGGATTAGGTAACACTAAGAAGTTACATAAAGAAAAAAAAAGTACAAGCTGATCTCTCCCTGATCCAAAATCAAGGCTAATTCTTGCCCCCTCTCAGACTACCACTCTAAGTTTTGCTAGGCAGCCTTGTAAGTTCAGGCGTATCTTCTAGCTGCTGATGAAAGCAACAAAATATATCTTGAGTGTGTCAAAAAGGAGTTTCAGGTCAGGTAGATGTTATCTTGCCCCTACGTAGGACTTTACAATCAAGAGTTGTGAAACCTATCTATATGCTCAGACTTAGGTTCTGATGAGAAGAGGACCCCTACCCAGTCCAGTCAAGAAGACAGACATAGAAATATATAATGTCTTATAAAGACATCATTTCCCTGACAGAGCTATTTACAAAAGAGTGGCAGGATCACAGATGGAAAAGTTAGCAGCCTTCCTAGGAGTACCAAGAAAGGCTACATGGATTAGGGAGCTTTTGAACTCAGGCTAAGAGAAGAGCAAGAATTCAACAGATAAAGGAGAGAAAGGATGGCAAAATGTTCCAAACAAAGGGCATGGGAAGAGAGGAAGGATGCTTGTGTCTGGGGTGGCAGGAAGTTGTCGTTTGAGGTTAAAGTGGGGGAAGTCTCCTTCCTTCAGAATTAGGCATGATCTCACTGAAAAAGTCAGTTTGCTTTTTCTACTTTTCTGTCTTTTCAAATTAAAACAAAACAAAACAATGAGCTCCTATTAGTTTACATTAAGGGAAAAGGAACCTTAATCATAATCGAAAAGTTCAGGATCTGCAGTCAGGGATGAAAGGCTGTGTTTTACTTGCACTGGTTTCCAATTAGCACTGCTTTGATGCCTGCCCAAGGAGATCAATGTGAGAAAGCGAAGGCAGCCCCCTCCTCCACATCTGAAAATGGGGATGCCCTCTCTGGAATGGTAGATGCCCGCTTGGGAAAATGACATGCGCCCAACTCCAGTACTTTCAAATGGCTCATGCACACAAAGGAACTCCACCCTTTAGTTCCCCATTTTGTACACTAAATGAAACCTCTGTGAAAAGATCCTTTCCTAAGCAGACTGCCATAAACAAATGTTGGGTTTGTCACAAGTAAGAACCATAAGCTACACTAGTTTCTATGTCAATGATATTTTATATATATATATATATATATATATATATATATATATGAATAAGGTGTGATTAGAATCAAAGAACATTCCTTCCAAGTCAAATAATTTCTCCAGTTACAGGTTGCTTTAGTGTTCACAGGTAGAAATTCTTTTGTTGTCTGTCATAGAGTACCAACATAAAGACAGAAATCTGAGAAATTAACATACCACCTAGGTTCAAGTGTCTTTCTTTAAAAGGAAAAATAGAAATATTCAAGTTACTGTCTTTTAAAATGATATGCATGAAGGTGCTGTAAAGCTTTCTTTAAGAAAATAATCTGCCTAGCTCCCATGCTAGAGCAAGCTTGAGGAGAGATGATAGGCAAAGACAAAGAAAAGGAGAAAAAAGAGAGGCCCAGCAAACTCCATGGGAGGTAAACTACTTCGGTCACACTCTGCTGCTGTGGTGTCAGAGGACATTATCACCTGTTGTCACTGCCCTTTGAAACCTCATTGACTCTCCCACAGTTTACAGTCCTTTTTCTGCCTTCAAAAGAAGTATGGCTGCATTTATTTTCAAGATTCAAAGTTTTTCTTGGAAACCAAGAATGACTTTCCCGTGGTAATGCAGAAGATTTTGCATAAAGTAATGATCCTGTACTCTGACAGGTTTTGGGGGCTCTGAGAGATTGGCCAGTGTCCTATTGGTGCTAGAGACCTGGTCTTAGTTCTGGGAAGGACAAATAGCATTTTGTTGCACAAGTCTAGGGGATTATCACACAGTCAGCTGTTTTGTGATACTAAATCAAGAACTAGGGGCCTTGCGTGTTCTAGGTAGGTGCTCTGCCACTGAACCACATCCCCAGCTTCTATTCCATTATTCTGAGATTCCTCTCATAACAACTATGTCTTGATTCTACTCAGAATCAAGATAATGTACCCTGAGAACCAGAAAGAACCTAGTGATAAAACCTACCAAGAACAGAAGGTAGTATACACAAATATTAACACATTATCTCTGCCTAGTGGGTCTATGAATGGGTCGTCTCCTCCTCCTCCTCCTCCTCCTCCTCCTCCTCCTCCTCCTCCTCCCCCCTTGCTCCGCCTCCTCTTCTATAAGTCTAAATGTGTTTCTTTTACAATGATAAAGTCAAACGACTTTATTTTAAAAGATGAAGGAAGAAATGGACAGAGGTCCAGCTGAAGCTCTTGCCTGTAATCTTAGCTGCTAAGGAAACTAAGGCAGCTGGATCACAAGTTTCAGACCTGTCTAGAGAACATAGTGAGACTCTGTCTCAAAAAGTCGAAAGAGAGTTGGGCATGTAGCTCAGTGGTAAAACACTTGCAGGGTCCTAGATGTAACCTCCAGTGCCCACCCCCAAAATTCTTCTAATTCTGGAGTGAACTTGTTTGCACTTATGAATACCCACCTCAAAAAATGGTTAGAACTTAATCATGTTGTACAAATGTGTTTTCTTCTAGAAGTTGAATTTTAAAAATTATCCTACATACAAATTTATGTAGACTATATTTCATATGTAACACATTTTATCCTTCAGATTCATGAGGATGGGAGGATGGGCCATCACTTCCGTCATGAAGACATGACCAATTACTTATATGGGTACTGTGGTGGTGGGGGGTAACATGATAAACACCTCATATGCATTGTCTCAGTGAATCATAGCAACCGTGTGCCGTAGATGCTCATTACTTTTCATTTTCTGACAAAGAAAATCAAAACTCAGCCAAGTTTAGAGTCTGCCTAAGGTTGCTGTGCTGTGTAAGTAAGAGCGAGCTGGCATTTAAAACTCAGCTGAGTCAGACTCCAAACCCAGAGTTCTCAGCTACTACTCATAGCAGATTTGAAGGGATTGTGCTGAGAACGCAACCACAATGATAACATGGTTGCTGAATGAAATTGTTTTCTAAGTTGACAATGACTAATTTCAAGGTAAGTTTTAAAAACCTCAGTCTCATATGCCCATCCTAGTTGAAGGAGGTAATGAAAGCTTTAATGAAACTTTAAGTTTCAAAACATTTCCCTTAGTTCTAGAATGTGATGCCCCAGACTATGTTATATTATCCACATTCTTTTCGGGTTCCCTAGATTTTTATCTTGACCTTTCTGAAGCAGCAGGTCTTAGGTTTATTGCAGTACCTCATTCCTTTGATGTTAGGTAGAACCTCATTTGGTTCTTTCTCAACCTGTCAGTTATCTTTATGATGAGCTAAGAAAGCTTCAAGGGTTGAAAGGCAGGGGGAAATTTAGGTCCCCTTTGTTTCCAACTTCTAAGGATATCAAAGTGGAAGGCCTCAGTATGGGTCCCATTTTTCTTTCCCTGTTCCATGTTCCTGAGAGTGTGTGTAGAGGTAGGAGGAAGCCTAAGGGAAACTCTTTCATTATAAAGAAGACCATCATTTCCCCCAAACTAATGCCCACATTCCATTCCCTGGTGGAGCAGGGGGAATTACTCAGCCTCAGCCCTTAGTCTTTCAGCTTCTACTCTTGGGAACTGGATTATTACCTTGTAAAACAGAACATCTCTCCTATTAGCCGTTAATTGAACCCATCTTTCTCCTCTTGAGAAACTGTAATGTTGACTTTTCTTTTCAGAGCTCTGTATTGAGCCTCTTCTCTTTGGAGATTGACGGTGCTCACATGCCAGGCATAGGCTGGGAGGTGAGCACGGACACAGCAGGAAGCAAGTATTGGAGTAGCAGGCATTATATATGTCGCAATAACCTTTTCTGGTTGTTCAGTCCATCACCCTGGCTTTCTTGTGACCTAAGCTTTTGTAAACATGTGCTGAAAACGATTTCCTCTGAACACACACACACACAGAGTAAATGAAATAATAGTTTTATGGTAAACAGAAAATGGCATGAACTGCAAGATCATTTCCACCAGCCTTCCAATTTCAGCTGGATCTGAGAACCCCTCCTAGAAAGCATTGCTAGACTTATGACTTCACTGCCCTTCAAATGGCGGTTACGCCTGTGACTCCACCAAAGGCCTGTGCTCCAGGACACTCTATTCTTAGCCTGCAGACACTCGAGTGATTGCTTTTCTTTCAGAAGATTCCCTGACCAGTATAGGATGTGAAGAGCAGTGTTGCTTTCTATCAGGGCACTAATTTGAAAATAAAGTATATTTTATTTTTGTTTATTATTGGACATCTATTATAGAAATATTTAAATGTTTCATAAACATATTCATTTATCCAGTCTGACTTATGCTGTAAATGCATGTACAACTGAAACAAGAAATAGGCAAAAAGTCGTGCTATAATTTATATCTGTGTGCTTATACACATTTGCATAGTATATGTGCTCTCTTTTCTATTCATAAACAGCATAGAAATGAAAGCAAGTTAATAATAATCTATACTACTCCAGCACTCTCCCCTTTGCTCCGCCTCACGAGAAAAACAATATACAGACAAAGAACCAAGCCACCTTCCTCCTCTTAGAAGATGTGAGTGAGTTTCCCTGACTGTATAATCAGGAGAATTTCATAGAGCTTATAGTATTCTGAGCACCCCACCATTTGAATCTGCAGCCATTATCCGAAGCCAATGTGGAAAGGGGCCATCTCTAGGGTAATAGCATTGTAAATTACAATCAATGCACTCAATTACACTCAGAAACCAAAAGATATGTAGTATTCCAGTGTGCCTCGTAATCAGCACCTTTGAGAATGTAGGTAACAGCATTCTGAAAAAAAAAAAAAAAGGGAAGCTGCTGAACGTGTGAGAAAATGGATGTTGGAATTAAATCATCCTCCTGATAGGAACAGCACCTTCTATGGAAGGCAACCTTCTCCTACCCACTATTAGTTTATTGATTTTTTTTAAATGCTAAATTGTGGCCTCATAGCTAAGAATGTTTTTAAAAATCATTTATTGCTCTAATCAGCCTGGCAGAGCTTTTCTGTCATGCTGATAAGGAAATTAAACTTTTCTCATACTGTGCTTACTTGCCTCTGATGCACAGATGTTTTGTTTTCCTTTCAGGGAACTGATTCAGAAGCTGAAGTCTTTCATCAGCTTCTATAGTGCCTTGCCTGGTTACGTCTGCAGCCATAGCCCCGTGGCCGAAAATGATACCCTGTGCTGGAACGGACAAGAACTTGTGGAGAGGTAATCTTTTGTGAAAGTTAGTTATAGCAACATTTGAGGACTAATCATCATACCTGAAGATTGAGTAAATTCCCTTCCTTTATTAACTTCATAAGAAAAAATTATCCACAAAACACAACTGTACACATTTATGATGATCCAATGTTATGTATAACTTGTAGCTCTCCGAGAATTTCCTAGCTTTGAAGCCCTTGCAGAATTACATATTCAGGCATATTTCACAAAGTATAAAGCATGTGGTGAATTTGTTTGTCTTTCAGCTTGTCACTATGCAGACCATTATTTGTTCTATTAGAAACAATCATATTCATGCTAACTGCTCTCAATTATTGAGAGTTAACTGTGCATTAAACACCATGCTAAGTAATCTGTATATATTAACTCTCTTTCTTTGCAACAATCCTATGAAATGAATACTAAAGATGAAGAAAAGAAGAAAGGGGAGGCAAAGAGGAGTACCATTTCCCTGAACAAGTTTTCTGAAATGTTTGCTCATTTGAGGACTTTTAGTGTAATCTATACTAACTGTCATGTCAATGTTTATGAAGAATGTACTCATTACTGACCCCAAAAAGAATATATTCATTTATTCCACAAATATTTCTTGAACATCTTAAGTGCCAGGCATGTTGAGTTGAACAAAATCGACCAGTGGCCCTGTCCTCACAGAGTTTTGTTCTAGCAGGCTAATCGTTCTTAATCTCCACTGCACCACACAAAGAGGACCAGCTCGGAATTATAGGGTGAAGTCAACAGTGTGGAATGCTTAGGAGCCTGCAACACGCTTTTCAAGATGTATAAGCTTTGTAAGCATAGTAAAGAAGAAAGAAAGTATAGAAGAGACTAGACATGGCCTCCTGAGCCTTTCCACAGACTAGTTGCTTAGCTTATGGAAGGTGGCCTAATCTCCCTAGAGCAGTGGTTCTCAACCTGTGGGTCACAATCCCCACGAGGGTCATACATCAGATATTTACATCGTGATTCGATTCATAACAGAAGCAAAATTACAGATATGAAGTAGCAATGGAATTTATGATTGGAGGTCAGCACAACATGAGGAACTGTATTAAAGGGTCACAGTATCAGGACGGTTGAGAACCGTTGGCTCTGTGTGTCTTTCTTTCTTTGTTCAGTCCTTTATGCCCTCAACATTTATATTTTTCTTTGTTTTTGTTTATAACTTTTTTGAGAACTTTGTATACCATTCCTATCTCCCTCCTCCTCTGCCATCTCCTTCTGTGTCCCCCTTTTACTCCTAATTTTTTTACTTCTTCTTTGATTAGTTTATTTATTGGTTTAGATTTCTTAATTTTTATTTTATGTGTATGGATATTTTGTCTGCATGTATGTCTGTGTACCATATGTGTGCCTGGTACCTGCAGAAGAGGGAGTCAGATCTCTTGGAACTGGAGTTACAGATGGCTGTGAGCCACCATGTGGGTGCTGGGAACTGAAGCTAGGTCCTCTGCAAGAGCAACAAGCTCTCTTAACCACTGAGCCATCTCTCCAGCCCCTTCTTTTTTAGTTATTATTGTTACATATATAGATAGGTAGAGACAGAATCAGAGAGAGAGAGAGAGAGAGAGAGAGAGAGAGAGAGAGAGAGAGAGAGAGAGAGAGAGAGAGAGAAGTATATGTTAAGCTGATCTGGTGCAACAGGCCTAAGATCGTACATACTCTGGAAGTTGAGACAGAAAGTTCAAGACCTCCCTGAGTTTCAGAGATACTACATGATGTTAGGTACAAAGTTAGATGCTATGGATGCAAGGTAAAAGAAAATTCATATTACTTTCTTTGAAGAGCTTACATTCCAGTGGGCTCTGACCCTAAGACATAAGATGGTGAATAGAATTTACAATATAGTATAATAGACAGAGGAATATTCTGGAGTCAAGTGAACTTGTGTTTTTATCTTAGTTCTGTGTCTTGCCTTGGGAGAGTCACTTAACACAGAAAGTCTCCAGGTCTTTTTCTGTAAGGGAAGGACATTTTACAAGGTTGCTTTGACTCTTCAGTGAGGTCAGATATGTAAAATTTCTTGAAGACTGGTACATATGGGAAGCTCAATTCATGTCACATCTCTTTTTGTCTTCCTTTCCCCTCTAAC
This sequence comes from Peromyscus californicus insignis, assembly GCF_007827085.1. Taxonomy (NCBI): domain Eukaryota; kingdom Metazoa; phylum Chordata; class Mammalia; order Rodentia; family Cricetidae; genus Peromyscus; species Peromyscus californicus. The sequence continues at coordinate 114,466,708 of NW_026294391.1, read as the reverse complement.
TCTTTTCTTCACAATACAAGATAAAATACGTGCCCCCAAACAGCTTGTTTCTCATCTAAGTGATTTTACTGACAGGAGAAGCAAGAATGAGATTGCATGCCACCCTGGATGATGGACTGAACTTGTATAGAGATAGACTCCCTTGGAGAAAATGTGAATGAGGCTATAGGGATTAATGGCTCCATGCAGCATCCTCACTCTGGAGAAATAATGTATATTTGTCATCCTGAATGGTAAAGCGTACTAAGTAAAATCATGAAAATATACTTAACTGTTAGGGCATAATTTTTAATGGTCAGAAGAAGACAGTTGGTACTGGCTTTATAAAAAGCTTATACTTTAAAACACACACACACACACACACACACACACACACGCACGCACGCACGCACGCACGCACGCACACACACATACAATATAGTACTTAGAAAACTCCCACAAGTCAAATACAGCTCTTATATAAACTTGATGAGCAAACATCCTAGTGACTTATCCCACTGCTATGATAATATGGTAAAAAGAAAGAAAAACAATTCTTAAATATTAAAGTAACATATAAGCTAGCAATGCTCCCATATTAAAACAGACATTTTAATTTACAATATATTTGGTAATGTGCTCATTCATTCATTTTACTTTAATACTTGAACACCTCCTATGTGTCAAGCCCTTGTATTGTTCTCTTCATTATAATTGTTAAAGTACATGTAACCAGATGTGTCTTCTAATGCTTTAAGAAAAAAAAATACTTTCCCAAGTGAAAGTGTTTGAATCAGCAGAATATTCTATTGTGTTCTGCTCGTATTAACTACTTCATAGCTGGTAGACATCTTTGAAGGATACTGCCTTGGAACCAAGAAAATAAACAATTCCATAGTTTTTATTTCTGGCTTTAGGTTGGGTTTCTGAACATGTACGTGTTTCATTAGCCTTCTGTTGCTTTTATTGTATGTTTATTTTGAGTGATACAATGAAAATAGTATGATCCAGATCCTGATGTATTTCAATGAGTGTGAAAATTAGTCAAACACACTTTTTTTCTCTTTTTTCCCTTTTTGTTTCAGTTAGGGACCCCTGCCTAAACAGTGGTACCACCCACATTCAGGCCAGATCTTAACTAAGTTAATCCTCTTCCGACACACCCGAAGTTATACTTCACTCAATTCTCTAGGTGTTTCTTAATCCAGTCAGGATGACAATCAGATTTAACCATCACAATGGTAAATTAATGTTAAATGATGATGAATTTCCAGAGCTGTAACTGGAAGGATGATAGATATAGTGTAGGAATTAGGGCTATAGCTTCATATGAAATGATCAAATGTGGGAAGTACCTCTGAAGACAATTAGTCAATAAATATTTTAGAAAGTAGAAAATAATAATAAGGGTTACAGTAGACAGTTCAAAAATCCGTTTGTGGGTCTCACTGTGTAGCACTGGCTGGCCTGACACTCACTATGTAGATCAAGCTGGGCTTGAATTCACAGAGATCAGCCTGCCCTTTCCTCTGCGTGATAGGATTAAAGGCATAGGCCACCCTACCTGCCCACTTTAAGAAATCTGTTAACTGAAAAAAAATTGTAGTCCATGGGATAGGAACCAGATCTTCATGTATGTTAGGCAAGCATTTTACCACTGAGTTTAAATGCCAAACTTTTGTTAGTTGAATTTTTTATTGAGTTTTCTTTCTTTTAATACCATAATGTATTAGACAGCAGAATAAAATAAACACTGTAATATGGGGAAAAGTTACTCTAAATTCTTATTTTTACATCTGAAGTATTTATTTTGAGACAGCTTTTGTTGTTGTTACATACTATCCAAGAACAAAAGATAAAAAAAAGAAGAGGGGAGAGAAATAACATTTACAGACAGAATAAGGCTAATATAAACCAGGAATCGACTCCTCCTTGCTTAGTAACCTCAGGTTATAATTAACCTGTGCTTGTATTAGTGACCTAATGCAATGATGAGGCTAGGGAATAGTGCCAAACTCTATTTTCAAAAAATTCCTCAGCAATGTACACTTAATGATCTAAAGTTCTTTAGCCCGAAGACATGTGTGCCCTCTATTCATGTCATTTATAAAGATTAGCTTTACACTCATTTCTCATCTGCAGTGAAAATACCTTTCACAGAGTTTCTTATTTAATTTAGCCTTCAATAGCAGTCTCCACTTTGTAGTATCATATGGGCTATATCACTGTTATCTTTATAGATTAGGTTTAGATTCCTTGGAAAATATTTTACTTCTGAAACTCAAAACTCCCGACAGAGAATGAGACTTAGTCATTGGAGATACTTATCAAAATGAAAATATAGATGATGGAAATACTGAGCAGCATTCCCATCTGCTCGGTAAGCAGTGCTCCTACTATCCAGGCATACACACCTCTCCACTTGTAAAGAGTTCAGGGAGCCATTTTCTCTGCAAATAAGGGCAATTTCAATTCCTTTCTATTTTTATCTTCTGAATGCAATCAACTGAAGGAATGTTTTCACAGATCTCATCACTGTGAGTGCTTCTTACACCTATCATTTCTTCTTCTTGCTTCCCCACTACCAACCCATCTTAGCTTTAGATAGCATGAGATTTCAGGATTTAACCGAGAAGTCTTCAACCTACCTGCAGTTGCAGAAGGCAGAAATTCTTCCAGCTTTTGCCTTTGTGAGACAGAAGTTTCAGTTAGGGAGTCTTGAAGCCCAAGAGAAAAACAAACAGCCCGACCAAATTAACCCTGGAATTCGCACTAGTTACCTATGGGGTTTGACTGCACTGCCCTGATAATTCCTAGATGAAGAACAAACACCGTAGTGACTATGCTCTCAGATACCCATGCAGATTGTTAAGTCAAGTGTCTGAATAATTGACTGATACCTTCCTTCTTTTTCTGGATAGTTTGTACTAGGGAAGCCCAGTTTTACTGTTTAATTGCACTGATCTTTAATGTATTGTAACAGGAGGGGCAGCAAGATGGCTCAGTGGGTCAAAACACTTGGTAAAGCCTTACAACTGGAGAGTCCACAGTGGAAGCAGAGAACCAACTCCTAAAAATAGTTCTCTGACCTCAACATGTATGCCTACACTCATACTACAGACGTAGTAACCTTTTCATTGCTCAACTCCATCTCTAGATTTCATTGGAGTCAGTCTCTCCTGAGTCTTTTCTTCTCAGCTCTCAGTGTAAAATAAGTTTGCCTCTCTGACACTTAGCATGCTTCCTAGAAACACGGAGGATGACCAGTAGTGAGGAAGCAGACACTTGCACTTTAATTTGTAATTGATGCCTTGATTCACTTTGATTCCTCCCTAGCTTCTCCTGTTGCTCCTTTTGTGACATACCTGGGTGGGATCCGGATGGTCCTCACTCCAGATGTCAGTTCCAAGAAGGAGCTGTTATCTTTTCAGGCTGACAGTGTAACATAGTTACCTCTGTCGGTGCCAAATCTGTATTCATCTTGTGCCTGGAATGGCTTGGACTCTTACTAGGGGTATCCCTCATTACAGAACAAAATCCTTAAGATCTGCAGAGGGCGAATTACAGTGAGGGTGCCTCTTCTCCATGCTTTGCAATCTTACCTTGCATTTCAACTGAGAAATAATATACACACACATGCACTATGAATTCTCTTTCTGATTTCCAGGGATCAGCCAAACCTTCATATGTTTATAATGTCTTGCCAAGATTTCTCTGAGAATTGGAAAGGCAGAAGTGGGGATATGCAAAACAACACCTTCAGTTCTCAAAGACTTGTGTTCTTGTCTTGAAACCTTCTGGGTTCTTCAAAAAGTGGAGAAAATTTCAATTTTAAAGTTTATTTTAGTTCATGTGTGTATCTTCATGTGTGGTGTATGCACGTGAGTGTGTAGTTGAACACCCATGCATATGCATGAGAAGGCCAGCAAATGTTGGATATCTTCCTCTATTGCTTTCCACCTTATTGCCTTAAGAGAGAATGTCTCACTGAATCAGAAGCTCACCCTTCCCGTAGGCTGGCTGGCCAGTGAGCTCTCATGACCTACCTGTCTCTGTTCTCCAATGTTGGGGGTTATAGGCATGTGCAGCCATCCTTGTCTTTTTACATGGGTGCTGGATTTAAATTCAGAGCCTTATGCTTGCAGAGCAAGCATACTTACCTACTGAGCCATCTCCCAAGCCCTGGCCTTTTATTTTCTTCTCTGCTAGATTAAAGAGGTAAACTGTGGCATATCAACAGGTAGGAATGACTGAGACTTTAACACCCAGTTCCTGACATATACTGAAAGTACTTTTCAAAAATAGGTTAATAAGATAGCTTATGTTCTTCCGTGATTGAGGAAAAGCTGGAGAGAACACTTTACCCTGCTTTTATATTGCTGGTATTTTAAAACCACTCTCTTTTGAGGACTTTGAGGTGGGATAGACTTCTAGAACTGTCAACTATCAAGTCTCTCGTTTTTACATAGCAAGAGGAGATGACCTTCAGTCATCAAAGGAATTAACGAAAGACTTCCATTCCATAGTGTGTGTATATTCTCTCTCTCTCTCTCTCTCTCTCTCTCTCTCTCTCTCTCTCTCTCTCTCTCTCACACACACACACACACACACACACACACACACACACACACACACACACACACACATGCACACACACACACAGACACGTTCATCTCATTCCAACTGCATGAGAACAGACCAATGGAAGGGAGCAGATACTATACATAGCTCCCACGCTCTTGTTTTAAAATAGATTATTTATTTTTTGATGTTTGGGCTTATTTTTAGGTTTATAGTGTGGCTTTTGTCCAAAGAACCCAAGGCAGAATGCAAGCTGTTTGAAATATAGGACTGCTGATGAAAGCAGCAGTGTGGGAACCCTGGGATGCAAATCACTGGGAAAGCAAGCAATTGTCTAGCATGTATGAGAACCTGACTTCCATCCTCTGTACCCCCAAAAAAGGAACAATAGGGAAGAAAATATAGATGACAGAATATAGAGCCAAGAGGAAGGGAGGACGGGAGAAAAAGTAAATGCTGGAAGACGGAAATGGCGTTTAGTGGCTTGAGTTGTGTTTTCAAGCTGTTTGGTTCAGAGCTTCTTCAGTAGCAAGGCATCCCAAGAGCACACTGTAGCTGAGGCTCACCCAGTGGCCCATCATACTCTGAGGCTTAGAATGCAGGTACACCCTTCCTTTACCTCGCCAGTACTGTCTTCTCATTGCTACTTCATCCTTTTCTATCTGTTCTTCAGGATGCTGTTTATGAAAGGCTGGATGGGGCGGGGGGGGGGGGGGGGGGGGGGGGGAAGGGAGCAAACACGGCCTTTTTATTTGGTTTATTGCTAGTTCTCGCCACAAGTCTTAGTCTCCCTCAAACATCCTTGGATTTCATTTGCATGAATTCTTCAGGAAGCAGAATCAGTACACTCCATTCATTCCAAGTTGATGAACTACTATGTCTATCCTAGAATGAAAGCATTGTCATACCCAGCTGTTTGCTAGTGTAGCAGTTACATGTTTGACTTCATCCTAGATAGCTAAGTCAACACTGTTTATGAAAAAGCTGTGAAAGACAAGATGCATTACACAGAAAATTACTTAATTCACTATGGCAGGAAATATTATTGATGACTGCTAAGGATTTTGAAAAAATCCTGGTAGAGAAAGACAGATCTGTTTGGGGTGTACCCATGTGTAATGATCCATCTAGGGGATTAGATTGCTATATTTTTCATCATAGATTTATCTTAAAAACTGTCCTTAGCAACAGCTATTTATCAGGACCCACTCCATGATGATATAGTGACATTTATCCCTTAAGATTGTGGTACCACACACAGTAGCTTTACCTTCAAAATTGAATGAGGAAAAAAATGGCTCATCCATCTGAGTAATGGCTTAATACAATGTGCCTCATTCAGAATGGGCTGCATTTGGTCAGCTGTCATGTCTTAAATATTGGGAGGAGACATCTTCATGCAGTGTGTGACTATGCTTGTAGACCACCTGTTGAAGGCTGGATGGCTTATTATTTTAAGCAGATTATGTATGTCCTCATAATACACAATGCCAGCACTTCCTGGGCTCAGATAATTTTGTTACACAGAGAGCATTTGAGGGCCTTCTAGGTAGGTCTCCATCATTATATCTGTCCTCCACAAATAAATATCACTTCTTCTTTATCAAGATTGGAAGAAAAGAATCTTCTCTTACTATCACTGCACCTGAAAAGGTGAAGCAATGGAGCCATGAGGGGAAATAACTACTTTTAAAGAAATTATTAAAGTAACATGTAAAGCTTCTATATCTCTAGAGTGTCTTTGCCTCCTTCAAAGGGCAAAACAGGAACTTTGTGGGTTATAGACTGATTTCATTGCTGCTCCCCCATCCTGCAAATAATTTTTTCCATCAACTTTGAAAAGAGCACTGCAGGGCTTCGAGTGCTCCCTGCAGTGTGCACATGGTTGCATCTCAGCCAGCTGATTGTCAGTGGCACAGGCAGAGGGTTCCAGTAATGAGAACCTGCATGGTTAGGAAACATGACCTGGGTACTGGAGGCATATTGAGAAGAGTACTGTCTTGAGAATGATCCAGATAGAGCTCTCAATGGTCATGCAGGTGTGAACTGTGTGCTGGGGCAGGGCACTTAACACCAAATTCTGCTAGCTTACTTGGCAGATAAGATGTTGATGCCTACTCTCCAGTTCAAAGGTGTCTTCTGGCACGTAGGCACAGCTGTTAACAATTAACAACAAAAACAAAACAAATAATCAAACTAAAAACCCAGAGACAGATTTTTAAAGATACATGGTACCATGAAGCAACACTATTTAGGCATACAGTTTTGGAGTCAGCATGGCTGGGGGTTGAATTTCTATTCTACATCTTAGCTCTTTTTCTTTTCCAAGCCCCTATTTTCCCCATGTGAAAATGGAGTCAATTCTTCACTTAAGAGATTCCTAATAAGCTTTTGCAGTACTGTTAAATGCAAAGTACAATGTCTGGAACACAGTAGGCCCTCAAAAATGGTAGCTATTGTTGCTATTAATGCAATTAGTCAAGGCATCTTTTGATTCCAGGGGCGTAGCTCAGGGATAGAGCCAGCATTTGTCTAGCATGTGGAAGACTCTGGATTCTGGCCTCAGTACAGCAAAAAAGGAAACACATCTATAAAAACAACTCTTAAAGACATTTACTGGGCCTGAATGTAGCAGCTCCCCTTGATGACCTATTTCTCGGGAACAGCATGGCCTGTCCCCACTCCTTTTGTCTTATCTCTTCTGCAAAACATGAAAACCCTTGTCCTTGGCCTGGGTGGTAGTCCTCAGCCAGGATAGAAACGAGAATGAGGCTAGTTGCCAGTCTAATGTAGTTGCTTAACACTAAACTTCTTGTCACCCTGCACTTAACCTTTGTGGAAAAGGAAACTGATGATTAAAATCAGTCATGATTTCTCAATCTCTCAAACCAGTGAATTTTATTCTTTTACATGAGGCCAGCTTCAATCCTTGGGTTTGTCTCCTTTATACTGTAGTTTCATTTCTGTGTGGAGGGAATTTTATTTCCATTTGTAGCTCAGGTGTCAAAGGAGTTTTCAACTGTTCGCCCTCTAATCTTAGTTAGCCATGCAGAACTTTAAAAAATAGCAATGAGCCGGGCGGTGGTGGCGCACGCCTTTAATCCCAGCACTCGGGAGGCAGAGCCAGGCGGATCTCTGTGAGTTCGAGGCCAGCCTGGACTACCAAGTGAGTTCCAGGAAAGGCGCAAAGCTACACAGAGAAACCCTGTCTCGAAAAAAAAAAAATAGCAATGAACTCTTCTTGTTTATTGTTAGTTTTGTTTTGAGGCAGGGTCTTGCATAGCCCAGGCTGGCCTAAAACTTACTATGTAGCTGAGGGATGACATTAAAAGTATGATCCTCCTGCCTCTACCACCAGTGTGCTAGGATTAGAGTGTGTGTGCCACTGTACTCGGTTTATGTGGTACCAGGGATTGAACACAGGGCTTCCTCCATACTAAGCAACCACTCTACTATGCAGGCTATAACCTTAGCCCTCTTCTAGTTTTGAGTACTTCCTCATCGCTCCCTTTGCTTCTAGGTGTGGTTGGTTCTGGGAACAGAGCTTGGACTGGTCTCTGCTCACAGGAGCCAGACTAATGTGCTCCCATTTGAGACAGAGAAGTAGCAGCTTTGGGGTTAGAGTGGCATATATCAGGTTATGCTCTGTAAATATACATACTAAGAAGCTAACTTCCAAAACCTATTACAGAAGACTAAGACAAGGAGTGTCCCAAAAGGGGTTAGAATTAGAAAGCTGTTGGGCTGGCCTGCCCCTACTTATCTTGAACTCAATGGCACCTCTTCTGAGAACTCTGAATCCTCCTGCCCCATGCCTTAGTGTCCCAGCATCTCAGGTTCCTTCTAGCATGTCCCCAGTTGTCTTGTACAGAGATCTTTTACGTGTCTGTGTCCAATTTCTCACCGTCTTCTTCAAGAGAAGTGCCAGGTGTTCCTCCATGTGTATCAGTGTCCCGTTGTACCCGGTGTAGACTCTTAATGCAGGTTTGCCGACTTCAGAAGCGACACACAGACTTGTGAGTAGCAGCCTTGAGGACTCCATCTAGTGTCCCCTGGGGAACACTGTGTACCTTGGGCAAGTCACTTGAACTTTCTCTTTCCTTATTTCCTTCCTCAGAGAAATGGTAGAAGTAGCCCGTCCTCTGCCTGCCCACTAAGATCGTGCACATGAAATAGCTTTGGCAGGTGAAAGCACCTTTCACGTATTAGATTTTCATATGGAAGAGTAGGTCAGACACAGGGCCGGTGCTCCCCTGAATAAGTGAAGCTGCATACTAGACGAGGAACACAGCATTACCGGATCCTCTGTGCAAGCACGGACTCCTTTAGCAGCCTCCTGAGCAGCTCTCTCTCTCTCTCTCTCTCTCTCTCTCTCTCTCTCTCTCTCTGCATGTCTCTAGAAATTTCTTTCTTTAAGAAAATCCACCTGGCCCCACAGATTCTATTTTTAACCAAGTCCAGTCCATGGTGTTGAATAAACCAGTTGGCCCTGAATTAGGAGCTACTTTGAGAGACAGAAAGCATCATTTTAAATGAACAGAAAGTCTGAGTGACAGACCATTTTGAAGGAAAAGCACTTATGTAATAATAGTGCTGGGGATTGAACTTGAAGTCTATATGAGATAATGGAATAAACAGATGAGAATCATTGATAATGAAGTTATTGTTTCTAAAGACCATCATATCCAGACTGATTATCATGCCCCTGGGAAGCCTATTTATTTAACAAAATCATCTTCTTTCCTTCATAAATACAAAAAATTTCCCATTTGAAAATCCTTGTGCATGGATACTGATAGCCCAGCTTTTCCTAATGCCAATGGATCGCACCTGGGAGCAATGCTCTGTGCTTTCGTTATTAAAATATAAAAATAAGCCGGGCGGTGGTGGCGCACGCCTTTAATCCCAGCACTCGGGAGGCAGAGCCAGGCAGATCTCTGTGAGTTCGAGGCCAGCCTGGGCTACCAAGCGAGTCCCAGGAAAGGCGCAAAGCTACAAGAGAAACCCTGTCTCGAAAAACCAAAAAAAAAAAAAATTATATATATATATATATATATATATATAAATATAAATAAATAAATAAATAATAAAATAATTTGGGGACTGATTTTGATCCTCAGCCCTGTATAAATTGAGTGTGGTAACACACACCTAGATTTTAGGCACTGGGGTAGGGGTAGAACCAGGAAGGTTAAACATTAGGGTCATCCTTGGCTACATATCACGTTTGAGGCTACCCTGGGCTATGTGAGACCCTGTCTCAGAACCGAAAAAATTTCACCCAGAACAACAAATGTCTCTGGTCCCAACAATGGTAAGTTTGCTAGTCTAGCTCACCTGGACTAGAAGTTCCCAAGTGTGGAATTTACCAGGAGACTTGCATGTGGACTGTTATTACTGCTAGTCCTTGAAAGTGGCCAAGGGAGATATCTGATTCCAGAGGAAGCCTTTCCCGAGGCTGTTCTCCAAATACCTGGAATGTGTATGTCCAGAGAGTGATCAGTCCACACTGTTAGCCCTTCTTAGGGAAAAGTCAATTGGGAAAACTATGAAGGCACACATGATTTTCGTAACAGAAGACAGCTGATATATAACAAGCCAAGTAACACCAAAAACTCCTTGGGATTTGGCTTCCTCTGGAGGAATTCCCTGATTCCTCCAGGTAGTGACTTTGCCATAACCAGCTGAGTTCCTATGATATATTCCTGCGGCCTGCAGCACCCAAGTCCCAGAAATCCCCTCAGTTTTGTGCAAATTACCAATAGCTGGTCACCTCTGGGCCCCTGTGTCTCTGGCAGCTACCAAATATGGAGAGAAAGGTGCCATTCCAAATGGGGTTTGCCTTGGAACTATGAGGGAGTCAGGGGACTTACAGCTTCCTCGTTCCCCTTTGAATTCCTGACCTTCTGCCTGAAGTATCCCAAGTACTGCTATCTTTGCTCCTACATCCTAGCCAGGTTTGACACTTCACAAAGCAGGACTCAGCCAGTGAACACGGTGCAGGCAAATAATAGCTAACTCTTCTAGTGAGCTTGCCAGGTTCTGTGCTCGGCACTTCGTGGGCATTCATCCTCGCAACAGCCTTGGTGCTGGACTGCATCATAACCCCCATTTATCATCTTCCCTCTTGTACTGATAACACTGAGGACGTATTACCAGAGGCCACGGCACTAATAAGGCAGGTGGAATTTAGAGCCAGCCGGTCCGTGCCTTTATCCACTATTCTGCTCTGGCCCACAGATGCTTGGCTCCTCTTCTCTAGGGTTCAGAATTTGCCTTTCTAATCTTGATCAAGTCTCTAGCCTGCGTTTGCTTTTGTTGCTAATCCATGCTACCTAGAATAAGTGCTCAATGCTGCTAAATCTAGTCCTTTCTTTGCCCCTCACTCCGCCCTCATATCCAAACAAGGGCATCAGGCCTTTGCAATCTCTCCAGTCATGTTTCTTTTTTCCTTTCCTCTGAGAGCTCTTTGCCCTAGAGCTACCCCAGTGCCTAGCTAGAGGGCGCCCTTTGCTTGCTTCTGAGGCTAGCCCTCCATTCAATCTCTTCTAGACAAGCGACTTCGTTTCCTTCCTTTATTTCTTTGTTCCTTTGTTTTGTGAGATGGGGCCTAGGCGGGTTTTGAACTCTCTACATAGCTCAGGATGATCTCAAACTCCTGATTCTCCTGCCTCTGCCACCCAAGTACTGGGATTGCAGGCATGTGGCACCATACACAACTCACATGGCTCTTTAAATAAAAGCACTGAATCCCCTGTAGAGGTTTGTAGCCTGTGCAAAAGAGACCTTTCAGCCCTAGGCTAAGAATCCAGTTTGCATCCTAGCTCTATGGTGAACGTGTATCATCTTTGAAAAGTCATTGCCCTTTTATTTATAAAGTAAAGAAATATGACAAAACTACTCCTAAAACTCTTTCCATATCTGTCAGGCTGTGAGATTCTAAGATTTGGGAGGAAAGTAGAAATTTGAAAGGAAGAAAGCCATGCAGCCACCTGAGTGACTTTGAATTTCTACTTCTGTCCTTGATGGCTTCCCAAATAGTCCACAGTGAACGTGATTCAAATAGAGCCTCAAGGTAGAATTACTCTCATTAGGATAGCCGTGAGTTCTTCATTTCAGTCTTCCTCCAGCTGACAGGGGAGCGGGCAGGCTGGCTGGCTGAGAAGTCAGAGTCATTCTCAGGTTCTGATCCTGGAGAGTTTGGGGTGAGATTCGCGTAATTAAATCTGAAAGAAAACGTCTCTCTCGGAGCATCACATAGCCCTGGCAGGGCTTCCGAGCAAAAGAAATGGAATTCAATGACTGTTGCTCCGAATAATACTAGACACAACTGCCCAGGATGGAAATTAGACGCCCTCTAGCCACAGAGATAGATCAGTGACAGCGGAGATACATCTATCTAGAGAGGTGCCAAGGCCTGAAGGCCAGGTAAGAGCTGAGGAATACAAAGTGGCCTAGCGACCAGAGGGAGGAAGGCAATTTTCACTCTTTCCAAGAACCTCTAGGCTAGAGAGCTTGTGTAGTTTTTGACCTAGTTGTCCTTGTGTGAATTGCTGCGAGCTTTTATTAAGTATTTATGTGGCAGTTTATATTTTACCAAGTGCTTTACAATCACTTTTATTTGGCTTAGTAAAGTTTTCCTGGACTCCCATCTGTTTATGCTCAGGAGAGTCATTTGGGTGTTGTTTGCTTAGCACCTCCATGCATACAGCCTCCCACAAGGGGTGACTTGTTCGAGAGGCACAGCAGCTGCAAACTGCCGAGGACACCCACCGGAGCAACTCGGGTAGTCTTCGGAGTGGGCATGGTTCACACTGGAGTTCTCGTCCCTTCCCTCTGTTATTCTTCCATTTGTAATTGATGGCTGGTGACTAGAAAGTACCAGCACCGGACCCAGGCCTACTAAGGGTGGTGCTAGTCTGCTCTGGAGCCTGCGGTGGTGACAAGCTCTTTGTCTGGACTGGTTATCCCCTCTCTCTGTGTTCCACACTGCCACTCTTCAGCAGACGAAGACGCACTGAATGTTCTTCCTTCCTGCTGCCTCCAGACCCGGATGGCAGCCTTGCTTCAAGGATTGAGGAGTTCCTTCAGTGTTCTGGACCCAGGTTTACACTGCCTTACTGTCCTTGCTAGCCCCTTCCTCACCTCTTGGGACACGCTGTCTCAGTTAGGGTTTCTTCTTCTATTGCTATGAAGAGACACCGTGACCACAGCAACTCTTACAAAGTAAAACGTTTAATTGGGGTGGCTGGCTTACAGTCTCAGAGGTTCAGCCTGTTATTACTGTGACAGAGAGCATGGTGGCATGCAGACAGACATGCTGCTGGAGCTGAGAGTGCTACATCTTGTAGGCAACAGGAAGTCGACTGACAGTCATACTGTGGGAAGCGTGAGCAAAAGAGACCTCAAAGCCCGCCTTCACATTTACACCACTTCCTCCAACAAGACCATACCCATTCCAACAAAGCCACACCTCCTAATAGTGCCACTCCCTATGAGACTATGGGGGCCAATTATATTTAAACTACCACACACACTATTCCAGTCCACTAGATACTGCAATATAGAAGGGTTTGACTTTCAGTAGTTCACAATGTAAATACTGAAATTCCACAGTCCCAATGCTTCAGGATCAAGAACTTCCTGCAGGTTGATATGATGTCACAGCTGGGAAAATCCCATGGCTCATCTCGTATGATGGGTCACGGTGAAAGTGCAGGTACATTGCAGATATTTCATATCTCTAGGTGGTTTGCATTATGTGGATAAGGAATATAGGAAACAGGAAGGAATTTCATGTTTGCATGTGAGTCTCATCTGCGGGATATCTCATTATATACAAATCAGTATCCCCAGATCAGAGAGAAAATCCAAACACTTCTAGTCCTGAGCATTTTAGACAAGAGATCCTCCACTTGTGATAAGTAGAGGTGTGCTCTCCTGCACATGTTGACAGTGGAAGGCCTAGAATGGGTGTCAGATTTGGTTCACAATCATAAACATCCTGAGTTCAGACAGCGATGGGAAGTCTGTGCCATTCAAAAAGAGGCTGTGATACAATCACTGAATGCTGCTAGCAGGCCTGCATCTCAAGTGGGCTCAGTTTGCAAGCCTAGAGACTGGTCTGAAGGAATGGACCTGAGGCTGGGAGTGGGCTGTGAGCTGTGAGAAGCCATCTCTCTGGCTAGCTGGACCAAGTGGTATGTGCCACCCCACTTGAATGGTAACATTTAGTGGGGTATAGAGAAGTACCTCTGCCATCTAGACAGCAGCTGATGTCTACAGTAAGGTGACCTGGTGAGTGGAATAGATTGACAGGGAGACTAGGAGTCTAGTGTAAGGCAGGTCCTCCATCAGTGAGCACAGACCCAGCAAGACTGAATGACAAGAACTAGGCAGAAGTCCATTCGAGTTTCTGCCCTATAAACTGAGCTTTGTAGGCGAGGCCTTCCACCTCATATCAGCCTCATAAACATCTAGTGAGGCCCTAGTGTGGGCCAGAAACCAAGTAAGGCAGAAGACCCAAAGAGGAATACAAATGAGGGAAATGGGTCAGAGTTCAGGTCATATAGCCAGGGAACTAGGAAGCATTGTAAGGCCAGAGGAAGTCATGCCTGGACGCCTGGGGCTGGCTCACTCCAAGAGTGGGAAAGAATGGCTTTGAAGAACAAGGCTAATTCCAAAGCCTAGGCCTGCCAGCTGAGTCACCTAAGCAACCCTGCAGTAGCTCCGTTTCCTCTGGCCTACGGAGTGCCTAGCCCTTCAGGTGGAAGGTTTGAGGCCTGCTCATGACTACAGCTAAGGGGAGAGATGCTTCCGGCATAATGATAGCAGGGAGGGTTATCTTTTCAAGAATTTCCCCTGCGCCCTTTGCTGTGCAGTCAGTCTGCCCTTTGCTCCGGATCTCTGGCAATTCGTGGTGACATTCAAAACAACACAATGACCTTTGAACCACTTGAAGTCCTGGCCTGGAAGCTCTTCCTTGACAGGCCCTGTCCCTTGGAAGCTCTGTGAAGGTCTTTCTGCCTGAGAGTCCTCCTCAGCTGGGCCTCCTCAGGGCCTGCCACTTAGACGTCAGAGTTCTAGCGCAAAGGCAAACAGAGAAAACTTGGGTGTTCCTTTACCTTGAAAATATGGTCTTGCCGTCTACTATTCCCCACCCCTGCCTTAACTTACACTTTCCCAAGAGCCAGACTAGAGACAGCTAAGTGTGGCTGTGAGGGACTTGACGCTTCTCCTAACCATTGTTCTCATGGTTCCTTTGGGCTCTCTCAGGAAGTTCTTTGCAAACAACATTTGTTGAAGGCCTACTATGTGTCAGACACTGTGGTTAGTCCTTTCACATAACAAGAGCTCTCGTACAGAATGTTCTGTGTTCTAGGCACTGTTTTAAGCACATAGCCTGTTACCTCAACTTACTGGCATTCATTGTATGAACTAATTCCCCAAAACATGCTACTGGCATTATGCCTTACCTGTTTGAAGGGGAGCCAGGTTTATTTTTTATTTGGGGACTGAACCATGCATGCTAAGCAAGTGCCCAGGCTGGTCTTTAGTTCACTCTGAATTCCAGACAGGCTTTGAACCTACAGTCCTCCTGCCTCAGCCTTCAGAGTATCCAGGATTTCAGACCTACACGACGAAGCCCAGCTCAAATTAACCTTTGAATTTGTAGCTTTGCCTGTTAGCCCAGCTCTTTCCCTACCTCGTAACTCGGCCCTTTTGTAGATGTGTTATAGGGTGAGGGATGTCGCTCAACTAGTGTAGTGCTTGCTTCCTGTGCACACAGTCTTTGCTTCATTCCCCAACACTGTGTGAATGGATCTTGGGCAATGCACGCCCTTAATCCCAGCACTTGGGCGGTGGGTTTCCTTTTCTCTTTCCTCCCCTCCTGGGTCCTCTGTACACTTTGCTTGTTTAGACTGACATGCAGGTGTTGCTGGCCCAGACCTTTTCTATCTTCCCGTCTCTCCTGGGCAACTGCTTCTCACAGCCCCAGATTCTGGTGACTGATATCAACTTCTCACATTTTCTTCACCATCTGGAAAATATTCACTGCTTTGCTGGACTTAAGTGATTTATAGTCCTTTCTCAAGTGAGGTTTGAAACAGGAGAGAAATGGATTGGGACTCACTTATTCTCTTACCATATTAATGTCCACTAAAATGAGAGGTAAATGGGTTTGCACCCTTCTGGTTCTTTCCCTAGCACTTATTTCTTGCTACTAAAATCTCTTTGTAATTTCCAAAAGGCAGCACAATTGTGTGAAAACACAGGTATTTCTTGGAGTAGCGTGGATAAGTCTGTTTTCTTGTATTGTAATGTGCTCTAAAGTTGTGACTGTTGTGCTAAAGTTATAAAAAATAAAGCAAATGAAACATTTTTTTCTTGGAATATATCCACAAAAATCTAGGTTCAATGGTCCACACTTGCAGTCCCTAGTATCAGAAGGCAGAGGCAGGAGGTTTTAACACCGTAAGTTTAGGACCAGCCTGATGTACATATTGCAAGTTCCAGGCTAGCCAGGGATACATACTATGACTCAAAGTAAACAAAGAAATTTGCACAAATAAGTAAGAAAATTGCCCCTTTATTAAACATATTTAAAATCCGTGAATTCCATCTTTACTTTTAATTTGCTGTGTATTTATGCAAATTAAGACTGAATCTCCAACAGAAAACAGTTTTTCTGAGAGCCTCTTAAGATTTTTTTTTTCTACTCTGTGTTCTAGTTTGTTTTTGAAGCTATTTATTCTCTTTAAATTATCCCATTTTCCCTCAGTGCCTATTGTGGCCAGAATATTTTCCAAGGAAAGGATGGCAAACCATTGGTTGTAATGCCACAGTCTGTCCATAAGGTGGCGCTCTGAGCACATATGATCTATAGCTTGTTTTTTCGCTCAGCCGTAACCGAGCAGCAACTGAATGTAAACTTTTGTGAAATCAAATCCTTTTAGCTGGGAGTTAGTCCTTCTGCGACTTCCTTGCAAACCCTTACCACCGTTCTAATGCCTAGGGCAAGAAAGAAAGTGAAGTCTCTAGCCACTCCCCTGCCTTAAATCAGAACCAGCAGTGTTAGGAATGCACAGGACCCGTTGGAGGAACCTTTAAAGAAAAGAGTTTTCTTCTGAGTATGAAACTTGTCGTATTCGCTGTTAGAAAAGTCCCTTGCTGAGTCTGTTTCTTGGTGTACATGGCGAGGGCCTGGACTGGCTGATCTGCGAAGGCGCTTCCATCTCCAGCATTCTCCATTTGCATCCACTGATTGCTTTCCACTACTCGGTTGCTGCCTAAGCCAGTGCAGATTTAGGAAGAAAGGCTCACCCATTTTACGCTTGTTTGACTCTATTCCTCTTTTACAAGTGCTCTCTTTGCTTCAACTGTCCCAGGACAAGCATGCCCAGATGGCCTGCTTTAATTAGGTTCCTTTTCTCTTTAAGGCTTTTACACAGGTTTCCTCCTCCTCCCCTCCAGGCCTTAACCAATCTGCCTGAAAGGGAGAAACATGTTCTCCTTTTCACTGCACAAATAGGGTTTTCTTAGTATCACGGCAGTCATTTTTGTGCTAAATAGATCCAAACAGGATGGGGGAAGAAGATACTGCAAGGCAGTGCTTAAAGGTAACACCTCTAACACCACGCTAAATATACCAGTCCAAAAAAGCATTCAACTGTGGAGGTAGGCATTTCTGTTCCTTTATTGCCGGAGGAATGTTAAAACTTCTGGGAAGAGACAGTTGGGCAAAGAGGAGGACAGTTAATCAAGTCACAGATGAGTATTACTAACCAGATAACCCACCGTTAAAATCTCCCGAGGCTAATGGAAGCGTTCCTGTCCCTGCCATGCTCTGGGCAGTGTGTGGAGCAGATGAATTGGGGCTATGATGGCTCAGCCTCATTCAAAGATTGTCATGAACTGCATGCATCAGCGGCACCGAGGGAACTCATGGAAGTGAAATGCTGAATGAATCCATTAACTGGAAACTCCAGAGACGCCCCTAACGGATTCCCTTTGGGCTTGACACTCAGAGCACACATGTCATGTAAAATACCCCAAGAATACATCATCTGCGCCCCTTTGTAGCAAAGCTGACAGAGGCAAGGAGACACATACACTTAAGTAAACATAGTAAATCTTTTTTAAAGTTATTATTATAAAAGGGATGATGATGTGAAATAATGGATAGATTAAGCAACTGGCTTGTGGCAATCATTTCACAATATATATGTGTGTCTAAACATCACATTGTACATGGTAAATACATTCAAATCTTGTCAATTATGCCTTATAAATGCTGAAAATTTTGAAATTAACTATAATTACAACTTGGTTTATTTTTTAAAAATCAAATAGTTACAAAGATTCAGAAAGCTCACAGTAGGGGACTGAGGATATAACACCATAGCACAAAAACCCCTCCTGTGGGCAAGGCTCTAGGGTTAGTTGTCGGTACCACACAGAGAAACAGTTGTCTATGGTATAAAATACACGTGAGAAGAAAAGTTATAAAATACAGAAGCAGGTCATGCCTAGCATCTCCTTATTCTCGCTGTTTTCTTTACATATTTGAACAGGTATAGAATGTATAGAGTACAGGAGTTCTCCTTTGGGGGTGATGTAACCGAAGACCTCCAGTTGTTACCTAAACAAATGATAGCACTGAACCCTGCATAAATAGTCACCCCTCTAGCTCCAGGGAGTCAACCAAACACAAGTAGGGCAAGGCTGGGGATGTAGGTCTGTGGTCGAACACAAGTGTTGAGTTTGATCTTTGACGGGACAGGGGAAAGAACGGACGTGCTAGTCAGGGGTAGAACACTTACCTAGTGCATGAGGCCCAGCACTGGAAAGAAAAGGAGAGGGATGGCCATGGTGGCTCATGCCTGTAATCCCAGTACGGCACCCTGCAGGCAAAGGCAGGTGGATCTCTGCCAGGCTAGCCTGGCCTGCACAGTGTGTTCCAGGCCATCCAAGGCCATATAGTGAGACCATGGGGAGGAGAAATAAATATGGGGGGCTGCATTGTGCTGAATGTATTGAATATATACAGGTATTTTTCTTGTCGTGACTTCCTAAATAACATTAAAACTGTATTACAGTACGTATTACAAATAATGTCGAGATGATTTAAACTATGTTCTGAAAGGCTAGAGAGAATCTACAGTCAGCCATACTGCTGGTCCCCAATGGAGTCGGTGTTCTCTTTGATTGGGACTTTCTTTGACAAACTTTCTCTTTCCCTTCCTCTCTACAGATACAGCCAGAAGGCAGCAAGGAATGGGATGAAGAATCAGTTTAACCTCCATGAGCTGAAAATGAAGGGCCCTGAACCAGTGGTTAGCCAGATCATTGACAAGCTGAAGCACATTAACCAGGTAAGTGGTGTAGCCAACCAAAGTGGAAATGCACAAGAAATCAATAAGAGGTAGATGATTTTCACTGCTGAAACAAATATTTAGGTATTTGGATAAGCAGCAATTATTCATTTTCTTCAATGATTTTCTTTGGTCCTCATCTTTCACTCCATTTTTAAATTATTATGCTATTGCAGTATGAGAAAAATTGTAATGGTTTGGCCTCCATGCCTGGATTCATAAAATAATTTTTTAAATGATACCATACTGACAACGAATTCTCATGTTCCTATTAATCATCTGCTGTGGCTGTGCAATAGTCTGTTGTCTAGTCATTGTGATTGATAGACATTCTAATTGATTACCGTTTCATTCCATCATTGAGCTGTCTCTTTATCCATAGTGCTATCTCTTGATCATAGATTATTTCCTTAAAATACTGTGCTGTTGGGGTAAGAGATGAGCGTATTTCAATGGCTAACTCCAAATTGCTTTCCAATGAGAATATATCAGTCTTCATTTCCACCAGCGAGATATCAGAGGTCCAGTTTCACTGCACCTTTGCCAAATTCTGACTCTCTCTTCTCGTTTTCTTCACCTGTACACATAGTGTTTTTTTCCCCTCTTGTGAGGAGTTTAGCAACAAGACACAAATAGAAGTTAGTTACACCATCTGCTTGTGATTGCTTTGTGGCCATGTTTTTTTTCAAAAAGCCACCAGAAAGGCTACTATATGCCACAGTGACAGTGTTCCTGTGCCATTCCATGCTTCATGAATGGGAGGGCCAAGGCACTTGGCTACTATTTGTAGATTGGGAAGAATTGAATGTGACTAAAATGTTTATGCAAGGGAAGTTTCTGCAGGAAGACGCTGGCCTGGTTTTATTTTTGGTGTGAAAATTGGTGAATTCGGGGCATTCTGAAAACAGTGTTGCAAGGGCTTTCTACTGGCGATGTGTTTCACTCGGATTACACCGTGAGGCACCGATGGCACACTTGGGTGGAACTCCTCCAGAGCCTCCGAAAGGGTTCTGAGCTCAGTGAGCACTTAATGAATGCTTGTTACTGCTGCGGAGCCCGTGGCCGAAGGAGTGTGATTATTTACAAATGTGTCTCGGAGGGTACCATGGCAAAGACAATGTGATACTTCACCTAGGAGCAGTGGTAGTATTGATTTTTGGACTGTCTATACTGATCCCAGCTAACTGTGTCTGGGTGAGAACACTCAACCATTTGGATTCCTGCATTGGTAAGAGCAAAATTTTAGGGACCATCACTGTGCCTCTAATCCCAAGTCAACAGACTTTAAGGACTACATCGTATGTGTTAACCCAGGTCCTAAGGACTTCTGTGATGGAAAAGAAATGTTAATATTCTGTTTTTACAGACTCCCTGGGAAGGGAGCTCAAGCAGAAATATCTCAAGAAAGACAAAGTTTGATGAAGAGCCTAGAGAGATACTGCTCATTATTTTGGAGTGACATGGGAGAAACGTAGGGTGAACTGGGCTGGGGAGAAGAGTCCTGGGAGGAACAAATGTTAAGAGCTGCCAGAAACCATGTGTAAAGTTGGAATAAGTAAAGAGAAGTAAAGAGGGATAGTTATAAGGAAGATCAGACAAAGACCTGTGGATAGAATCCACCTGAAAAAAAGGAAAAGTTGAAAAGATACAGGCTTAAATATGATATAGCAGTCACCAAAGGTATTTACAGCAAGCCTTTTTGCAAAGGCTTCAGGTACAGTTAAAGAATATGGTCTTGCATCCACACAGGTCTGAATTTAGTTGTGGATCTTTACCGTGTGTGTGTGTGTGTGTGTGTGTGTGTGTGTGTGTGTGTGTGTGTGTGTATTAATACATTTTATATATATATATATATATATATATATATATATATACATACATACATACATACATATGTGCTTTAGATAGCCATGTAGTGCTACTGATGGGAGAATGAAAGCACTGATTTGCCTAAGGTTATATATTACAAAATTATATATATATATATATATATATATATATATATATAGCACATATGTGTGTACGTAAGAGAACACACATACATATGCATACACATATGCATATATAGAATTGTGTGTGTATACCAGGCCCTTATTAAATGGTACTTATGGAGATGCTGTTCAGGCTTTTCCCTGTAGGCAGGACTTAACTTTGAAAGGGAGCTTCAGTACTTCTGCCACTGAGTTTTATGTGAGGGCAGATTCCTTTATTACTTCCCTTCTTGTCTCTCTCATATTTTTTTCCTTTCATCTAACTTTCAGCCCCAAAAGCACAAACTAATCCATAGGGAGGTAGAGGTAAACCCAGTCAGAAAGAGCAGCTTCACCATCAGCATTCCCTTCTTCTCCCTCTATGCATAAATTAGTGTGGGAACATTTTCCATTTCCGGACAAATACCATTGAGCAATCAACTGTCCTTGGTAGACCAGGTTTACCTGGTAGCATTGGGCCGGCTCCAGACACCCACACTAACTTTCTTTTATTCTCGCCTGTGTTGCTTTACATGCACAAAACACATCGTTTCCAACGGCTAAGCCTCACCTTGTGGCCACTGTTCGATGTGAAAGTGAGGTTCTTTGGGGAAATGACAAAGGAGAAAGTTTTGATTATGATGATAAGGATGGTAATACTGATTATGTGTTAGATTTCTATAGCACATAACCTTATTTCAATCGTTGCATCTTCTCCAGACTAGTTGTTTAGCGCGGAAATCCAACCTGGAATTGTATGAGATATATTCTCACAGAACCATTCTTTTCAAGAATTTATTACCCTTAAACATTTTATCATCCTCACCAAGTGATAAATGTTTATCCCTTTTTTATAGCTAGAGAAACTGAGGCAGGGAGCCATTAGAGGCTGTGAAGGCATGCTGCCAAAACATCTATTGAGTATCGTTGAAAATTCAATCAATTATCCAGATGTTGTTTCTTATATACTGCCAAACATCTGGATTCACTGAATGCCTGACTAAATTGGCCTAAACTTTTGGCAGTGGGGAGGTAGAATCAAGTTAACTTGCCTGTGTTCACGTGTGAGTGGCGAATCCAGGTAATGTTACTTTCCATAATATGTGTCTATAAATACAGACATATCTTTCTATCTGTGCTTGTGTGTCTGTCCTTTGAACTACACCATTTATGAGCATATCCCCAAATAACTCAACTTTCTTCCCCAGAAATTCTCAGCTGCCTCCTTTCAGGTTTCTGTTGATAGCACTGGAAATAATATACCCACTAGGGGAATAAAGTAACATTATTTCTACATTGACAGTCCTGGGATGGGTCCAGGGTCAGTCCCGGGCCTGTTTCCGGGGAAGCTGTGCAGGTGTGTAATATGTTCCCTCCTTCTAAGCCACAGTT
The DNA here is from genome assembly GCF_007827085.1 of Peromyscus californicus insignis. Lineage (NCBI taxonomy): Eukaryota > Metazoa > Chordata > Mammalia > Rodentia > Cricetidae > Peromyscus > Peromyscus californicus. Next base: position 114,444,411 of record NW_026294391.1, on the reverse strand, counting down.
CATGTGTAACATTCCCACGATGGAAAATGAGGTCCTTTTTATTTTCTCTTCAGTTTCTAATTTGTGTGAGGATTTATTGTCTTGTGTTAGGAGAGAAATTAAACCCTTCTTGGTTCTCAGTGTTAGTTCTGGAATTTACTAGACCATATTGCTTTTTAAAAAAGAAAATAAAAAACAACTTTTGTTTCTGTTTGTGTTCATCTGCTCCAGGCTCTTGTGTGCAGAGAAAACTCCAGAAATACCAAGAATGATCATAATACCTACCTACTTATATGAGGCTGTGGGCCATTTATCCTCTAACTTAGTTTTCTTGGTAGCATTTTCTCTGTTTAAGTGTATTTATTAGTTACAGCTAATTTTGCTGTTCGTAAACTACCATAGAAGTTATTGTCCCCAAGGAGAAACTAGCCATTTATCGTGTTCCCCGTTTCAGTAAAGGTTCAAATGAAATTCCAGAAATTGTTTTCCTGCCTGTTGTAAAGAGTCGAGGCCAGAGCAGTCAATACCTGCCCATTTGGTGTCAAGAGTTTCTCATTCAAAGTAGGATAAAGTCTCATCTGTTTAGGAGGGCTGAAATGTCCTGCTGAATGGCGGGGGAGTGGACGAGATAGCCTCTTAAGATTCCTTCCAGCCGTGTGATTCTGTGATTTGTGACTCAAGGTCAGGCTTTAACCCAGCACCCTCTTGTGAACACGTCTTGTGACTTTATTCTCTGCTCTGCACTCTTTTTCTAACACCCTGTTCCCAGGTCACCCCTTTCCACTTTGTAACCTCTCAGCTTTTCAGAGCTTGTCCCCTCCCCACCAGCCTTCCAACCCAGGCAGATGGAACGTCAACTTGCCCTCCCCTATCCAGTTGTCTGTTCTTCTGCCTTCTTTTCATCCGGCTCTAAAACATTCAATGGTAAAAACCATTTTGGCATTTATCGCTCCTACTATGTATCCATTCCCCAGGGCCAGATATTTGACCTGTCTTTGAATCAAGCTAACCATGTAACTCTATCTAAATGATAATTCAGCCATACATTTGCATGGCACAAATCAGTTTGTAGATACTCTCTCATGAACATTAGATAAACTGATGACATTGGCTCTGAGAGGAAAGCAAGATGGGTAGTGTTACTCACGTTTACCAGAAGAAGAAATTGTAATGTTCTAATGAGACCCAAACTCCAAGGGTTCATTCTCTGCTCTTTCCTTCTATTTCTCTTATGAAGAGAAGAAGAAGAACAAGGTATTATTATTAGGATCCATGTATAAAAGATGTATAGGAATACAGATATCTGAAGCCCCTTAATTTGTGATTTAATAATTTTCAAGGACCAAATATAGTCATTTCTATAGTCTAAGGCTTTAAAGTCTTCAACAAAGAAAGACTAAGAATCTTTTTCAGAATCCTAATTGGCACAATCATTAGAAAACTACCTACCAAATTCATGATGTACAAATAAAGGTGCTTTGTACCATGGATTTGAGTTAGGTTTTTGTGAGCTATTTCAAATTCATAGACAATGTTAAATGTCCAAATAAAAATGTAAAAATGTACAGTAGACAATGAAATATCTCTCTTGCTATCTCTTTCTCGAAACAGTGGCAAACTATTTTTAAGATGCTTGACAGACAATGGAACAATGAAGACACTTGTTTTCTAGATAGAATGTTAAAATTTTAATAAGTGAATCTGTAAAGTTGTTGAGTAACAAAGAGGATACATGGTACATTCATTAGCATGCAGTTTTTTCAGATCTTTGAGTTGGATCTTAGTCATGGTAGAAACACACACACTAAGTAACTTTTTCTTAGTCTTCTCATGAGAACCAGTGAATGCTGTAAAACACTGACCTGGTCCAGCCTTTCTGAAACTAATTGTTTCTAGGTTTTAAAGAAAAAGTTTTTTGAAAATCAAATTTAAATAAAAGACCTTCCCCAAATGGAGCTATATCCCAATGTCTAGGATACTTTTTTACTTGTAAACAGTGTTTCAGAACCATAGTATCTTCCATTTCCATACAGAGCCAGAGCGGGCAGGGGAAGGGGGAGAGACAGAGATCTGCAAAAGCCAATGAAATGACTTCTCAGCCACAAAAGGACAGTGTAAATTAGTCTTTAAATATCAACCCCTAGACTCTGTGGAGCTGAACATTATTTCACAAAGGAAGAGGAATTAGCTGATACATTCCAAAGCACATTTATCATTAACAAAATCTTTTGTCGTTCTTCTTAATAGCTTGAAATATAATTACAATGTCTGGTGGCTTTTGGGGAGCATGTGTTTTTAATAACTTAATTACTATTTACAGTTTAATAACATTGCACCAAGAATAATTCTCAAATACTTTCGATTGAATTTCTTGAAAAGGAACTATTTTCTATATTTAGAATATACACCATAAATTGGGTCATGTATTTCAGTCTTTGCATGAATGGTGTGCATCATAGTTTTGGTATCACTATCATGATAATCTTGATTGAGCAATGGAGGGATATACATTTTTTTTCATTACTATTGTTGGTTTTATGCAGCACTTTTATCCTGTGAGGAAAAGTCACGAGGCACAACAAAACCCACTATGAGAGTTTTATTAGGAGAAGGGAGGGACAGAAAAGAATGTGATCAGGCCTGTTTGAAAGACATGTGCAGAGAGGGGGGAGGGTACATACGATCTGCCTTTTATGGACTACCCCCGCGCATGCGCATATGGGCCCACATGGCTATGCCACATATGCGCATCGATTACGTGATCACACTGTGCGCAAATTACGTGACCAGGTAGCATACGGATTACTTAGGACTTACAGCCCCAGAAATAACTAGGTGTCTGGCCAGAGCATGCGTGGTCATGGGGGTGTGGTTAGAATTCCTATCAACTATATTTTACTGTATTCCATTTTCTATAGGTTTTAACTTATTTTATTTATTGTTGTTGTGTATGTATACTGTAGTTTGCTCCAAAGTCTTATTCAATATAAATATGGATGCGCATAAACAAGCGTGATTTTTTGTGCAGTATGTCATGGCAGGAGGTCCTACTTAAGCAGTTCATCTTTGAAACAAAAAGCAATGTGGCACGAGGCATGAACTTGCTAATTATCTCTTATGGACATTAACTAGGTTTCTTCATAGCAAGTACACCTCATTACCCATTACCCTCACTCATTAAACCCATGGAATAGTTACCACACTGAGTGGAGGCAGTCTCTATGGAGATCACTGAACCAAAACCAGGCAGAGCCAGCAGGACCTATAGCTCAGGCCTTGTGCTCTCTCCCAGAGGCTGATGCAAGGCCACATCCAGAATCAGTCCTCCTGACACTCTCATGCCTTGGCTCTCAACTCCTCTATCTTCCTGGGCACTTTAACAATTCAAGGTTTTCCTCCTTCTAGGATGAAAAACAGCATCCTATTAGTCAGTGTGTTTAAATATCAAATAACTCAGTTATTTTAGGCTAGTGCATTCAGATTCTGGTCCTTAGTCAATGTGGGAGCCTCTTGGTGTTATTTCAACCACAGAAATGCTAGTTATAAAGTTCTTCTTAGATACTGGTCTTCTGAATAGAACAATAAAAAGTCTCAGGCTGCTCTTGAAATTCTTGAACTTTTAATCCAGTGTGAACACTACCTGAATATACTGAATATGTGCAGTGCACAAGGAAGTCACTGAATGTGTACCAATCCTTTTCAGCAACCACCTGAACTTAACTGCTGGTAAAAATGGAGAGCACGTAAGAGAATGTGAGTGGCAATGCCAACTGAATGTCCATGTTCTAGTGCTAATGAGCTAAAGAGTCTTCTTTGAACCTGATGACCAACACTTCCAACATTTCCTTGCCCATGCCATTAGAATTCTGACAAAATCCAATGGAAAAAGAGTGCTGAGCCCTCTTGTCTTGGACTGACTTTTCCACAGAGAGCACACAATCTCAACCCTGGAGACAGTCCCATGTTAATTGTCCCAACCGGATATCTGGTGATAGTCAGATGGTCAGGTAGTCAGCATGCCCACAGTTACTTGTTTTGTTTTTAGTTTTTTTTTTGTTTTTTTTTTTTTTGAGACAGGGTTTCTCTGTGTAGCTTTGCGCCTTTCCTGGAACTGACTTGGTAGCCCAGGCTGGCCTCGAACTCGCAGAGATCCGCCTGGCTCTGCCTCCCGAGTGCTGGGATTAAAGGCGTGCGCCACCACCGCCCGGCTTGTTTTTAGTTTTTGAGTCAGGGTCTTTCCTATGGTTATTTGAGTCTGAACCTTCAATTTTAGATGCATTTGACACATGACCAGAAATGGAGCCACATTCTATATGGGCTCATTGTTGTTATTTAGCGTAGGTAAAGTGATGATAAAGTCAACTCTGTATCTCTAATTATAGGATCTTCTTAGGCAGCAAGCACAGTGATTTTGCATAGCAACTGAAAAGTGGAGTTTCTCCACCAGACTCCCACCTAATATCCAAAGTGAAAATTATAGCATTGTTTAATTCATTAGATTTCAGTTGGTAATTTCTTAAGAGTTTTAAAGTGTAATCTCTTTTTCTTTTTACTAAATTGATCTAGATACTTTCTCATAACCCATATTTTTCAATTGTTATTTCCCCCAAACACTGTGTAATATGGGTGAGTCTGTGACAAGATGAAAAAAATTGAAAAACTAAAATACTTACTTTTGTGTCATATCATAAAAATGAGGCCTAAGTTCAGGTCAGTTACATCCCAGGAGGTTTAGCCTCATAGAAGGAGTTTGGTAATGTTCCTTCTGTTTCTATTGTGTGGAACAATTTAGAGACATTCTAGCACTGTCAATAAACTTAGAACTAGCACAACAAGTGGAGTGAAGGGCACAAATCTGGAATCCAGTACAAAGTTTTACCTCAACTTTAAGAAGCAGAAATTAGATTGTGGAAATCACAAGCTAGAGATCCTAATGTCACATCTTAGAAAGTTCTAGGTTGGAATCTTGGATAGCATGAGTTCTCTGTAATATTTGTGGACTAGGAGCCACACTCTCTCACACAGTACATCAAGACATTTCCTCTTACAGCTATGTGACTGAACATGTGTTGCTGGTCTGCAGGTCAGACATAGATACCATAAGTCAACATGGTTTTTAACAGAGATAACTGATTTCTTTTTAAACAAATGACAAGAAATGTTGGCAAAGAGATAACCTACTTTAGTTGATGTGTAGCTAATTAATTATTAGACCTAAAGAATATTTTCTTAACAAACTGATGTCAGCCTGGAGAGAGGTCTTTGCTGCTTTGCTTTGAACTTAACTTTGACTGATGGGTATTTTTTTTTTAGAAATGACCTAAGTGAAGACCGAGTAGCCATGTTGCCAATATTCAGTCATAGCATGTAGGAAGGTAGGATTAACTAGTATATAGATATTGTCATTGGATCCAAATATATATTAACAGGCTTAATGATGGGAAAACTCAATAGTGGCAGTGAAAGTCTCTATGTGCACAGGTATATTGGAATGGGAGAAGGAAAGACATGGAGGTGACTAGGAAATTCTTTTCACTCTGTTTAAAGGTTTAAAAAACTGTTGGGTGCCTATGAGGTTCACTGCTCTACCTGGGTTTTTGTTAAAGCAGTACCTGTCATCGTTGTAACCTAATCAGTACAGGATTAGAACTGCTGTGAGAAAATCGAGAATATAGCACTAGTATTCTTTGGAGTGAAGATACAAGCTTTGGAGCCAAATAGATCTGTGCTCAATTACCAGATAGGTCCTTGGATAAATTATTTAACTTCTCATTGTTCGAGTTTCCTAGTACCTGAGAAATGGGTATACTATCATCTGTCCTGAATGCTCAGTGTATAAACATGAGATAAATGTACACATGTCATAGGCATCATGAATTATAGCTATTCTTTCCTTTCCTCTTATTATAGTATGAAGTGTTAGCAGAAGGGAAAGTGAAGGATCACCACTAAGTGTTTGAATCTCTGTGCACGATTGGAGGCCTATGTCTTTTCTAATTTGGAATATTTCCGTGATCTTAAAATTCTAAACACAATAATTTGAATTCTAAAGATTCTTGGGAAAATGTATCTAACCAAACTTCAACAGATATTTTAACTGTTGAAATTTTAGTTTGGCTCAAAGTGCTTGAATAGAAAATGAGGATGATAAATTAAATATATGTGGTGTGGTGTAGTGTGGTGCAGTGTGTGTGTGTGTGTGTGTGTGTGTGTGTGTGTGTGTGTGTGTTTAGGTCAAGTTCTTTACATTTTCCCCAAGTTTGAACTCTGCCCTAAATTAGATGCTCTATTAATAGGCAAACTGCCCTTGGAGTGCAGCTTAGGGATCTTAGCACATAATCCAGAAGTCTCATTTTGATCTGCAGCCCATTAGGACCTTTCATGGAATGGGGGTATCAAGTAGAAAGACTTCAGAGCTAGAAAGTTCATGGCGAGTTAATCTGCATTCCTTTTGCATTTTGTTCTCTGGTGGGAGATGTTGAGAAGGTCCTATATTTAAAATGTGGCTGCCATGGGATCCTTATTGGCAGATGTCTTCCAGGAGGTATTTAGAATGATTTGGAAAAGCATATAATGTGTCTGTGAGTATGTGCGCAGTTCACATGCCAGCAGAGCAGAAAGAATTCACAAGGCTTGGGGCTACTGAGCTTTCTTAAGACACTGTCACTCTCAGCTGTTGGGGCGATGTCACAGATCCCGGGAACACTGCTTGAGGCCTAAATTCCCAGAGCTCTATTTTGAATTGCAGAGATGCTCTGGTTTGCATTGCAGAGCTTAGAGCAGGCCAGACCCATTCCATGGGCTCTACCTTCAAAGAACTATGGAATTTGTTAACTACAGACAGAGACTAGTGACCACATGTTGTCAGGCAAAAAGAAAGCTGCCCCCTGCTGCCTGAGCCTTTGTCCCTGCCTGGGATACCATGGAAAATGGGGAAGGAATCCAGACTCATTAATGAGCTAATACAAAAGATTAAGCCAAGCTAGAGGCAGTTTGTTATAGCTGCATATGGATTCTTCAAGGCAGTGGAGAGCTGAAAGATGTCCAGCCCAGAACTCAATGGTGTTAATGCTTTTGTTCTCCAAACACAAGTAAAGAGAGGATAAGTGTATGGGATGCAATTCTCTTATTGCTGATTTCTTTTTTATTTATGTTGGTTTCTGGACTACTGTGTTGCAAATTGGTCCATCAATACTTGTGATCTGATAACTTCCAGTGCAAATGATTGTTGAACCTACAGGTTTTCACTCTAAGAAGTTGAGATTCCACACAGAAATGAGCTTCTCCTTGGGTGCATGGCCTCTGTTCTTGTCTGTCATTCTTGGAAGTCACTTAAGCAATAATCATTTCTGTGACACCTTTTAAAAATCAACCTCCTAAGGCAGAACATCAAGTAAAATATAGTCATATATACATATATGGCCTCACATTAGGAGTTATTTAATTTATTAGGCATCTGTGTTTTATATGTGGCTAAGTTTGATTGGCTAAGTATGTATGTTGATAAGGAGATAGAGAATCCACTCTACTTACACATCTGTTGTCACATGTGGATATATCATCAGCATTTGGATCCATTTATCCAATGCTGAGCAGCTATATACTCAGCACTATGGACAAGTACACATGGATAACACTTGAACATGATCCCTAATGAGACATAACTACATTACTACTATTCTAGCCTTATATTAGTGTTATAAGAGAAGCATAAATGAAGTCCTGCTAGCCCAGAGAAAGAAGGATTAATTCCTACTGAGAGAATTAGACAGGACTTCAAAAATAGGCGGCCTTTAAGCCAGGCTTTGAAAGATGAGGAGAATTTTGGCAGCTAATGACTTCAAAAAAGGATCTTCCCGGCAGAGGAATGTGGTGTGAGCAGGGGCTCAAAGACATGAAAGTCTATCAATAGACATGTGGCTGGAGAGCTGAGGCCACGGCTGGAGAAGAAGAGGAGCTGGGGAGTGAAAGATGACACTGCAAGGTGGTTAAAATGCCAAGGGCTGTAGATAGCATAATTAGGAATCTAAGGTTTACTCCTTTGGCAGTGAGAGTCACTGAAGGGATAAGAACATGAGAGGGATATGGTCAGAGATCAGTGTTTTATAATGTTTACTCCAAGGGTAGCTTGAAGAGACAGGGGTTAGAGGTCAGAAATTGGAGGCAAGCAATCCAGCTTGCAAGAGTTTCCAAAGAGCAGTGAAGCCTGCCATTAAAATTCATTAAACCTTCCTTTCTACTGCCTGATGGAATAGCATAGAGAACAGGAACTGCTTTCTTTCTACTGCTTGATGGAACAGCATAGGGGACGGGAACTGCTTCCTTTCTACTGCCTGATGGAACAGCATAGAGAACAGGAACTGCTTCCTTTCTACTGCCTGATGGAACAGCATAGGGGACGGGAACTGCTTCCTTTCTACTGCTTGATGGAACAGCATAGGGGACAGGAACTGCTTTCTTTCTACTGCTTGATGGAACAGCATAGGGGACGGGAACTGCTTCCTTTCTACTGCTTGATGGAACAGCATAGGGGACGGGAACTGCTTTCTTTCTACTGCCTGATGGAACAGCATAGGGGACGGGAACTGCTTCCTTTCTACTGCTTGATGGAACAGCATAGGGGACGGGAACTGCTTTGTCCCTCATGTTGGCCCGGTCACCTTTTACCTGTTAGCCAGGACATAAGAAGGACAGTAATAGGCAGTGCTTTGAGTCTCAGAAGAATGTAATATGTCATAACCCACTCAAAACAGATCACTAGCTGCTGCAGGTCCCACCATACAAAGTTCAAAGAAAAATCTAGTACCTGCAAAGATTTATCCCTCATTGAACCTTAAGAAGTTCTCACAGTGAGGTATTTAGATTCCCTGATGAATGTGTTAACTATTACTCTTTAATCAATTTGTTACACACTTTTTTTTAGTCAATATCCCAATTAAAAGTGGCTCCTTGGATGTTGAATGTTGAGTGCCATCCATTCACTGAAGTCTCAAAAATTACTGAAACTGTGAGAACGATCGAGAGAGATTATCGTGTTTTTCTTCAGCTGCCACTGTGGGAGCTTAGATGTGTTGGAGAGACTACTGTGTTTCGTGACAGCCTCACAAAGAGGAGTGGGGGGACCAGAGGGAAGCAGTGACTGTTTGCCTTCTCTATACCTTTTTAGAACAAATTTCCTTATTTGAGAAAAACTCCTGTGCCTTTTCTAATTATAGCAGGTACTTGTAGTTTGCTGTTTCCCAAGAACAATCTACGAGAACATTATACACTTAATGTACAGCACCATATGTTTAATTCAAGCATATGCTGACAGTGAGCTGACCTGACCTTTCACCGACATTCTGGCCGTTTCTTCTCTCCACCTCAGCACACGCTTGTGCCATTGCTGATCAGATCTGATGCTAAAAAGGCCAATAGACCGTTTAGGATGGGTAACACAGGAGCTAGTTTGCAGCTTTCCATAAATGTCGAGTTTTGTCCATCCTACTCAGCTCTATGCCTTGTGCTCTTAAAACAGCCTGGCACATGGTAGGGTGACCGATATTTGTATGAATAAGTGAATGATTCTGTTCCAGTTTTTGACCCACCTATTTCCCTGTTTGGACAGAATATTTCTGTCAAATACCTGCCCTGCCATCACATTCTGAAAGTCGATCATGTTGTCTACTTTCATAAGCGCACAGACAGAAGGGAACTTAGCCCTATGAGAAGTCATATATTTAATCTCATTTGAGTTAGATGATATACTTTGGGACTGATGGAGCTAATGATACTTGAGATTTTGTGGGGAGGGATTAGAGTTGATGCAGTAAAAAAAATAGAGCTATTGAGATTGAGGTGAATATACTTTGTGCATGGGGGAAATAATAAATTTGGGGAAGAATATGTAGAGACATGTTCATAGAGGAAGTAAGCACATAGAGAATCCTTTTCACCATTAAAAATGAGGAACTGTTACACTGAGGGTTTGCCTTTAAAGTTTATGTATAGAATATTTTAGGTTTTTCAAAAGGCCATCTAGAAAGACAAGTATGGTAGCACACACTTGTGATCCCAGCACTTTGGAGATAAAAGCAGGGGGGTCAGAAGTTCAAGTTCGTTCTTGGTTATACAGGGAGATCAAGGCCAGCCTGGACTACACAGACCCTGTCTCTATCAACAGCAAGTATAATAAAGTCGTCTCTCTAGACCTTTGTTCACTTTTTGAGAAATACTGTAAAATAGTACCATGTTCTCTGTGTCAGTTCCTTGTTCTAGTTGTTCAGAATCTCCTTAGCTTGATAGGAACTGGGAAACCCACAGTCTTCCGTCTTCTCTCCCTTTTCTGACTCTCACTTGGAGAATGGGTGTTGGTTATTTTTGATGGAGACAGCAAGCCATGTCCTACACCTTCTTCTCCCATCTATTCTATCACTGTCAAAGCCTGAGTAATAGGCACTTTCATTTTTTTGGTTCCTTTTCACTCCAAGCTTAGCTTGTTGAGACTTGAACAGCTCAGATGAAACAGCAATTCATGCACCCATTTGATTTCTAGGACTCTGGTCTTCCTGGGTCCTGAAGTCCTGTGGTGACTCTTGCCTCATGTGTAGGTACCTAGAAGTTGAGAAGCACATCCTTATTTGCACGTGACTAAAATCTTGGCCACAGCTGCCCTTATTGCACAGATTTCTCACACTTGCCTGTAGGATATAGTATCCATGAAGAAGGACAGCTTCTCCTCTAGTTAGTCCTGCAACCTGGAACCAACCATGTCCCAACCACATTCAATTATCACTTTTCTATACTCTGCTTTCTGTAGCCAGTCACCAAATGCTTTAAGGTTATTCTCTGCAACATTGTCTCTCTGAGATACTTTTATGTCCTGTGCCATTTGTGCTCACTCAGGCCTGCCTTTTTTTTTTTTAACCAAAAGTCCCATGTTGGGCACAAAGACTAGAAAAAACAAGTCCATGGCAGTACCTAACTTTGGCTTCTAGGAACCTTTAGTCTTTTTCCTTTGTTTACTTATAGCATGATAAATGCCAACCTGATTTCTATTCCTAGTTTCCTTTATATATTTTCTTTTGTGGATGCCAAAACAGCTTGTGTGTGTGTGTGTGTGTGTGTGTGTGTGTGTGTGTGTGTGTGTGTGTGTGTGTGTGTGTAACTTTTTTCTTTGGTTTTTGGTACAAAAAGACTTAGAAGCCTTACATTTCCTTGACCCCTACATTTTTTAGCTGCGAGGCAGTGCTTTCCCATAACTCCTCAGTTGTTTTTTCTTCCCCTCTATCCACCCACTCTCATCTTCTATATAGGAATTATTCATGTAGGTTAAAACATTGTTGTTTTGAGACAGGGTATCCTGGCTAGCCGGGAACTGTTTTTGTAGGCCTGGCCTCAAACTCAGAGATCCACCTGCCTCAGCTTCCTGAATGCTGGCATTAAAGGCATGTATCACCGTGCCCAGCCAAGGTTAAGGGGGTGTGTGTGTGTGTGTGTGTGTGTGTGTGTGTGTGTGTGTGTGTGTGTTTAATGACTCTAAATTTAATAGAAAATAGTAAAAAATAAAAAAATAAGTAAACAAGTAACCTAGAGAAAGGCAGATGTCAAAACCTAATAGTATGTATTATAAACATGCTGTATATTTGGTTTATGCCTCACAACCTCTAATAAAGCATGCCATGCTTGTTGAATGCTTCATTTTTTATTTTAAAAATCCATAATCTATAAATGCTTTTGGCTAGCAATGATGAGCAGCAGCAGGTTTTTTTTTTTTTTTTCAAAGCAAAAGCACCAGAAGTTTGGAAAGGAATTGCAAGTTGTGTTATAATGCAACTGATCTCTTTCTTCCTGAGAAAGTTGGTGTCTCGCCAGAGTGTTCAATTCAGACCCACACACTCTGGGTGTATTTATAGAGTGCCCAATGAGGAAGAAGAGAACATGATCAGCTTTGCTCGCCAGCACAGCAACAATGACAAATAATCACCAGGTGAATGTTATGTAGCACAGAACTTGGGGGGGGGGCAAATACCATCCAAGTATGTGACAGAGAGACGTGTACTGGGTTGAAAGCCACCCAACCCAACTTGTAGCAACAGCACTATTGAATCAATGGATGCTATTAGGGAGCCTTCTCTGGAAAGGTGGACATCTAGGTGTTTATAGCCACATTAAAGCTGCTGTGTAATTCCTATTGTTATGGAAATTGTAATGGAGAGTGCTACATAGCTCAGGCTGAGCTTAAACTCATAGCAATTCCCCTGTCTTTGCCTCTCAAGTGCTGGAATTCCAGGCATGCACCACCATCCTTAGCTGCTTGTGAAATCTTAATGTGTAGATGTTAATAAATATATGTACTGCTGTGGTTAAATGTTTACTTCCAATACCATATTTACTTCTATCCCATGATTTAGCTATCATTAATGTATTACTGTTCTCTTTTACAGATGAGAAAATTAATATTCAGATTGTAAATGATTCAAAAATTAAATATGGACTTGAGTCCCTGTCTTTTTACTCTGAATTCCATGATCTTTCTTTTACCCTCCAAGGTGATAAGAAGTAATAAGAACCATTTAAGATAATGCTGTTGCCTAAGAAGCCAATTGAAATAGCCTACAGCTAGCAGCTCCATTTCTAACAACTCCTCCCTAAGAAAGTCTATGACTACCCACAAAGCTATATAAGGATCTGTCACTGGCATTGTTGGTGAATAGCAAAAAACAAACAAACAAACAAACAAACAAAACAACAAAAGTAAGAGTCACTCAACAATATCAAATGGAGACTCATTATGTAAGCTATATTGGTCCTATACAATGGACTAATATGAAGCCATCAAATTTTTTTTCGTAGCATTATCATTCTTAGAAAGATATCTGTTACACATATTGCTAAGTATAAAAGGAGATGATAATCAAGTTTGGTGGTACACATTTGTAGTCTCAGAATTTGAGAGGCTGAGGCAGGGGAATCAGGAATTCAAGACCAGGTATGGCTACACAGTGAATTTGAGACCTTGCCTCAAAAACAAACAAACTATGAAGTACCATTGTTTGTCATAAAAATATGGGTAAATATGTCAATAAGAATGTGTCAAAATGTTAGCAGTATTACAATTTTCATTTTCACTTTTATACCTGTCAATGCTGTGCCCAAATACTTATAACAATTATTTTTAAATTACAAAACCTATTTACATTGAAACCAACAAAAATTTAAGACAGATTATATGACCAAAACTAACTTAGATCACCAGGTGCAGTGTTACACACTATTGATCTTAGCACTTGGAAGGCAGAGGCAGGTGGATCTCTGGGAGTTCAAGGACAGCCAGAGCTGTATAGTGAGACCCTGTCTCAAAACAGAAAACAAAAAAAAACTACTTTGGACCAAACTAAAGTACCCTCAAGTCTCCCATCAAACAACTAAGTTGCCTCTCTCTCTATTGGTTGTCTCAGAAATTACCTAGCGTTTGAATGAAAGCAGTAGGAAGACTCTCCTGGCCTGGTGGCCTGCAAAGGAACACATATTGTTCTAGTATTTTACCCTCAAAGCCCAGGTATTATTATTTTTTGATGATAACAATACCAAAATTCTTTAAATGATCTGAAGGGCCTGCCCCTTCATGCCCACTATACAGGACTCACTGCTTACAGACATGTTCACAACTGGAGGTGACCCTAGGTGTCTGAGTTTCCCAGAATTACCTGTCATTCCCAAATCAGTCCACACATTTTGGAATCTATTTCTATTTTTCAGCCTAGACCACTCAATAAGGAAATGAATTCCTTAAGTTTAGTATTTGGTATGAAAAGTAGGACTTCCTTTCTTTTAACTTAAAATGATCTCTTTCACATTAAAGGGAGTAACCTCTTAATTCTAGTGTTCTAGAACTAATGTTGGTGATTATTCTACTTGTCATCATTGTGTGTTCTTCTGGGCGGGGTGGTATTGGAGACTGAAGTCAATGTCTTACACATGCTAGACAAAAACTATAGACAGCACTGTTCTATGGAGCTGTAGCCCTGATTCTTTCCAATTTTTCATTTTATGGCAGCGCATCTCTAAGTTGCCCAGGCTGGCCTCTGATTCACTGTGTAGCCCAGGCAAGTCTTGAACTTTCCACCTTCCTGTCACAGTCTCCCAAGTAGCTAGAATTACAGGTTTGAGAAATGGTTTTGTTTTTCTCTCAAAGGTAGCCCAGCAAAGGTTTCTATTTCCTAAATTTCCCTTTCTTCTCTACACTGCTTACCAAATCACTTCAGACTGTGAAGTTCAGCTCCCACCAATGGGAGGAGACACAGTAACCACCTATGGCAGGAATAAGGTGGAATCCATTTTGGCCAAGTGTACTTGCTAGCCTGGTTTGGGTTCTGGTGCATCTTTTTCACAGAAGGAGAGAAAAATGCCTTGCCGAGCTACACTTACTTTGTTCCTGTGTTCCTTTGTGCCATACCAAGACTAGTCTTTGTTTTCCAACACAAACATTCACCACCATTCCCAGATTGTGGTTCTCATTCACATTTTCCCCTTCAGTGGTCAACTTTTCAGACTCAGCAGGCTAATGGTCTATCCTTCCATGGGTTACCTTGTTTTACATCCTTCTTTCTTTTATTTCCCCTTCTCCTGACATTGTCCTATTCCATTATTGTCCTATGATTGTACACCCAGCAGTATATAACCCTGAATATTCTGGGAGCGAAGTACAGTTGCACATCTGCACAGCTCTCAGATCAGTACATCAGCCTGAAAGCAACATCTCTGTCAATGGGCTACTAGGTGCAGGCGTCCAGACATTCAGTGTCCAGCCACAAAGTAGTAATCAAAGCGCTATGCTTGTTGGACCTTGCTTTTCTTAAATATGTGTGTATGTGCTCTCCACTTACATTAGCTACTATTCTAGTATCCAAACTAAGAATGCAAAGTAAGTTTGGTTTGGTGGGGGAAAGCTTCAAATCAATGAAATAAATGCTTTCATAATATAATGTGCAAGCTCTAAGGGATAAGACAGTGCTAATCTCTCAAAGGCTAAAGAGAAGGCCAGCTGACGGCTCTGCAACGTCAGGGACTTCAGTCATTCTTTTACATACGTGTAAAACCTTCAGACAGTCTTGAGAAAAGAACCTTTATTTTATTTATTTATTTTTTTAGAAAAAGAGATGGCTTTGAAGTTTGAAAATCAAAGCAAATGAAAGCAAGGCAGCTGTTTCTCAGTGTAGAAAGGACTGTTCCTAAACTGTGAGAGAGTTAATAAGGATTTCCAAGGGCAGCGCTAACTTACATTCTAACGGGCACAGAGCAGGGAACCCCAGGCTAGAGACAAGCAGTTTGCAGCCGCTAGCACGGGAATGTGGAGGCTTCCCAAGTCTTTCTACGTATATATCCCACTTGTTGCCTTTCACTGCTTTTCACTACTTCTGGGCCCCTTTCTCTCTGTTCCCTCTTTGTTTTAGCTTTTTCAATCTCTCTGTGTCACACACATGCCTTTTCTTTGAAACATATCATTCCTAAATGCAGTATAGCACTTGGAGTCTTTTTTTTTTGGTATTATTTCTTGTGTCTTGTGAATAGAGTTCCCCATTCTCTGTTCTTTCCATTTTTTTAACCCTAAAATAAACAACACTTTTTTTTCTTCCACAAAACAAACAAAATAAACTAAGTCCAGCAGCTTTTTACTTGTGTGTGGCCCCAATTGATTTTTTTCCCCTGTGGGTCAGTGGCCCTAGAAAGAAAAAAAGGTCCCCACCCTTATACTAAGGGGTCTTGCCAATTTAATTCTTCTTAAAAAAAGGAGATGAATAACAGTATGGACAATTAGTTACTGTGGGTAGGAGAAGGAATTTGGCTGGAGGCAATTTTCTTTGGAAAGAGATAGGCCAGCACAAGAGGTTGAAATAGCTGTACTTGTGAAAAATAGAGGGTATGAAATAACTTGGTGGAAAGTTCAGCTGAGAACGGGAACATCTGGGGCTTATTCATGGTTTTTTTTTTTTTTTAAGAAGTTTTTGAAGCTTTTTTATTAGCTGACTTGACCTCAGATTGAGGAGGAGATTTTTCAAATGTTAAACAGTTTTTTTTCGTTTGCATTCCTAAAGTCATATTGTGTTCAGCTTGTTAATATCTGCACAGGGGGCCTTCAAGCAGAGGCTGCCAGAGCTGCATGCTTTGGGGACAGAGTTCCAGATAGCTGGTATTTCCCTTTCTTGTTGAGGATTTGCATGTGTCCCTTTCATCCGTGCATATAGCAGATTCCTCCACAAATAATTGCATTTGACATCACAGTTGTTAGAGAAAATGCAGAGAGGGGGGAGAGAAATCCCCATTTCCCTCACGTAAGACAGCTGGAGGGAAGCAGATTAGACAGGGAAATACATAAACATACCTGGAATGTAGCAGCAGATACCTGTGTCTATGTTGGTCATGATAATAACTTGCCTATTGTAATACCAATGGCATGGATTCCAAGATGCGTGGGACTCAGAAAAATGCCGCCCCCCCTACACACACACCACAAATCAACACCTTGCATTCTGTGGACTTACTGTGTCTGATAGGAGAAACATTGTCTCAGTGTTCCAAGATACTTTCCCCGATTTTTCTGGAAAAAGGATTCCAGGTAATTCTTTTAGAGTTTCTGATGGCAGACACAAGGGCATCTGGCAGGGAAACACCAAATTTGGCTTGTGGTAGACTGGCTGGAAGGGCAGGAGGTTGTCTGATTGCACTGTGGTAGAAATTCCTATTGCCGGAACTCCCAGAAAGGCAGACTCTCCGATGATGTTGAGAAAGGGGGAGGGGCCGCAAGTCTGTCTACTGAAACTATGAGCAGAAATAGCTTTCAATGTTAGAAATCAACAGAAGCCCTCATTCTTAACGATGATGTTGAGAAAGGGGGAGGGGCCGCAAGTCTGTCTACTGAAACTATGAGCAGAAATAGCTTTCAATGTTAGAAATCAACAGAAGCCCTCATTCTTAATGGTCTGCAAAATGTTCTGTGGCTGAAGGTCTTGGAGGAAAGTCAGTGATTGGGATTGCATTTTCCTGCTAGCTGCTAGACCTATAAAGGTTCCATGCTAGCAAAAGAATTCAAACCAATCTCCAAAAATTTGACATTCAGAAATGATGGAAGTTATTCCGACACAGATGTGGTACATTCTGTATTGAGTTTGTGGTCTATGCCAGGCTCCTTGACTAACAGCTAGAGCGCATACAGACAGTTCAGTAAATCAACACATAATACTTGAGCTCTGTCTCAAAATGTTTAGTGTTTGTTTGGCCAGTGAGTGCCAGGCACTCTTTGGGCCCTGGAAATCTGGAGAAGTACAAAGATGAGTCAGACACAGTTCCACCCTCAAAAACCCTTTGACTTCATAGGGGCGACAGACAACAGAAATAATTACAATAGTAGGCAGAAGGTGACTGAGAGTCGAAGACAAGTCCAAACAAAGTGCTGTGAGAGTGCAGATGAAACAATTAGATTCAGCTGCTGGAATCAACAAAGAATTTGTGGAGGAAATGCTATTTGAGATGATTCCTTGAGAATAAATAGCACGTCAACAGGGAAAGTCACACAAGGCCGAGAGAGCAGCCAGGAGCACGCGTACAGGTGTGAAATGGCATGGCTTATGTGGAGAGCACTGATGTGAGAAGGTGCGTGGGGAGTGTTGTGGGAAGTGAAGTTGGGATGGTCAAGGGCAAGCACACCAGGCGCCATCTAACATTTTCGTTAAGAGCCTAAGTATAAAGTTCCAACTTAGAAGCGTTATTTAAACGTCTGCAGAGTAATTCAGCCAGAGTACTTGGGGGATGGTATTGGAATCAGTATCTGTTCTTTGGAGGTGCACAACTCAGTTAGAGGCAAGGCACTCCTCTACTTTAGAAAACAGAATGGCAGTGCACATGGGTACCAACCAAGGAGTTGCACATATTGGTGAATTATCACTTTTCAGGCCAACTTGGTACCCTGACACCCCTCCCCTTCAAATGTCACAGCCTTCCTAAACAAAGTCTGCTACCAAACCACAACCATACTTCACGCATCAATACCAAGTGGCTGCGGAGGTAGGTGATAGAGCAGAAAGGATGGATGGACAATTCATTCTCAGTTTGGAATATAAGAAAATTAACTGATCATAAATTCTAGGTAATTGGTTTTTTCCTCTTTTATTGTGAATATAGGACCTCTTCATATTTTGCAAGCAACATCTAGTGATATAAAATGGAATAAGCAGACAGGCCACATTCCTTCTTTACTTTTTGTATTTGTTTTGTTTCGTTTCGTTTGTTTGTTTGTTTGTTTGTTTAAGACAGAGTTTCTCTGTGTAGCCCTGACTGTCCTGGAACTCTGTAAATCAGGCTGGCCTCGAACTCACAGAGATCTGCTTGCCTCTGCCTCCCAAGTGCTGGGATTAAAGGCGTGTGCCACCACCACCTCTCTCTTTCTTTGCTTTTGTAAGGTGTGAGAGAGGGAAGCTTTTCTTACCCTCACATGGAACCTAGGGGACTAGCTTTCTCATCATGTACAAACACCCAAAGGTAGTTGACACTTTATGCTGCTTGGAAAAAGACATTCAATTCAAAGTTTAGTGGTGACTCATTTTCAATGCCAGGTGGTTACATGCCCTTATTTTTGCCTCTAAGAATTTCATAGATGCAAATGATAATCCTTGAGTGTCTCAGTGTTTCCCCAAATTAAGTTCCCTTCTGGATAACATTATGCAGATCCCAGAGGTGGTCTTGGAAGGGAACTGGGGTGGTGGAGTGGTGGTGGTGATTAGAAGTGAACTTCTGGCTCTCCCTTTACATTTGGTTGACTGAGGCATCTGCTGCCTTTTAAAGCATCCTTCCCCCCACTGCATTTCCATCACGCTGTAACACAAGGACCAGTGCACCTGCCCTGTATTGGAAAGGAAATAAGTGTCAAAGTGAGAACAGAATAAGAACAATTGGCTCATTCCATGTCTCTGTGGGACTGAAAATAATCACTCTTCCCACTGTGTGAAAGGGAAGGGCAAGGCAGCCTCCCTGGAAACAAGTGTTAAACTGTGCCTTGTGTACATATCCACTCCAGCTATCATTCATTTAAATCACCCTCAAATAATGGCAAGCTCTTATACAGAAATACATTTGCGAGAAAGCCTGCATTTTGAATAGCGGGGAGATCTACTAGTGAGGCCATATGCAGCACTCTCACCCATAGTAAAACTGAATCCATACCACAACACATGATCAGGGCCCTAGAGGGTTCCATTTCTAGTAAGAAGTGATGCCAAGATTGCAATGACTTTGGGGCATTAAAGATCCTGGAACACTTCTTAAGAGAGTGTTTCCTCTGACCTTCTTGGCCTAAGTTCACATCTGGTAATTGCATCTGTTGACACTGACTTCCCCTGTCCTTTCAGCTGCATACAATATTGCCTGTCTTGCATCCTGTCTTGACTGTTGGATAGTGTTACTATGTGCTATGAAACAGCAATCATGTTGCACCCCACAGGAATGCATGTGGAAAGCCTTTGGGAGTAACAAGCTATGGAAATGTTGAGTTGACAGCATTTTTTTTCTTTTGTAAGCCAGGAAGTAGAAATGTATGAAACAGATTCAAACACTGTTTGAATACCAATGTGTGCAGCAGAGTATAAACAGTAGTCATATGCAAGGCCAGGTATGCCAAGGATCAACAAGACCCATTAGAGATAGGGAAGTGAAAACAGAGTGGTTCTTTGGTAGTAATTCTGAAAGGTAGCCTGTAATTTCAGGATAGCATGCAAGGAACTCTAGAGTCTGCTGGAAGGGAGATAGCTACTCTTTATATGGCTTTGCAGCTTCCAAACATACGAATTCATTTCCCCAACTCTGTGAGGTGTAGGCATAGCTGTTAGCTTAATGCTATAGGAACAAGTTCGGTTCCTGGATCTGCCTAAGGTCTCACTTCTAGCAAGTGTGAGAAACAAGGAGATTTGGAAGCAGGTCAGTTGCCTCCAGTTGCTTTACTCTAGAGCACACTGTAACTGATGAGTGGTGTGTTGGTTGCGCTTTGATGAATGAAGAGTGGATGTGTATACTAAACACTGAGTAGCTAAAATTCTTGGGGATCCTGGAAAGTCCAGAGGTCTTTAGTTTTAACACCAAAGGTTGACCAAAATTATAAAATGGTTACTATTTCTAAAATTTAGAAAGCTTTTAAATACACATCTTCTTACCTTGTCATACAACTGCACTGTTCTCTAGATATTTTCGGTTGTCTGGCTTTTTCCCAGATACCTCCAGGCACCATGCCATAACTCAGATAAGTGCTCTATTTTCAATTCTGTGCTCTTAGACAAGTAGTAATATTTTGTTCCACTAAAATACTGGAAATTACTAATTCCCAAAAGCAAGTAATTTACTTATCAAATAAGGTCTATTTCACTACAGATACTTTGTTCTCTTTAAAAGTTTTTATTTCTTTTTCGTGTGTGTGTGTGTGTGTGTGTGTGTGTGTGTGTGTGTGTGTGTGTGGTGTGTATGTATGTGTGCACACTTGCACGTTCCATGACACACCTTTGGAGGTCAGAGGATAACTTTTGAGAGTTGATTTTCTCCTTCCACCATGTGGGTTCCAGGGATAAAACTCAGGTTGTCAAGTTGATGATGATAAGCTTTACCTGCTGAACCATCTCTCTGGCTCAGATACACTGTTATTAAATATTGTCTGTGGGATCCATGGGGTAGAATTAGGCAAGAGAGAAAAAAGCTGGAACATGCTATTAGAGGGAAAAAACCATATAAGCATGTTTTCTTAGGGACAAGGGAAAATAACAAAAATATTAGGAAATGGAAGAGAGATGGAAAAGAGATTTCACAAGGGTAGTAATTGAGTTTTATTTAAAAGTGTCAACTTGAGCTCCATGTAGCTAATGTGTCTCCAGGCTAATGGGATAATTACAGGTGGTTGAGTGTTGGAGCAGGAAAGAAGACATCACTGGCTAAAAGAAAGCTAGCTTCCTATTGAGTTGGATTCCAAGGGCAGGTATTTTAATCCAAGCTTGAGCTCTTCACTTGTCACGTTGACTAGCATAAGCTCTCCCTTTTAGCAAAGATATTTTAATTACTTGATTGAAGTATAACTTACTTGTTATAAATTCACCCATTATAAATGTATAGTCCAAAGAGTTTGACTAAATTCTGCACAGTTGGGCAATCATTAGCCCACTATATTTTAAAATATTTCTATCAACTTAACAAGTTCACCATACCTATTTTCAGACATTCCCTTTTCCCACCTCAGTCTTGGGCAGCCTCTAATCTACTTTCTGTCCCTGTACATTTGCCTCTTCTGGGCATTTCACATAAATGATCTTACAAAAGATGTGGGAGTTTGTGTATAGATATATTTGGCTTCTTTCACTTAGCATAATGTTTTGAGTGTTGACCTGTACTGTAACATGTATTCATCCTTTGTTCCTTTTTTTATTACTAAATGGTACTCTTTGTATAGCTCTACTACATTTTGTTTATTCAGTCACCAATTGATGGACATTTGGATTATTTCCCAGTTCGGACTCGTGTGAATAATGCTGCTAAGAACATTCATATATAAACCTTTGTGTAGACAGATGTTTTCAATTCTTTTGGGTAGATTGCTTAGGAGTGTAATGACAGGGCCATATGATAAATATACACTCAATTTCTTGAGACACTCAAGTATTGCTCAAGTGTTTTCCAAATGGTTGTACCATCTCGCTTTCCCACCAACAGTTTATCAAGGTCTAATTTGTCCCTATGCTTTTCTGTATTTAGTGTTGTCGTTCATTGATTAGACTTTCTAGCTGCTTTTATTGGTATTTCACTGTGGTTTAAATTCCTGTACCCTGGTGAGATGTTGAGCATCTCTTCATACATAACTGGCCATTTGTATGTTTATCTTGGATGAGATGCCCATTCAAATAGTTTTTATGGCTATCCTGGATCTTCAGTACAGGAGAGAAATGAAAGAATGTGAGTATGCCAGGAAATATTTTACCCTCCCTTCTGTGAAGTACTCATCAGCTTATGGCCCTTTTTTGTATTTGTTTTTGCTTGCTTATTTATTTGTTTATTTATTTATTTACTTATTTGACTTTGCTTTGTCTTGAACTAGAGAATTGTAACACTGACCAGTGTCTTCAGGAACAATGATAATCATTTAGGTGGGGTAGGACTACACTGCTTTAGGTGGGATATTACAGTCAGTGGTGTCCCATGACGTACATACCCCATAGTCTGCTTTTTACACATGAAGGTCTGATCAGGTAATGTGCTCAAAGGGAATTGGGTGACAGAATAGTACACCTGAGTCTTTTTGTTTATGTGGGTGCTAGGAGTGAAATCTAAGTGCTTTCCCGCTGAACTACACATCCAGGCCCCTGTAACTTAGTCTTCAAATCCCCCATTCCTTCCAATTCTGTGGCAAGTGGTCACAGTTGAAGGTCCATTTGAAGTTGTCATGCTTCAGAATTCCAACCAAGCCCAGATCAGCAACTTTAGGATATAAAGTGGGAATTTTTAAGGCAAGCTTTCAGGAAGCATTTCCTCCCTAACCTGATTTAAATGGATTGGCCCATTTTCCCTTGGCCCAGATGTCTGGGTCTCTGTAATATAGACAACCTGATTGTAATCTGGAAACAATACAGACTCAGAACATCTGTTGAGAAAAGGAAATCTAATAGATGAGGTGGCATATTCTGATTGGAGATTATTTTAGGAACAAAACAGTTTACTTAAACCAACAAAACAATGTTCAACTGACAATGTGCTAAGTTATAGTTCAAAATATTGTTAAAAATTAAATGGATAAATGAGAATATTAATATATTTAAAATGTATTGTATTCAGTTGCCCCTAAGGTCTTAAGTAAATTTCATCTGAGGGAATAGGTGAGGAAATAATAGTTTTGTGTCATTCAGGGGTACATTTCAAAACATTTTGTCTGTTTAACTTCATAAATCATTAGAATATATGTGTTTCAATATTTAATGTCCATGTGAAACTTCCATATTACCTTACATACTCAACCCAGCGTAAACACACACACACACACACACACACACACACACACACACACACACACACACACACACTCACATACTCTGTTATACTGCATGCTTTGCTTAGGGTTGGCAAGTATGGCCATCATTAGTAGAAGATACAAGAGAAATATGAGGCATCGTTGCCTTCCCCTAAAACTCTGTATATTATGGAGCAGTACAGAATTACCCAAAGGAAAACAATGAGATCCTAAGCACCAACTAAATCAAACACAGAAACAATCAAAATTGTGAGAAGGAAGACATCACTGGAAACTGATCAACTGTCCCTTCACTTGCAGCGCCATCTTGCTGGCCCTAAAATAGTCAATCTAAACTAATTAATAAACTAAACAGAAACTCCTCTATCCTGAAAAGGGATTTATAATCATTCATTTGCCCTGGAGCCATGTATTAAATATGATCCACAGACTTTTTATTCCTTTGACTTATAAAATTATTCCTCCAAAAAGCATAAGGAAGAAATGCTAAAAATATATCACTAATCAGAAAACCACGTGAAATAGGTCCTCATACCCCTTAGGATGTCTACTTAAAAAACTAAACAAACAAAAATCAAAACAACATACACAAAATAGCAAGTCTTAGTGTTAATGGGTGGGGGCTATAAACTTTGTACACTGTTGGTAGGAAGGTAAAATGATACAGCCATTATGGAAACCAGTCTGACAGTTGTTCCTCATAATGTTAAAAACGAAGTTCTGATATGATCTAGGAATCTTGCTTCTGGTTATTACATCCAAAAGAATCAAAAGCTAGGGATATTTGCACACCTGTGTTCATAGGAGCATCATTCCCCACAGCAAATGGATGACAAAATGTACTTTACACACTCAACTTACAAAGAAGGCAGTTCTTTCACATTGCTAGAACATGGATGAACCTTGAACACATCACACTAAGTCCATCACAAGATGTCAACTACTTTGTTACTTCCATGAGCTATATGGGCAAAGCTATAGAAACACAAAGGGAAATGGTGACTTGCAGGCTCTTCAGGAAGAAGAAAATGTTGAGTTGTCATTTAATCTATAGAAGTGAGACTGCAAGATGAAAATGTTCCTGAGATTGGTTGTACAAAAATGTGAAGGTAATGAACACTAATGACGTATTCAATTAAGATAGTAAGTTTAATGCCTGGGACCCATATGATGGAAGTAGAGAACTGACTGTTGAAAGTTGTCCTCTGAACCCTTCTCATGTTCCATGGCACATGCCCCACCCCAACACAAGTCAATTTAAGTGTAACATGTTTTTAAAGAATAATGAATTGTATGTTATGTGCAATGTAGCCCAGATAACTTCTATATGTGTTCCATATTCTGAAATAAGAAAACAGTACTCTAAGCCAAACTTAATTCATTTATAGAGGGGCTTCTCAGAACCTTACCATAATGTACACTATGACTCTGTAAGAAGACACATAGCATAGGACATTTTCTCAACCTATGGCCATGGATCTATGTTTCCAATGCACTATGCAACTAGCACAATGAATCAATGAGAGCACTTTATGACATGTTACTATATACTGGTGGTAATTTAAGGTCTTACCCATCTACCAGACATTTTATTTCAAAGAGATATCTGTACTAATTAATGCTTATGCAAGAGGAATGTGTGTCTAAAGATAGAATGTTAATCCTTGGAAATGCCTAAGGTTTAGGGCACCCAGCCACCTAGCATCTTTTAGATCTATGCTTGCCAACAACCAGACTCTTCTGCCTATTTGCAAAGTCAGCCTGGCATTTTGGCAATGGTGAGAGTAGGCCATAAGATTTAGTAGCTACTCTTAAGTGAACCCCATCTTCACTATGTATGTGATTCTAGAATTGCATGGCTTCCTTAAGCCTTTCAGCCCTTCTAAGTACAGAGAACCAGCATTTCCAAGAATGAACTTTAATGATATGCAGAAACATGTGGATGGACAGAATTCAGATCAAGAAAAGGGGGGAAACTTGGGTTGAATGTCTTCATGTGTAATTCAAAACGGAAGATTGCTTGTAGCCTTACATGCGCTGTAGTTGACTTAAAGGACAATGGCATGGTTAAAAGCCAAGAATGTCCCCTGTAAGCAGGTGAACAAAACAGCTGACATTCTCCATTGTTTTTCTAAGGACTTCAAATGGCTTTTCCAGACCTCAGCTTGGAAGCATTTTATTAACATTTGATTAGCAGTTACTTCTTACTGTGTTGACCCTAAAATTAGAATCTGATTTCCTGATATTGTCCCTCCCCCAAATAAATCCTCCAATAACTCTGTGTTTCTTCCAATGGGGAAAAAAATCAGTCAGCAGCTCACACCTTTAATCCCATCACTTGGGAATAAAGGCAGAGGCAGGTAGATCTCTGAGTTCAGGACCAGCCTGGTCTACAAAGCAAGTTCTAAGACATCCAGGGCTACATGGACAAACCCTGTCTCAAAAGAAAAAAAAATCCAAAATTATTCCACCTTTCCTTTCCTTAGGACTCTCAATACACTATCAGAGCTGAAAAAAGACTTAGGGTTCATGTGGCCCAACTTCCTCTCTGGACATTAGGGGAAACAAAGGCCCAGAGAGGTTTTTTTAAAAAAAGACTCTGACTAACACAAAGGCTGACAGAGCTGAGAATACATGACTGCTTGTCTAGCGCTCACTCTGCTACTACACTGTGCTACCTCATTAGAATATGATCAGTAGGAGCTGGATACATTTGTGACTCCAGGTCAGATTTGTTTATAGTTTATTGGACCAGCAAATAACAGGGGTTTTATTTGAATGTCAGAATATGATTTCTCATAGGTAATACAATTTGTAAGCTGAGCGTGAAATTTAAAACCTGAAATAAATCAGTGCTCACAGCATGTAAGCATGTACAGTAAACTGTAGTCTAACATTTTGTTTTATGTGCAAACATATAACAATTAGATCACATGTATCCACTGAAATTACTTGGTAATTTTGATTTGCATTGGTGGTACAGCAGATTCTGAAGGGAATTTTGATTAGGAATTATCTGGCTTTACTATGTATGATACATCCTATTTGTGAGTGTTATAAACACCATGAAGCTAAATGAAAATCACAAAATAGCTGGCTTGATAGGAAAGGTTGTCTAGAGTATAATGGAAATAAAATTCATGGTGCCTAAGAAGAAAGAAGGCTCTGCAGTCATGCTATCTACTGGCCGATTAATATTTGGTGTGCATGTAGTTAAGGCTGCATGCCATTTACCAGCTTCAAATCCTTTAGCAATCAATCAGTTAGAGTGAAAGACCTGAACCCAACTAGTGTCTCATTTTATAGTTCTCTTCAGAGGTTCTCAGGATATGGACATACTTAAATTGCAGTGTACTAGTTTTGATAGTCACTTGGAAGAAGCCACTAACCAAGTAAACAACACTACTGGTTTGCAAGTGCAAACACTGACGTAAGTAGATAACTTTTAGGATAGTTAAGCAATGGTATCTATATGGAGAGGTTACAAAAATTAATCACTGCAAAAAAAGAGCAAATTTAATTATCATTACAACACTTAAACTGTGGGGGCTGAAGCCCTGGCTCAGGGGTTAAGAGGACTTGCTGCTTGGCCAGGAGGTGGTAGTGCATACTTTTTTTTTTTTTGGTTTTTCGAGACAGGGTTTCTCTGTGTAGCTTTGCGCCTTTCCTGGAACTCGCTTTGGAGACCAGGCTGGCCTCGAACTCACAGAGATCCGCCTGGCTCTGCCTCCCGAGTGCTGGGATTAAAGGCGTGCGCCACCACCGCCCGGCATACTTTTAATCCCACCAGGCAGATCTCTGAGTTCGAGGCCAGCCTGGTCTATAGAGCGAGTTCCAGGACAGCCAAGAGTATACAGAGAAACCCCCTGTCTCGAAAAACAAAACAAAACAAAAAAATGGACTTGTTGCTCTTCCAGAGACCCAGGTTTGAGTCCTAGCACCCACATGGAGGTTAACAACTCCATAACTCCAGTTCCAGGGGATCTGATACTCTCTTCTGACCTACCTGGGCAGCAGGCACACACATGGTACACATAAGTACACATACAGGCAAAACACATATACACATAAAATTAATAAATCTAAAAAATATTTGAAGATGTTTGTACCTCTCTTCATAAGAGATTGATCTTTTGTGTTTCTGTAATAAGTTACCTGGTTTTGGTATGGGCAATACTGACTCCGTAGAATAAGATGGGAATTACTCTTCTATCGATATGGAAATAAATATAAATGATTGTTTAACAACTGTTATAATTGACTAGTGAAATAAATGTTCCTGGGCTTCCCTTTGCAGGAAGACATTTTTCAGTTACAAAATCAATCTTTTATTTTGTATTAGTATTCAGATATTTCCTTTGTTCCCACCTTGAGTCAATAGTTTTACTAGTAGAGAGTTGTCAATTCATATAAACTTTTCAGTCTGTTGACATACAATGTTCATATTCCAATCTCAACACATTCCACAATTCTGTAAAGTCAGTAACAATGTGCTATACTGTGTAAGAACCAACCTTTGGTCTTGGGAATTTCCTCTGGGTTTTTGCTTGTTTTGTTGTCTTTCATTTTGTTAGCTTTAATCTTTCTTGTGCTAGAGATTGAGCCCAGGGCTTCGTATGTTCTAAGCATACACTGTATACCACTAAGTTACATCACCAACCCCTTCAAGTCCTTATTTACTTTCTTTCATCTTGTTTTAGGTTATTTGGTTCTTTTTTAGTTACTTAAGGTAGAAGGGTAGGTTATTTCTTTCAGATCTTTCTCCTTTTATTTTAATAGCTAATTTTTTTCAACATTGCTTTTGCTGTATCCTATAAGTAGTATATTGTATTTATAATCTCATTCTATCCAAATATTTTCTAATTACCCTTGTTTTTCTCCTTTTGTTCACTTTAGACAGTAATGACAATTTTCAAGTCATTGTGAATTTCTCAAATTGTCTTCTATTACTGTGTGTGTGTGTGTGTGTGTGTGTGTGTGTGTGTGTGTGTGTGTGTGTGTGTTGTTTCATTATGATCTGAGAGCAAACCAATATGGTTCTAAATACTTAATTGTTGAGACTAATTTTATGGCCTGGAAGATGTTCTGTCCTGAAGAATGGTCCATGTGCATTTGAGAACATATGTATTCTGCTATTGTTGATGGAAGCCTTCCATAGATGTCTGTTAGGTAGAGTTGGTAACTAATGTTATTCAAGTCATTTCCTCCCCATCAATCTTCTAAGGATTCTAATATTTAATATGAGACATTCAAATTTCAACTTATTACTTTTAGTTAATTTTATCTTATTTGTGTTTGTGTGTAAAAACACGGGTACCCAAGGAGGTCAAAGAGGGTGTCAGATTCCCTGAGCTCTAGCTCATATGATTGTGAGCCATCATACATGGGTGCTGGGGAACTGAACTCAGGTCTTCCGAAAGAGCATCAAGTGCTCTTAACTGCTTAGTCATCTCTCCAGCCCCCTTAGTTAAATTCTCTGTCCATAAGGAAGAAACACGAGAGATTTTTTAAATTAATTGATATTTGTAGAACTATTGTACTTACAAACACCACTCTCTTATAGTTTCCAAAGCACTTACTAAGTTTATTACATTGAATCGTATGTACAGCCTGATACTTTTGCCAGGACAAAGCAATCTATTTTTATTGCTATTTTATGGATGAGAAAACTGCAGTTCCTATTGCAATGGCTCTTTCCATGATACCATATGTTTTATGTGTTTCCCTGTCTTCCACATAGCTTGGTACCATTCATAATTCCCCTTTGTTGTTTTATGTACAAACTCAGTTTCATTTTCTTTCATATTTTGTACTTGACCTTGTTCCAGATCATGATTGTGTGATTGTGTGATTGTGTGTGTGTGTGTGTGTGTGTGTGTGTGTGTGTGTGTTTGTAAAATCTCTTGCCACATTTTTACTTAATTCTTTGGTGAAGCAAACTAAGTAGGACAGCAGCCACATTCACCAAAAGCTATACATGTTGAGATATACTTCTAACCCTTAAAATGATCTTCATTTGTAGTCAGGTTTATTTTACATCTTCCTTAACTGTAGCTGATTTCTTTATGTTTTTATTTTTAAAATGCAAAAGCTTTTTGCTTATCACATGGGGAATTTCAATTAATATTTAAAAGCAGAAGTAGACAGCTGCCAATGTGAAGTAAATACAGGGACATCCAAAGATATTTCACCCACACCAAAATATCTCTTCATCTCGCGTTTCCTTTCATGTCTTCAGTGATCCATTCTCACAAGGCCATGTGTTAAGGGCATAGTTTACCAGAGAGGAGCCATCTGTAAAGTTGTTATTAATCACCGTTAACAAAGAAATCTAGCATTTACTGTTGTCTGTATTCCCAGGTACCATACCAAATTACTTCTTTGTGAATTACTTCTAAGTAAGGCAGTTCATATGCTCTCCATTTGGTAAATGGAGCAGCTAGTACTTGGAAATTTTAAATCATGAACAAGATCTTGAGTGAATTTAAAGATAGGCTTTGGCAGAGTGGAAGACCTGATATATGGATGTGGCACCACAGTTAGATGAGTGCATTGACAGACTGTGTATATTCAAGGAACCACTGGAAAAGACTCGGTCCTCTAGAGAGAAGACTAACCATGTCCAGTTGTAAGCATTGTTTCCTTATTATTTCCCAGTCAGCTAACCAAAGTAGTACAAATGTGCTGTGAATTACAGGGGTGTAGTAAAGCAGGGACATGAGGAATAAGGGACATGTATAACTCTTTTCCATAGAGCTCAGAAGGGAAATTCACAGAACCATACAGTGTTTAGGTGCAGCTCTCCAAAAGTATGGTAATGTTTCTAAATACACAGGTTTGACCCATATAAAGGTGCTAATGTCTAAATGCTTAAAGTGAAGGAACTGTTTTCCCAGTTGAACTAATGGAAACGAGATTTGACTCCTGGCTTGAATGCCTCGGAAAAAGAAATCAATGTCAAACTGGGGTAGGGGGAAGCAGGGACATGGTTTAGGATGGTGAAGGACTTCGTTAGTGACATTTGCCTTCTCTAACCCCTTGCAGCCCTCCAGGGTTGACATTACTTGTTACAGCATTTAGTACTTTCTTTCCACTAATCAAGCTATCTGTATAGGCATGAATATTTCTGCTTATGAATTTCTGGCCACTCTTTCTCTCTGGTGTTATGGGGAGTATGTTTGTGGGATAAGGTCTCTGTACTGTTGTTTCAGATGATGATGTCAGAATGTAGTTTGAACTCGTGGAGTCACTATGGACAGTTTTGCCATTGGTTGCACTATCTATGTTCCTGCCTCTTTTCAGAAACAAAAATGCTAAATAGCAGCCATCTGAAATGTTAGAATAGTCCTTAAATAAAGTAAAGAAAGTAGGAAACAAAATATAATTGTGTTCAGCTAAATTCACATGCAAGGATTCGTTATGATTAAGACTTGCTAAAGTGTTTGAAAAGATGAATAGGAGGGGGAAAGGAAATGGCTAGATATGTTGGCAGATTGGTTTAGACAGCTCATCAAGAATGGATAAATATGAAGACTTTGGAAGGTTATAGGAGTTAATGACTCATATATGAAAATCACAAGTCCTCTTAGTACACTGTGTGTTGTGGGGTTTTTTTTAATTATTATTTTGTTTTGTTGGTTTGGTTTTGGTTTTTCAAGACAGGGTTTCTCTGTGTAACAGCCATAACAGTCCTGGAACTCACTCTGTAGACCAGACTGGCATGTGTTGTGTTTTTGAAAAGGCGCACACACACACAAAAGAATTTCATTTTTATATTGATTTGTCTTTATTCTTGAGACTTTTATACCTGTGTATAATCAAATATGGTCATATACACACTTGATTTCCCTTCTTCAGCTCCCAGATCTCTTTCGAATTTGAACTCAGTGGTTATATCCACAAAAAGAATTTTTTAGCTAGTTTTAGTCCACTACATTTCCACACATACTAGGCAGAACCTTCTTGGGAACCATATGTTTTTAATGGCAGGAGAACTTCTTTTCCCACTTAGCAGATTGAAACTCATTTTGTAGCTCTCAAGTCCCTTTGCCTCTTTTTCACCAACCTGAACTGAATCTCCTGTGCAATCTCTAAGGATTAGGCAGACATCTAGCATCCCTCAGAATCTAAGTCTAAAAATCTGGTTGTGTGGTTGGAAGACGCTCTATCTGTTGCCTGTATGGACTTGCTGTCCTCATCTGTAAAATCAGGGCATTGGACTTGGACTATGTAATCACTCAAATCCTTTCTAAGTCAGTACTCCTTGTTTATTCCCTTAGTAAGATACTGAATATAGTACTGAGCACTTCTGTGTGTTCAAAACAGCTAATAAATCCTTTTTGTCCACACTGAATATCATCCTCTGAGAGGTGAGGTTTCTGTTTTTTACCCACCTTGTTTCCTGTCGCATCTAGGTAGGGCACTCAATTTATGTCTTCAAAGATCAAAATTATCGCAGTATCCAGAATCATTAAATGAACACAATGCTTGGAATGTGTGAATGCTACCCATTATAAGGTTAAATGTTATAGGAGAGGGAAAGGGGAGACGTTAATTGAGTATAGCTGCCAGGAATCTCAAAGTATGGTGGAGAAACCCATGTCCGAACTGGTCAAGACATTCCTCCATGTTGAGCTCAGTGACGAGAAACAAAGACAGGTGGAGCTGTTGATATGTGTCGGCTGTCATTCATTATGAGTTTTCCTTTTCCGCTCTCACACTTACATTCGCTTATCCTGCCATTCTATCATCACCATCATCGTCACCAAATCGTTTTGAGGGGTGGGGAAAGAGTCCAGCTTAGATGGCCAGCCAATTACTCAAGTCTCAGAAACAAGCAAAATGTGCATGCCATATTCACCAGAGAGCCAATGGAACAAAGAATTTACCCTCATCTCCACTATCATACACATAGCCAAATAGCATAAGATCTAGCTCTCCCCAACACTGAGGATATATTGGCTGGCCTTGGCTACATAATGCTTTTCCCAGACCTTGTGGTTAAATTCTAATAAGCTTCTTAGGAAAACCAAGGGGCCTATCTCAGGAATGGACTCCTAGGCAGAGCCAGTAGGAGAAATGGTAGATGTGGTTTAGAATGAAAGAATAAGAAGAAATGATAAAAGAGACCCGGATACTTTAGAGGAGCAAAATTAACCCCAAGGCCAACATCCTCCAAATGAACCAGTTCTTAGCTTAGGGACTCAAAGGTGAATGTGAAGGTTGGTTTAGGCAAGTGCTAAATAGCATTTTTTTGTAAAGGTTAGTTTGTGCAAGTGTTAAGTCAAAAATATTTCATAGGCTTACAATCAACCAAGCAGAAAGTATTACTGCTTTAAAATCCTTTGTAAGTATATATGGAATTTAGTAGAGTGACAATGACTGCCAATGTCAATAAATAATAGATGCAAAGCAACTAGACTTTATTAAAAGACTGTTCAGTAAGGGATTCCAGCAAGCCAATGAATACATTCAA
This sequence comes from Peromyscus californicus insignis, assembly GCF_007827085.1. NCBI lineage: Eukaryota > Metazoa > Chordata > Mammalia > Rodentia > Cricetidae > Peromyscus > Peromyscus californicus. Next base: position 114,411,931 of record NW_026294391.1, on the reverse strand, counting down.
TATCTTATTGGGTGGGCTTTATTTGAAGTGTTTTGCTTACAATGTACTTTTATAACCAAGGACTGGTGGTACAGCTCAGTGGTGGAGTACATGCATAGGACTCTAAATTTGACCTCTAACTCTGAAAAAAAAAGGGGGGAGGGTTGTCCTAAGTAGTCACCAAATGCAGAGTTCAAATTCCTTCTCTATTGGAAAATACCAGAAGTTCCATTTCACATTCCTTCATCCACTGGTTGACCTTGCCATTCAAATCAGTTAAAGTACAGAAGAAAAACTACACCGGAAGGCAGTAGTCAATCACTTGCTCGATGCTGTACACAGCTAAGCTTGCCAGTGGTACAGTGAGGAGTCCAGTGCTTAAACGTTCTTCTGTGATCACAGTCTATGGAACCGTGGTGGCGAATTCTGGATCTTTATTGCTGCATTTTCCAAACAAAGCACTTTTTTTTCTATTTAAAATAATTATTCAAGTCGGGCGGTGGTGGCGCACGCCTTTAATCCCAGCACTCGGGAGGCAGAGCCAGGTGGATCTCTGTGAGTTCGAGGCCAGCCTGGTCTCCAAAGCGAGTACCAGGAAAGGCGCAAAGCTACACAGAGAAACCCTGTCTCGAAAAACCAAAAAAAAAAAAAAAAAATACATTTGTCTATTTCTTTGCCATTCCCACTAAGCACTGACCTCTCTAAAGTAAGCCTTGGAACCTCCATTCCGTGTCTCCATATCTAGATATAGTAGGAGCTCAGAAAATGATATTGTTATGAGTAAATTAATTAGCTACCTCTTCCTTTAGAAAGCAGATAGGAGCCACTGGAACAAAAGAATGCAATACAGGTCCATTTTAAAGAAGTGGATTCATGCGGGGCGGTGGTGGTGCACGCCTTTAATCCCAGTACTCAGGGGGCAGAGCCAGGCGGATCTCTGTGAGTTCGAGGCCAGCCTGGGCTACCAAGTGAGTTCCAGGAAAGGCGCAAAGCTACACAGAGAAACCCTGTCTCGAAAAACCAAAAAAAAAAAAAAAAATTATTCAAGCTTTTACTTAAGGAAGCGTGAAAGACGTATGAGCACTACTCTTTGGTTTCTCCTCTTTTAGCCTTTAAAGCTGTATGATGAGATGTGAAGATTGTAATGATTCTGCTCCTGTTCCCCACTTCCTGTGACAGCCCACTTCCCCTCTGGATTCCATAGCCTCAAAGTTAGAAAGAGAAATGTCTGAAATTCTCTGACCTCCAGGGAAACTGACTAATCTGTATGGTTTCCCATCAGGTCCCAGCTCATTTACTTGTACCAGATGCCTTGTGCCATTTATTTTCCTTCAGAATACTACAGTGCTACCTTAATTATTGGAAATATTTTAAAATTTCTATTTTTCAGATGGTATGCCAAGGAGAAAAACTAGTTTTTACTGGAAAATAAAACTATCTGTAAAGCCTGATTCTAGATTTGGTCTTGCAAGGAAGGAAGAATCTTTGGTGGGGAAACTGTCAGCAGCCAGAGGCCTTCAGGAAGAATAGTGAAGCTTCATCCCCTCAGCTGTTGAGGTTGACTCTTCAAGCCCAATGCCTGATGACATGGTTCATGCATAGAAGCTATTTTTAGAGGCAAGAGTTCTCATTTCCCAAAAGTATAACCACAAGATGTCTATTTGGAATGGATCACATTTATGCACTCAGACAGTAGTAAATGTTCAGATCATGCTGGTGCAACCTCAGCTCCCCAAGGAAATACAGAATATCTCGGTACACTCTCACCCTGGGACCCTTTGCCTTCTGTCAGTGGTACTCATCTCACTGAGGTGATTCCTCTGGAAAGCAAGCAGTGGCATGGGGTTTCAAAGATGCCTTTGAAGCAGGTTTTCCTTCCACAAAAATAAAGTGATATTTCATCCTTATATCTTTTCACGGTGGTTTCAAACTGATACAGGGAGAAGCATGCCTATAATCTTCAGTAAAGGGGATGCTCAGGGTCAAAGGCCTCCAAAGCAAAGCTGGATTTGCTGGCCTGCCTTTCTATTACCTTCCTAGGCTTGCATTTTGCTGCTAAACCTAGCCAGTCAGCCTAACTGTGATAAGCGTCTTGGTGCAAGTTTTCTTATAACTGCAAGTCTGTGGGGCTTTTGGTTCCTAAAGCAGAGGCTTACTCAAGTAAAGCTGGAGACCCTTGAGGAGGGAGTCACAGAGCCCATAATTAACATACTGGCAGACTGACCTAACAAAGAAAGTATTTGGCTATGGATTGGGAAAGGCTCACTAGTTGCTATGGGAGCCTCATTAAGCCATTTAGGTCTTAAGGTAACTATTATATCCTTTTGGGCTATTTGGCTCATTCACTTAAGAATATCAATTGTCGCTGGGCGGTGGTGGCGCACGCGCCGGGCAGTGGTGGTGCACGCCTTTAATCCCAGCACTCGGGAGGCAGAGGCAGGTGGATCTTTGTGAGTTCAAGGCCAGCCTGGTCTACAGAGCGAGATCCAGGAAAAGGCACAAAGCTACACAGAGAAACCCTGTCTCAAAAAAACCAAAAAAAAAAAAAAAAAAAAAAAAGAATATCAATTGTCTCCCCTCCTCTTCGACTTTACCTCACTTTGTCAGAGGGAGGGGATCCAGCATCTGGAGAGAAATATGGCATCCGCCTCAGAGGATAACCCAATAAAGTGAATGGTGGCAGGCCCTCAGTCACTCAGCCTATGTGTGTATCTGGCCTAGCTGTCTGGCCTCTCCATCCAAGGCTCCTCGGTGAGAATGAGCTATTAGTATACCAGGGCAATAACAGTGGAAGAGATAGTGGCTGGAATACATAAAATTCACTGCATACAGTTATTTTGGGAGCCCATTAGTTCGTCCTTCCTTTCCATTATCGTCCAGATCCTGTGCCTGTCCCAAATCAGTGCTGGAATGTAAAGTCCCTCTTTTTCGTCACTTTTCCAAACCCTAGCTAAACCTTACTGTAGATATCCCTTCATAAAGTTTTTATTTTGTTTTCAGAGACAGAATCTCAGTATGTATACCAGCCTGGCCTCAAACTTGTCATTCTTCTGATTCAGTCTCCTGATTACTGGGATTCCGGGTATGTGCCACCATGTCCAGCCTTTTTACAGGCATTTAGGCTAAAAACACATATTGCCTAATATCTCTCCCTAGTCCAGCTTACTACTTTTGTAAAACAAAGCTAATGATGTCTCTGCTGTTGCCTCATAGGGTTCTGGAGAGGATCAACTGAGAAGACAGATTAGAAAGTGGTTTTAATTATTAAAATAATGCTAGTAGCAATAACAAAATAACTTGAAGAGAGTCATGATCCCCATAATTAGCTCTACCTGAATAGCAACCTGTACCTAAAATTCTCAGAATTGATTCTGTGCTTTTTAAATATGTAGTTTTTAATATGTAATGGTAATAGATTTATTGTGTGAGCTATGTGCCACACACTAAGCTTAGGGCTTTATTCAATCCCCATAGTTACACAGTGTGAAAGACAAGTGGAGGTATTACCATGTCTGTCTCATAGACAAGAAACATAAAGCTTAAAGAAGTTAAATAATTTGTTTACAGTACTAGGGGTGGTGGGTGATAGTGTCCAGATTTCAAGGCAAGTTTTCTGACTCCAGAGTATAAGCCTTTAGCCCCTGTGGTATGCTTCCTCTCTAAAAAAGACTAAAAGGCTGTACGGTTCTAAGATAGCAACTGAACACCCTTGATCTGGTCTTTTGAAACTTGAAATGCTCCAAAATCCAAAACCATTTTGAATCCCAACATGACAGCATAAGTACAAAACTTTACAGCATGATACTTTGTTTCGTGCATGGAAGTGGTGAAAACTCCATTTGGGCAGTGTGCATAAGGTAACTATTGCATACAAATGGATTTTGTATTTAGACTTGGGTCCTATCCCTAACATACCTCCTTGTGTATTTAGAAATATTCTAAAGTCCCTGGTTCCAAACATTTCAGTTAAGGCAGACTCAACTTGTATTATTTGGCCATTATTGGAAAAAATCTAGAGGTAGTAAATTGCTTCCTAAAACTAGAGAACCATCATCTCAAATGGTTTGAATTCCATGAAGTCCATCCATGGTGCTTTTGTCACATCCCAGTTTGTCTTAGAATGCAGACATTTGTTCAGAGGAGAGACTTATCCTCGTACATTTTAGTGTTTCCTTACCAAGATAAAGTGGGACTCGCGGAAGTCCGGAGTGGCGGGCAGAGAGAGTAGGTGCAAAGGCCAAGAGGTGCATGCGGCAGCGTTCAGCCAGGAGCCCCTATGGAAGCACGTCTCCCAGCAGTCACACTGCTACTCCCTTTTCTAAACATCCTTGAGTGCTTCCTTGGTTCACAGGCCTGTCTATCTTACTGGGAACATTCAGATGGGTTTCCTCATACTTGGAAAGATCCCACCCAGAAGATTTTCTGGTACCTTGGTGTGTGGCCACAACACTTCATGTGGCATTACTTTACAAGGCATATCCAACAAGCCCTTTTACATCTGCTGGTATGGTGGGGCCTGCTGTCCCTCCTCACTTTCTTCTTCCTTGAGAGCATTATCATCCTGAACCACAGTGTACAGATGTCAGAAAACTTAATACCTTGCCAGGAAATTTACTAAGCATGATATATGTGTTTGTTTTTCTATGTCCATTCATCCATTTAATGAACATTTATTGAATATTACCTTACTTCGTGACAAATGCCATGCTAGACACAGGTAATCAAGACAGACTATCAAGGCAGACTGTATTACTTCTTTAATCTATCAGAGATACAACAGGAAAATGTATAATTACAAATTGTAAAAAAATTCTGTGAGAAGAAGCATCCACAGAACTCTAAAATGTAAATACTGATACTTTTTATTTATTGAAGAATGAATTGGGCCCCATTTTACAGGGAAGAAAGCTCAGTGAGGCTAAGTGACTTCTCTAGAGTTTCACAGCTAGTAAATTGGCTGGGTAGAGATTTAAATCCATGCTGGTTATATTCCAAAGCTCACACTCTTAACGGCTATGCGGCATGGCCTTCTCAGTGTGGGAAGTGCATATATATATATATATATATATATATATATATATATATATATATATTCTAACCATTAATTCTAACCTTGTGCATTTGGGGTTCTGGCTTCATCTCAAAAGTGTGGAATTGCAATTGTTTCCAATTACTTGTGGCTGTGGTTTGGTGCATTTGTTCAAAGAAAGTGTGCATGCAAAGCAGGGGTCACATGCTAGGCCTTGTGGATGTGCACAATGTGTAAATCATACTGGCATTCCAAAAAGTCCAAGATTCATTGGAGTCACCACATTTGTTTCCCATTAGCTTATGTTACTCAAATACAAACAGTAAAGCATGTGTTTACATTACTGTGGACATGGAAAGCCAGACCCCCAAAACATTCCTTGTAGGTTGTATAAAGCGAAGCACCCAAATAGTTCCAAATAAGTTTTGAAAGCCCAGCTTTATAGCTTTAAAATGTAACCTGGATTCCCCACAATAAAAAAATGCCTAGAAGAGGGACTGTGAGTAACTCAAAGAGACACCAGCTAAATCCCCAAACTATGTATCAAACCCCATATTTACAGTATCTATTTTGTTACTTATCCTTTATTATTTTGTGAATGCTAAAAAGCTTAAAATCAAGAAAACTTTTAGCTGTGTAGCAGCAGGAATGGCATTTTTCATTCCATCCAGCTGTCCAAAGCTTTTCAAAACAAACCCATTCATGATGAGACCGTTAGGTTATTTAAGACACAGTGGATGGAAAGCAAGCTGAAGCCTCTAGTGTCGTTAAGAATACAACCTAATTGCCCCTTCTTTTTTGTTCCTTTGTTTTTGAAGCAAAGGTCTCACTATGAAGCTTTGGGTACCCTGGAACTTCCTATGTAGACCAGGCAAGCCTTGAACTCATAGAGATCCAACTACCTCTGCCCTAAGTTGCTGGAATTAAAGGCATGCACCATCATACATGATTTTATTGCCCTTTCTTCATTTTCCCACCCAATAGTAAAAGTCTTTCCCATCAAGTTATAGTTAACACATAGCCTCTGAAAAAAATGCCATAGGATAAGAAGTTACCTGAAATTAAGGCAATCAAGTTGACAAAGGGAAACTGAAAGTCTAAGTTATACATGTCTTTACGTTATAGTATTTTTCTTGAAGAGGTCTGGATTTGAGGACTTAAGGATTTTTTTTTTTACTAAGATCCTTATCGACTATCCAGTGACTTAGTCTTGTCTACTAGCTGAGGTTCAGAGTGTTCCCTTGATGCAGAAAATGGGAATGGCAGTCTTCCCCATCACACAGCATTCAAAGACCATGTGAGAGAACATGTGCTCAGTCCCAGCACAGTGTGAGGCTGATAAGACCCTTGCCCTTACAATAAGGACAGTAACAAGAGGCACATTGTCTGTACCATATAGACAGATGAAGACTTGTTGCTCCCATGGGCCTCATTTCAGCATATTTGATCCCAATAAGAACAAGAAGTATATTATTCCTATCTTTGTTCTCTTGTCAACCAAGCATGAAAAGAACATTGACCACGTTTGGTTGTCCCATGATGCAGTGCCCTTTTGTGAGCTTGGTTATGTATTTAAGACTGTGAGAGACAGTCTATTCTCTCCTGCACCGCGTTTCTAATTTTCTTAGGTAATTATGTCAGGGTTTCGTTTCCCTCTATTGAATAAACCTCAGTACCTGTATCTAGGCTAACTTTTCAATGTTTCCCTTCATAATAAAATGAAGTCAATCACCTTTGTAGAAGAGGGTTTTCATTCTCCTTAGAGGGGGATTTTTATTAACTATGAGGGCAAAAGGTCATGATGGCCATACCTCAGGGAAAAGAAAAATGCCATTGTGTTTTCCTCTTTTCATAAATTGATTTGAAGAATAATAACAAAGATTCCAACATACATAATCATGTACCATCATACTAACACAATTTATGTTCAAAGCCAGTTCCAGAGAGTCTCTACGAAGCAGAGTAACAGTGCAGAAACCTTTCTTAAAGTGTGACATAAACCTGGAATCCCAGTTACTTAGGAAGCTGAGACAGGAGAATATCTTTGAACCCTAAGCAGCCTGGGAACATAAATAAAACTTCATCTCAACAAACAACAAGAATCTCTTTTCTATGCTGCACCCACATTAAGAGTCTGGCAGATGTGTACATTCCACTGGGATCAGAACTTCGGAGATAGTGACCCTGGTGTTACTTTTGGTTATGGTGTTTTGGTTTTGTCCTTATTTGTCTGTTTCTCTTTGAGATGTTAGGAATCCAACTCAGGACCTCAGGCCTGCCAAGCATGCACTCTTACCACTGAGCTCCATCCCCAGCCCAGTGAGCCTCACTTCCAGCTAGCATCTTTTATAGAAATTGATAACTTTTATAGAAATTTGACACTCATGGCCATGGTGTTGAAGGGCTCTGTGTACACACTCTTTAACCTAGTAATCCTGCTAGAGAAATGTTCCAACTTTTGAGCAACCTGATGAGAACGACTTTGTTGAAAAATCAGAAGTAGCCATAATGTAAACAGTCAGTGCTGAGAAAATGGTTAAGGAAATTTTGATAAATTCCTTAATTGGTAGATGTTTTACCATAGTTAAAATGCTATAGTTATTTCATTTATTTATTATAAGACTTCTGTGAGGCAAACATTACTTCTCACATTTTGTTTTAGGAATATTAGGCAGCTTGTCTGAAAATAAAGTTTTAATTACTACAAAAACCAGGATTACAACCCAAGTATGTGCGATTAGAAAATTCAAGATTTACTATATAAAAGTCATCAATTTAAAACCTTTTTTAAAAACCCCATATTAGAGTTTTACACATAAAGAGCTTTCCCCCTTGTTTCTCTTTCCCATTTCTTTTCCATACATATGTTGTATTCATCAGCTTTCTGTTACTATGACAAAATACCCGAGATAATCAACTTAAGGATGAAGGGTTTCTTTTCACTCATGGTTTCACAGGTTCCAGTCCATGGTCAATTGGCTCTATTGCTTTTGGGTCTGTAGAGAAGCAGAACACCATGGCAGTGAGTACATTATAGAGGAACTGCCTCACCTGCTTGGAAGCCAGGAAAGATGTTATGGACAAGCTAAGAACCCAATGTCCTCTTCAAAGGCACAAGCCCAGTGACCTAACTCTTTCAATTAGGCCCCACTCACTTCCTTAAGGTTCTCTCCCCTCCCAATAAGGCCATCTCTTGGGAGTTAAATTTTTACTAGATGAGCATGTGTGGGACATTTCCGACTCAAACTCTGCCAGTAGTGTGAAAAATGGCAGTAGTCCCAACACTTGCAAGACTGAAGCAAGAAGATTATGAGATCAAGGCCAACCTGGACTGTGTAGTAAGATTCTGCCTTAGAACACAAAGAAAAAAAAGAGACGAAAACCATTACATGATACTTACACGTTTAAAAAATAGATTCTAAAATAAAATCAAGACCTAGATATGGTGGCATATGCTTATTGTCTCAGCATTCTGAAAATTAAGATAAGAGAATCCAAAGTTTGAGGCCAAACCTGGGATACATAGCAAGACTTTATCTTAAAAACAATGCATAAATATATACTTATTATTCTTAGCCAACTATAACAGAGGGTAGCAGCTAGAGAAAATGCTCGGTTGTAAATTGCCTTGTTCATTTTGCTATATGTGAAGCAATGTGTGGCAGATACTTCACATTTAGAGCCTGGCTGTGTGGACAGTGGATGCAACAGTCAGATTTGTATTTTAATAATATTTGACATTGCTAATCACTGTTCTGAGCCAAGGGCTTATTTTCAAAAGCTGACAGGATACTGTCCTTTGCAAATGACAAACAGTTCATCAACAATACTAAGCCCTTTGTGTTACCTGTGCTTATGCACTGGTATCTCCCAATCTTTTTATAAAGTGAATGTTAAGTCTGAAAGACATTGTAAATAGCAGGAGAACAAAAAGGTCAGTATTGTGAAATGGAATTAGCTGATTGGATTTCTGAGCTAAATCCATAGTCATTTATTGGCAATTGTCCTCAGACCCATTGTCCTTCTTCCGACACTCTTCTTCCATCTCTTGTTTAAGAATTTTGTATCAACAATAGTTTTCTTGATTTGAATTTGTTTTGTTACTTTGTGAGGGCTAGACTCTTCAGCAGGTATCTGTGTGAAATCATTAGAAAATATGTCATAATCTCCCTTCCATGTTGGAGTTGTCTCCAAAATGAACATAACTGAACACCCAAAGTAGTATCCTTCTTGGCAAAATTTTAAAGCCTTCTTTTTAATTTCACCTTATTTAAACAGAGCTCCCCAACAATATTGGGGACATTGTACAAAGGGTTAGAAAATAGTCTCTCAAATATGCTACTGGTCTTAGCCAGGGTCATCCAAAAGGGTTTCAGCTGGGCTACTCTTCCAGAAGACCCAGATTCAGTTCTCAGTGCCCACAAAATGGCTCATAACCACCGTAACTCCAATTCTAGGGTATCAGAAACCATCTACTGGCCTCTTCAGGCACCAAGCATGCACATGACACACATATGCACATGCATATATGTAATAAAATAAATCATTTTAAAGGGGGGTTTTGATGTTCATTTCTAAGTTCTTCTACAATTAATCCTGGTTTTAAGGGGTTTTTTTCCCTTTTCTATCCAGTTATGGAAGTAACTTTAAAGATCTACCATGTCACTTCATTTTGCTTCAATTCAATAGCACATTTATTGAGTGTCTACTATATACCAGATACTTGGTTAAATGCTATGGGGTTCAAAAACATATAAGATGAAATCCCTAGCAGCTCACAGGCTAGTAGTGGGGGAAAAATCATAAATACACATAAGTAATAACAGATCCACATATAGAAAGTGCCATTTAGGGGGTAGAGATAAAAGAAACACTCATGGGAGATGGAGGGAGAGAATTGTAATGATCATCTGCCAAGAAGACTCTATAAAGGACATGGCACTTGAACTTGGCTTGAAAATCTGGAAACCTTTCAATAGACAGAAATGAGCAACAGCTCATAGTATGTTCTCAGTTAATGTTTACTGAAGGTATTAATAAAAAACCTCAAATGTGAGATGTGCTTGAAAAACAGCAAGTTTACTAATGTATACCTAACCACAAAAACTCGTCATGTAAAAAATTCTAATTCAAGCAGTCCATTCTATACACAAAGGATGCATTCTTGGAAATTAACATGAAATGCTTATGTCAAAAGCAATTTTCCCAAAGGAATATGGTTTTAAGGATGGATTGTAGGTTTTAGTTTAACTATAGTGATATTTGTTATAGCATGGACTCACAGTTCTCAAAGAATGGTTTATGGACTCTGGAAGTCCATGAACTCCAGAGAGCCACAAGATCGAAACTACTTTCACAACAATACTAAAAATTTATTTGTTGTTTTTACTGTGTTGGTATTTGCCAAATCTCTGACTAGGGCAAATGTTAGCACCACTATATAAATCAAGGCAGTGATACTAAAATGCAATAGTAGTCATCATAATTGTCATTACATATGTTTGCAGGAAAATAAGTGGCAGTCACCTAAGAATGCTGTTGCTAAAGCTGCGAAAATTACTGATTTTATTAAGCCTCAACCCTTAAATAAAATTTCTTAATATTTTGGGCTATGAAGTGAGAAGTACACAGCATATTTATGCCTCAACTATATATCAATATATACCTCAAGGAAAGATTCTTGTGTGATTATTTGTGTTGTGAACCAAACTTAGTCCCTTTTCATCATTTGTGTTTTGAATTTCTTAATGTTTTGGGTTATGAAGTAGGAAATACACTACATATATATATATATATATATAGCTATATATATATATCAACTATACGTCAATATACATTTCAAGAACTCAATATTTACACGTTATTGTCTTCAAAAGAAACAAAGAAAGGCTGTCAACATGAGGAAAATTGCTATTTGTTGCTAATGATAAGATTCTAGCTTTCAAGAGAAGACTAAGAGTTGTCAAGAGCATGGGGCAGCTGCTCACACAGTGCCCACAGTCCTGCAGTACAATGGGAGTTCTCAGCTTGCTCTCTTCTTTTCATACAGTCTGGGACTCCAACTATGGCATGGTAGCATCCACAGTTAAGGTGGATCTTCTCATCTCTGCTAAAATAATCTAGAAAATCCTTCACAGGCATGCCCAGAGGCTTTCCTCCATGCTCATTCCAAATCTTGTCAGGTTGACAATCAAGATCAACCATCACCAACTCTCATTGAAAAACACAGAGTGGGACTGAGAGGGTCTGTCAGTGGAGAGACTTTGGAATGCTAGGAGTCCCATAAACCTAGGCTACATGCCTAAAAACTCTGCACCAGTCATCAAAACCAACATGTGTCTCTTGCTAAGCATATTAGCTATGATAAAGCAAACTGATTTGAAAGCATCTCACTGAAGCTGCAGGAGAGAACTGTTCATAAGCTTTGTTTTGTCTTTTCCACTGATCAAAATATGGGAGTGACAATTGTAAGTAATCATTAAAATTGAGTGCTACTCACTTATGAGACCATCCTGTCTTCACTCCATTAGGAACAGTTATTGTTTTCATATAACGGAGGTAAATGCTATTCTAGGACAATTTTGTAGGAATTTTTTTTTTTCTAATCTTGGTGTCCTCTTAGATGATAACATATGCTTCACCTGTCAAGTCTTAAGTTCTCTATATGTATTCTCCTACCATAGAGACTCTCAGAAACTTAGATACAATATTATAGAAATGTAAAATACAACGTATCCTCTGGCTTCAATGTGGTTTAAATGGAGTTGAAGGGTGGAGAATCATGTCAAATGCTGTGGAATTGTCTATAAGCTGTATGAAGCTCTAGAATGTATAAGCAATTTACACATAGTTAAATTTGAAAAGTGATTTTTTTTTAAATGCAGGCTTGCTATGTTACACAAACTAGTGTTGAACACTGGACTCAGGCAATTTTCCGGCTTCAACCTCCCTCTTAGCTGGAACTAGTAATGTATGCTACTATGCCCAGTTGAAAACAGTTGTTAAAAGCTGTGTACTTTGTAATACCTCTTATTAGTAATGCATTCTTCTAAACCTATAAGAAAAAAAATAAGGAGAGCTTCTATAGTCCTGTTCTTTTTCTTTCAGCTCCTGAGAACCATGTCTGTGCCCAAGGGTAAAGTTCTGGATAAAACCCTGGATGAGGAAGGACTTGAAAGTGGAGACTGCGGTGATGATGAAGATGAGTGCATTGGAAGCTCTGGCGACGGGATGATGAAAGTGAAGAATCAACTCCGCTTCCTTGCAGGTAACTGGCTGAAAATGGTGATGCTCCCAGAATTCAAAAATCAATTGCTTTCTAGACCTCCACTAAGATTCCTGCAGCACACAGTGCTACAAACTCTTTTAGGAAGAACGCTGCTCTCAAAAAGTGAAGCTCAGCCGGGCGGTGGTGGCGCACGCCTTTAATCCCAGCACTCGGGAGGCAGAGCCAGGCGGATCTCTGTGAGTTCAAGGCCAGCCTGGGCTACCAAGTGAGTTCCAGGAAAGGCGCAAAGCTACACAGAAAAACCCTGTCTCGAAAAACAAAAAAACAAAAAAAAAAAAAAAAGTGAAGCTCTCAGGTGGTTGTTGTTTCCCATCTCTGGCCCTGGGTAGATCAGAAAGGTGTCCTCCTGTTTTCATTGTCGAAAAGTAAATTGAGCTGAGCCATTGGCTCTGTTTTCCCATTGGAGTTGCCCTTGGTTCTTACAAAGAACCTTGGTTATACAAAGAAATTCTACCTTGTGAGTCTTGTGCAAACCTACAGTGAGGCCTGGGGCTGTAGTTGGGTAGAGCACTTGTATCTCATGTATGAGGTACTAGGTTTAATCCCCAACATCACAAACAGGGAAGTAGATCAACAATGGAATAACTTTAAAGGCAGAGTTATATGTTGACTTTTCTGTCTTCAAATGGCATGTCTGTCATTTTCTTTCCTCCCAGCAGTCTGATATAGATAGGCTACAGGGCATCACTGTACAGCTATGTAAAAACAACAGCAGTAGAAAAGGCAATACCAGGGATGCTGGAGTCAATGAGGAAATGCAAAAACATGTGGTGTGCCTCAGAGTTTCTGAGTCCTTTCATATCAACAGGTATTCTTCTGTTATCAAGTTTTTCCTAATAAAGCTGGGCTCAGAGAAGGAATGGCTCTAAACGGGAGAGACGGACTTTTACTACCTTGTCTTTCCTCCTCCGTGCATTGCTTCTACCTGAAACTCTGTTGTCCAAGGTTCTCTAAGATCTTCATTTCCTGTTTCTCCCATAGCTCTACTGGTTTACATCTTTAGACCATTGTCCATGTTTATGTCTAGAAAGATAAGCCTCTTTTCTTCATTCTTAAATCATACTTGTCCCTCACAATACATTTCACATAGGATTCAGGGTTAAGAAAGTCAGTTTTGGTACAGAGCAAGCATATATTTGGCTTCTTCTTCCTACATATTAGTATGACTTAAAACAAATTTACTCAAATTTTATTACCTCCTTTCTAATTCTCCAACTCTTCATCAAATGGGGATCATAACCTAACCTCGTGGGTCTATTGCAGGAATATGTCAAGGGAAAAGGTGACAGAGCATATAGCACCATATTTGGCATGTACTATCATATACTAGGTGCTACATGGCTGTTAGTTTCTCTCCTCAAATATTTTAAAACCAATGGTTATTTTATAAAAAAAAAAAAAAAGGAATTCTCTGAATTATTGAAATAAGTTCTGCTAATGCTTTCAAGGCATACTCTATGACAAAGCATTTACCACCATATTTGGCATGTACTAGCATATACTATGTGCTCCATAATTTTTGTTTCCCTCCTGAAATCTTTTACAACCAATGGTTATGTTTTTAAAAAAGAATTCTCTGAATTATTGAAGTAAGTTCTGCCAGTGCTTTCAAGACCTACTCTAGAGCAATTCCTAGTTCCATGGGGCAGAATTAGGACTGAGACCCAGGCAGTCTGGTTTCAGAGGCTACTCTTGAACAAGTCTACACAAATGTTTTACTTGCTCCTCAATGTAGCCATGAAAATATGAAAGTCAGTTTTGTATTATTCTACAGATTGAACATGCTTTGTGTAAGGTCTTAAAATCCAAAATACCATGAAATTCAAACCCTTCGAGTGCCAACACAATGCTCAAACAGTGTCAAATATTTAGATAAGAGATGTTCAACCAGTAAAGACCACACAAATATCCTATAATTGGAAAAACTTCAAAACCCGAAGCACTTTGAGTCCTAAGCATTTTTGGTTAGGGATGCCCCCAACCTGTATCTAGCAACTTTTGTAGCCATCTGAATTATAAAGGTTGCCTAGATGATTCACCAAAATGTTCTCTCATCCCAACACTGGCCCTTAGGACATAACACCATTTATACTTCTCCAGAAAAGTCTCTCTGCTTATTCCAACTCTTGATTTCCTGCCTGTTAAGACTTGTCCCTATCCATTTTTTTAAGTTCTATAGTTCCAAGGTGACCTAACTTTTGTAAGCAGTGTTTGGCATTGGTCCTTGTCAAAGGCTTTGTCAAAATGTACTTCTATTGCACCCTTGGTTTCCCTTTCAAAGAATTCTAGTCAGTTTGTTAGGCATGATTAGCCTTAGGGGCTTTGTAAAGTGTAAAACACCATGCAGAAAGCAGTTCATTTAATTTACAGGGGAAATTATGCCTTGCTCCGAAGTATTACATGTGCCTACCATGATCAGTGATTCTACCAGCCTGTGGTTCATTGAGTCTCCTTTAAAAAGCTTCTTGGAGAGAAGACTCATTGCCAATCTGTCACACTCATGGCACAATAGCTATTTGGAATGACAGGCTATACACGTTGGTTAGCTGTTATATAATTTCATCCAAAATCTGGGTAGATGCCATGTGGTCCTGGTGATTCATCATCATCCATTTATTTAGTCAACTTGACTTGGAACATGATGTGCATTTACCATTTCATTTAGAACTGCAAATTGCCTCCCCCAGAAGACAACTTGGGAATAAAGAGCATGGCTTAGAGTCTGTTCAATTCTCTTCTATCTTTCTTTTGTCCCTGAACAGACCTTTTACATCATAACCAGTGAGCGATGCTATTGGCTGTCTTTCCTGGCTCACTTCTTCCCTTCTTTTGATACACCGTGTGTAATGTAGTCTACCAGGTTCTATTCTTGGGCGTTGTTTCTAACTCTCTTGTGTCCTAATCAAAGTCCCTTCCACTATTTAGGAGTCAATTTCTCCATCTGTAACATAAAGACAATGCCTAGACAACTCTTACAGACTTGTCTACTGCCAACAGCCTGTGTGCTCATTTCTTTGGCTGGGGTTCCTGGCAAAACATTTAAAAGAGTCTTTGGGGGATATCTTTTTATGCATTTCCACCTAACCTTGCAGGTTCTCTGTTCTCTTCTGAGACATGCTTCCACTTAGAATGGACCTGATTTGCTCTATTCTAACCACTCTGACTTTTCCACTCAGCCTTCTTACAAAGCACTGCTGCACCTAGCCCTCAGCACACTTGTACAGCAGGGTATTACCAAGAAGATTTTATATGTGTCCACGCTTTCTGGGGTATAGTCACTTTTAAAACTCGTCCTAAAGTCTGCCAGGTGCTTCTCTTTTTAATGGTCCTGCTTCCATCCCCTCCTTCTTTTCTTCCATCTTTTTCCTTTGTTTGTGTTTTGCAGATTTTGTTTTGTTCAGGAATGGGCTTGTTATTGATGTTTTGAGGGCTTGTTTGGTTTTTGGATGTTTTGAGACAAAGTTTTACAGTATAGCCCAGGGTGGCCTTGAACTGCCCCATATCCTCCTGTCTCAACTGCGATTATAGATATGTACTACCAAGCCCAGTGAACCACAATTCTGATTTCTAGGTTGAAAATAGAATTCTTCAGAGTTTCTATTCCTTTCTAGTTGTTGACTTTAATACTTTGGTAAGATGGATGTTATACAATGGCTTACCAAGAGTAGTGCATTTTCCTCATCACGAGGGTCTTAGTCCACTTGTGCTGCTATTAACAAATACTTTAGACTGGGTTATTTATAAAGAACAGCAATTAATTTCTCACAGTTCTGGCAGTTAGGAAGTCCAACATCAAAGCAGCAGCATCTGGCATCTGTCAAAGTCCTTGTACTCTTAGATGGTAGAAGATGCAAATGCTGTTTCCTCACCTGGCAGAGGAGATGGAAGGACAAAAGTGAGCACGTCTGGTACTCTCTAGTCCTTTTGTAAGGGACTAATCTGCTACATGGGAACAGAGCTCACACATCCTTATCACCCCTAACACCCCACTTTCTCCACCACAGTAGTGTTATGCTGGGGATTAAGTTTCCGAGTGAATTTTGGAGGGCACATGAGTATTCACATCACAGCATTCATGTACTTCATCACCTCCTTTTTCCACGTGTGAAGAATGGGAGCAACACTCTTTTCTTCTTTTAGAGAATTGTGGACATTTAAAACAAAAGATCCATGTAAAGCATAGAGCTCAGTCCCCAGTACCCCAACACTCAAAACCAGATGCCCGCTATGAAGGGCAGTATTCTCTTGTTTCTGATGATGCTGATAGGATCTCAAGGAGCCTATAGATGTAAACTAGCACTATCTTAGAAACTCACTGTCACTGGGCAGTGGTGGCGGTGCACGCCTTTAATCCCAGCACTCGGGAGGCAGAACCAGGCGGATCTCTGTGAGTTCGAGGCCAGCCTGGTCTACAGAGCAAGATCCAGGACAGGCACCAAAACAACACAGAGAAACCCTGTCTCAAAAAACAAAAACAAAAAAAAAAAAAAACAAACAAAAAAACCACTGTTGTGATAAATGCATGGCATCCTGTCACTTGGGAGATGGAGACAGGATCAGAAATTCAAGGTTATCTTCTAATATATGGCTCCATAGGGAGTTTGAGACCAGCCTGGGCCACATGAGATCTTGTCTCAAAATAAAGACCTGTCCTTTTTGGTTTATTCAAAACACATGACAGGGCTTTAAAACAAGCAGCTAGCCTGCAGCTATATAGCCTGACCTCTTCCTAGTCAACTTGAGTCCAAAGCCTAAACCAGCATTAAAACCAATGGAGTATTTTGTGTCCACAAATATCTCTTCTAAAAATGCTTGCTCTGAAGATACTTCCAGTCCCTCAGACATGCGTGTGGGGACTGCAAATGAAAACCTGTCCTTTGTTCATTAACTAGACAAGTGTGAAGATGAAACCTTAGCCAGTGCCAGGTCCCTTTTATCATTCTTCTCTGTGGGGGTAGGCACTGGACTTTGCCTGTTCACTCATCTCCTCCTAGCAGTCTTGTGGAAGTGGTTATAGGATTTCTCAACCACAGATCCAATAGTTCTGTATCAGATCTTCCTTCTCTTCAGTTAGTTTATACTTTACAGGTAAAATAACAACTTCAAATAAATACTGATTAAGAACTATTTTGAAGCCATGTACTTTTATTTTTTTATTTCTGTTTTTTTTTTTTTTCTTGGAATAGGGTATCACGTACCTCAGGTTGGTATCCCAACACACTACGTAGCCTAGAATCACCTTGAATTGCTGATTTTTTTTCTGTATCTGCTTCCTAAGTAGATTATAGTAGGTTATATGCATGTGCCACCACAACTGACCTCTTTTCCCTCACATTTTTGAAATGATCAAGTACAACCTTATATGTGTACTCCCAGCAAGCTTGTGGTATAACAAAGGGGATGGATATTTCAATGGTGTATTCTTCTAAACTGTCAAGTCAAATCCTAATAAATGTGAGCTGGTAAGCACTATGTATTAAGAAATTCATTGATGGGTTGGTCTAGTGAAAGGGATAAAACCAGCGGAGGAACTTTATGATAGGCCTTTTATCCCAGGTGACATCTTCAGCTAGAGAGCAGCTTATGGAGGAATGAACATCCTGGGTTGTTTTAATGGGAGACATGTCGAATCCAATGTAGAGCTTGAAATACATTAGAAGCAGTAATATATCTATCTATACTGACCAGTTGGCAAAAAATACAGTCAAAACTGTGACAGTTTCCCAAAATGGATTCTGCAGTTTGGACAACCTAGTTTTACTTCCTCTGTACTCTTTGACACTTATGTTGTAGGTTGCTTCTTGCTAAGTAATCCATGTTTGGAACTCTCAGGCAAGATCTTGTACTGACTCTTTCCAAACATTTATTAGGATATCAGTTCCTTGAATACGTAGCTTCAATGCAGAAGGACCTAGTCTATCTGCTAGGAAGTGGATCCTGTCTAATGAGCAACTGGGATGTTCTCACTATGTAGAGCACTGTAACTTGAGATATTAAAAAAAAATCATGGAGTCCACAAAGTCAAGGAAACTAGATCTCAGTTCTGTCTCTGCCTCTTTGCAATGTTGTGACTTTTAGATCTCTGAGCTCCACTAAGCTTCAGTATCTGCATCTCTGAAAGTGCTGATAAAGTGCCTGCCCAGCCCATTTGGATGTTGAAGCACATGAATGGTGGATAGAACAGATTTATAAAATTATAAAACAACAGGCCAGTTTTAAATATCATGACTATCATTTAGTACTATTGGGATCTAAATTATTTTTATTTGCCAAAGCCTTTAACTAAAATAAATTAAGAAAATGTGGTCCAAATGTTCTGTCCAGTAATTTTCATTATGCATGTGTTCTCTTCTCCATCCCCCTCAAAAGGGGGCATTCAGTTACTCATTAATTTGTTTTTAGCCCAGGGTGGTCTAAAGTGAGAAAGTATTTGAACAATGACAACTATGTCTGCCGAGTTCTGCAAATAACCAGAGTATCCACAGTAGTAGGTACCTACATCTTGAAAGAATCACAGCTAGTTACATTTTGTTTTCTTTGGTGGGAGTGGGGCAGTGAGGCAGGGGTGGACAACTTGTTGAGGAGGGTCAAGAAAGGGCCCTTGATGCTTTCCATTCTACAAGCAGCCTGCTTTCATGTCTAGGTCTTTGCTTTCAGGGAGTTAATACCGCGGGGAAGCCAAAGGAAGCAAAGCTCACTATAATAACACTCTTCACACAGAGAGCAGGTGCTTCTTGCTAATAGATTGACAAGACAGCCAATCTCTACTCCCCCTAGAGCTTTGTACAGCTCCTGGGCTTACAAAGAAGGACTTAGATGTAAGCTTTAGCAGTGATATTATCTGCCAATTGAGACGGATACCAAGAAAGGAGCCTTCCCAACGTCTTAGTGTTGACTAGGGAGTTAACCTAGGTAAGCTGGTGATAGATGAGAGGAAGAAAAGTAGAAATCGTCTTAGAAAGTTGCCACAATTTGAGGTATTTTGAGGAGTTTGTTATCTGGGATGAGATTATTCTTAGGTTTGATTCTCCAGGTCTTGTGATACTGCCCCATAGGAACCTTGGGGTATGATGCCTTTATATCTAGGGTAATTCTTTATGTGTTTTCCTTCTGCTCTTTTTACACATAGAACTAAGAATGAGGTTAATATTACGGGTAATGTGAACGTTTTTAATATTATTATATTTTTATATTGTTTATTACTATATTTTATAATCATATTTATAGTAAAAAGAATATATTAATTGTGAATTTGGCTGCCTGGGTTGCAGTTGGTTTTCTCTGGAAAGAAGCAATGCTGACCAATTCAGTGACATCCTCAACTAAACTTTGTAAGTATAGATAGAAAGGAAGGGGACAGCCCAGGGCAGTCCTCAGCTAAGAAATAAGTAGAGGAAGAACCAGCCCAAAAGTAGCAAGGTCAAAGCCTCTATCCATGCTGGCAAGCAGAAATGGGGCAATCCTGTGGGCTAACATCCCCAGGGGGTCTGAGAGAGTGAGTTTGTGTGCCATCAAATGGGATGGTCTCTCCTGCTGGATAAGGTATCAGAACAGAAAGAAAGATGGGGATTTCTACTTAAATCAATGCTGTGATTGGAAGTTTCCCTAGGGGAAAAATGGTGATCTGGCAAAATGATCCATGGGTTTTGCTTAACTTAAATTTTAACTTTGGTTTGTTTGTTGTTATTTGTTTTGTTTTGTTTTGTTTGGGACAGGATCCCATACTGTAGCCCAGGCTTGTCTAGAACTTACTAAGTAGCCTAGTAAAACCCTTGGCAATCCTCCCTGCCTCAGGCTCTCAAGTGCTAGGATTACACATGAGAGCCACCATGTCCAGCTTTTTTTAATTTATGCTTCTGATAATTTCCAAATATACTTTCTCATTTTTCTCTTTTTATTTTAAAAACTCCTAATGTACATGGCTGATATCAAGTAAGCCTTTGAGGTAAGAACAGGAATGCTAGCATAGACTCTCAATTTGTAACTTGTGGGTGGACTTAAGCAGTGATATAATTACCAAGTACATAACAACAGAGTGGAGGTTGCCCTACAAATGCTGGTATCTGCAGGCAGTCTGTGTGTGAAAGCAGGGGGAAATCTCATTAGCACCTTCAGGATGGCTTTCAGAGTAAAGTGATTTGCCCAAGTACCCATGAGCTCCTGGGAGGGTTTCCCGCATGTCTTTTTCATCCTATATCTACACTTTTTATCCTGAAGGTGCTAATGAGATTTCCTCCTGCTCTCAGACTATCCCAGACACCAGAATTTGGAGGAAAGCCTCTTTCTACTCCACATTTATTTACTTGGTAATTATATTGCTGATCATGTCCATCAATGAGCTACAGATGAGGAGGATCTATTTGTTCTGGGTCCTCTGCTCCCAGTTTTCCCTTAAGGACTCAGCTATCAGTCACCAACCTTTCCTCTCCCCGATCTGTTTAGTAGCTGTCATTTCAACACCCATTTCAGGACTGAGGCAGAAAGCTCAGTGGTAGAATGCTTATCATGTGGGAAGCCCTGGGTTCCATCCCCAGTGTCACAAAGTAGATAGATATTCTAATTATCCATGTGCAGTGCTGGTTTAGTTTTCACAGTACTGACGATGGAACCTAGGGTGTCATGAGTGCTAACTAAGCACTCTACCACTGAGCTACATCTGCAACCCCATGTGCAGTGTTATATTTTCATATTGGCTTGCTTTTACCCCATATTTAAGAGGGGAGCAAAGTATCCCACTCTCACTGTCTTACGAACTGATTCCTTACAAGCCCCTTCAGCTTGCCACAGCTGAACTTGTAAGAACTGGCGTAGGAGATCCCTGTTCTAGTCTACAAAGGATTAGGACTCAGTCAAGCAGGGGAGTCAGGACAGGCACTGAGTGAGCATCTATAGCTAAAGAGCATCCAGAAGAATTGAAACAGTGACAGTGGGAAGACAGGGAAAGTAAGTACCAGTGTTAGCCTACAAAAGGTAAGAATGAGAGAGATGGATGTTGTCCATTGTTTAGACATCTTGCACTTGGAATAAGAGAGAACTAGAAGCAATGCATGGAATTTCTAAGGACTCAGACTTTGACTGACAAAAGAGTGAACTTGCCTGCCTTTTGAGCAATTCCTCAGTGGAATGAGTGGCTTGTCCCAGGAGACAGCTCCCTGACTATAGAGGAATGTGGGTATTCATTACATAAACTATCTTTGAAAGGTTAATCCAATGGACATGGGTGAGTGTGGATTAATAGCTCTGGCAAGGACTCTGGAGTTCCAAGATTTTGAAAAGCTCTGGGTGTCGTGGTTGTCCGGAAGTAGAGCAAAAGAAAATAATGATGGTGGGAACAAACAACCATGACAGCTTTTCAGCCTAGAGGAAGGAAAGAAAAATAGAGAGCAGAATCTCTCTGGTCATTTATATTTGAGCACATATCATCAACTATGATCTCCGGTAACTTTTTCTAAGCAAATGGATCCTTAAGAACAGCAGAATTTTTTTTTACCAGAGAGCGAGTCTTTTCAGCGTCCTCTGTCACTCACAGCCTCTGGGGTTGTCTTGCTTCTGTGAGACAATAGATCTTAGCTCTCCCCAATTATCTCCAGGCTGTAGCCTTCCTGCGCCTGTGTGAGAAAGGCAGACTAGGGATAGAGCCTCTGTTCCAGCCTCAAGTGATTAGCCTAAGTGGCTGAATTATCAAGATCAGGGTTATCGGGTTCACACTCATCTCTAGCTACACTACCCTCTTGGATCTGCTTTTGGTCACACAGAAAAGACTAGTGTATCTCAAGTAATCTATGATCCAGAACTCCCTCCATCAAAGCTATCATGAACTACTACTTTTGTACAGTATAATAAGAGACATTACTAGGGGGAAAAAAAGCAGCTAGCAGAAAGGCCCTCCAAAATAAACCACAGTTTTTAATCACAAGATTCAACAAAGCAAAGTATCTGTGGAGATGCTATAAAAGTTTAAGTGCTGCCTTTCAGTTTCCGTTATCTTCTTACAGATCAGCAATAAGCAGAAAGTAACAGAGCACACGTGGAGCAGGGAGGAGTAGCCTGTTCCGTGTATGTCTGCTTGGCAGCCCTCCTTTCTTTGTTGGGACCCCCCCCCAAAGCAGTCTAAATGGGAGGAGGGCAGTGGTCTACTTAAGTTGAGTGGCATTGTGTCATAAAAGCCAGTTGTTACATTTTCAGAATTTCTGTGAGCCAGTTGTTAGACATAGCCATTATTAATAACGATTAAACTTCATAAGTGTGTAATCAAATGAATTCTATTTAAAGAAGGATGATTCTCCAAGCTCATCCTATCCTAATTACTGTGTCACATGGTGTAATTGTGTCTGTTGTATCTGGGTGGCAAAAATACTATATACTTTCCCCCTCTGCATCAAGTGCCAGCGTGTTTGTAGCTTGATGTTGCCCGCGATGAAGTAGTTACTCCCTTAGAAGTCAGCAAACACAATAAATCGGGCCTCGAGTTATTGTTGTGTTGATTGTCTCGAATCCAGACTTAAGGGAGTGATGGCGGAAATGTTAGTAGTATAGCTTGCACTTGTAATTGTGCTGTAGCTATATAGCCATCTCATCGTGAGTAGCACACCATTTGAGGAAATCTTCGTCCAGAATCTGAAAACTGTTATCTAGTAGTAAATATCTCACTCTGGTCACTGATGGAGTGAAGTCCCAGCTAATGCTTTTGTTTCTTCACTTTCATGAGGTTCCTTAATGTAAACCAATAGATCAACTGCTCTTCCTGTAGGAATTGTACTTGTTTACCAGTTGCAGTGTAGTTTAGTCATAGATACAAGCCTGGCAAAGAAAAGGTCAGTGAAAGCATTCTGTAAAAACCAATTCATATAGGAAATTTATTATAAAGTATATCATATATTTTATCTATAAATCAGTTGCTGCACATCCTTTATTCCAATAAAACTTAAAAGGAAAGGACATGCATACTTCTTGTTTTGAGAGCCCATTGTTAAATATTTACTAGCATACCACTGCAGTAAGGAGGTACATTGGGAAGATTTGTTTTCTTTCCTTCATCCTTCCTTCATCCTTCAGAGCTCCCAGCTTAAAGCAGTAGCTCTTTCCACCATGGAGAGAAGTTCCTGTCCTCCAAAGTTATGCTAACAAATGAAAGAGCTCAGTTTTAGTCACTGTGATTTCTAAGAATCCTAGGCTCAGAAATTTCCTTGACTCTAAGACTACTAACCAGATCCATTAACTTTTTCTTTCTCAAAGCTCTTTGTTCCTTATTAAGTTTGACAGGCTCCTTCTGAAGTCTCACTTAACCAATGGAGATCTCATCAATCCCATGCCAAATGTGGACGAGAGTCTGATAGGCCAACTCACTGGGGCATAGAGGCGAGGACCACTTGGAGAGTTCAGCTTCTCTATCAGAGGGCATTAGGGACAAATGAATCCCGTGTGCTGCTATTAGCTCTGGTTTCACAGAGACTGGAACTCCTAATATCAGCTTACTCTTTGTTGGCTTGGTGATCATTTTTTTTTAAAACCACCAACCATATGGGCAGAGGTTGGAAAGAAAGCTAAATTTGGAACACACCCCCACTCTCCTGTTCAACATTTCTTTTTTGTTTGTGCAGAAAGACAATGTATTACTCACACTCACATACCCCATCAATCTCATACTTATATACCCCACCAACTCCTGGAAAACTAAGAAATGAGAGTCTCCCCAAATGTGGTCAAACCACTGGCTCTTTTCCACATATGCATGCAGTAGTACATTAAGAGTGGCCACACTCTGCTCCTGCCAATTTCTGAACCTGTCTGAGACACACAACACTGAAACACTAAATCCATAATGAGAGAAGCACAGGGATTTCAGGACTGTGAATTTTTAAGTTCTGGATCACTCTTACTCGACATCTGAGACATTACTTTCTAAGTCAGGGATTTTAGAATGTGGATCCATGAATTTCTCTCTCTATTATTTTTTTTTTCTGTTCTGGCTTTACTTATCCCCCACATTGCCACTTCATCTGGAATGACAGCTGGAGCAAGAAAGATAGACCAGGGAGGTAGGCAATGATGATGATTTGGGCAGCACCTATGGAATCATGCATATTGTATTCTAGGGCTTTCTAAATGCAAACAAAGAAGCTATGATTTAGCTTAAGATTGCTAAAAGGGAGTTTGAAATCAGGTTTAATTTAAGGAGTGAAATGTGGTATGCCTTCCTTCAAGGAGAGGTTATAGTCTTCTCAGTATCCAGCCAAAAGTCAGAAAGATGTCCTCCTTGATGCCCCTAGATTCTGGGGAGGAATGAGTGGCAGCGAAGCCAAATACTTTCACCTACCCTTTCCTCATCTGGCTCCAACCTTCTCTGATCCTGGTTCCCATTAACCCCTACCGCACCCTATATTCCAGCTACTTTACAGTTCTCACAAACTACCATTCTCGTCTTTGAGGCCTGTCTGGGACTTTGTAAAGTCCTCTGTAATACACATGAAGCACTTAGTCCAGTGCCTTTTGTTTGATAGGTTTCAATAAGCAGTTAATATTCTGCACATGCTGATCTCTGAGCCCATAATTATTTCCCTTTCTTTGTCATTTAAATTCACTTCAGAGGTACCTCCCCCTCCTGTGAAGCTTCACCCTAGGCAGGGTGCTTCGTTAGGATTCCTCCTGGCAACTTGAGGTCAGGTAACTCCCAGTGCCCAGTACATAATTAGTGTTCAATTAGGGTCTGTTACATGGCCCTGACCATACAAAAACGAATGGGCACAATACCTGCTGGTATTCCTATGGTTGGGATTGAGGGAAGAAAAGGAGGCAACAGA
Organism: Peromyscus californicus insignis; assembly: GCF_007827085.1. Lineage (NCBI taxonomy): Eukaryota > Metazoa > Chordata > Mammalia > Rodentia > Cricetidae > Peromyscus > Peromyscus californicus. Next base: position 114,386,835 of record NW_026294391.1, on the reverse strand, counting down.
AAGGACATAGACATCTAGCTGGAAAATTAGACTGTAGTACTGTTCAAGCACTAATTGTAGTATGCACGGGGAGTTATATAAACACAAAGGAAAAGGTACAAACCCATACTAGTGTGGTCAGAAACTGAGTTGAGTTTGAAAGAACATAAGGAATCACGTGAAAGAGAGAGAAAGCTGGCAGACAAGAATAAGTAAAGGTGTGGAGGTGAGCAAGAATTTAGGGGTTTTCTCTGGTGTAGCTGGAGTAGAAGGAAGTGAGAATTAAGGCTGGAAGATTGGTTGGAGAGTAGTACATCAGCTTGTCAGTGAATTTGGTCTTGATCCTTTGGCAGGGCCTATACATTTACAGTCGATGTGTCATCTACCTCCTAGCACCTCATTCCTCTGAGGGCAAATGGGACCTTCTAATCCTTTGCAGCATAACATTACAGAGGACCATTCCCAAGAGACTGGATGGGCTTCTGTGGTTTGCTGGTAAAAATACTGAAGTATGAGTATACCTGGAGGATGAGACGGTGGGGAGAGAGTCCAAGTGCTGAGAGAACTAAGATGTGGCCCGGATTCCACATTGGAAAGTCCACTCTGGGGAAGAGATGAAGATGTGGGAAGTACCAACAGGGTCTACTTATTTAGATGTGGCAAAGTGGGGAAGAAATGACAGGCCAGAAGAAAGTCAGTATTCCTATCTGGGCAGGGAAGCAGATACAAAAGTCAGTCAGAAGGCAGAGTATGAAGGAGGTAATGCTAGGGTAGGCATAGCAATAATAGTTCGCAGGGGTTTTTAAATTTTTTAATACATTCATTCATTCATTGTGAGAGTGTGAGTGTGAGTGTGTGTGTGTGTGTGTGTGTGTGTGTGTGTGTGTGTGTGTGTGTATACATGTGGAGGTCAGAGGACAATTTGCAGAAGTCATTTCTCCTTCTACTATATATAGTCTAGGGCAGTGGTTCTCAACTTTCCTAATGCTGTGACCCTTTGATATGGTTGCTCACGTTGTATGACCCTCAACCATAAAATTATTTTTGTTGCTACTTCATAACTGTAAGCTTGCCACTGTTATGAATAGCAATGTAAGTATTTTTGGAGATAGAGGTTTGCCAAATGGATCATGGAAACTGCTGGTCAACGGGATTGAACTCAAGTCATCAGGCTTGGTGGCAAGCATCTTTACACGCTGAGCTATCTTGCCAGCCCAATAGCTCACATTTTGGAAGCTTACTGCACAATTTTAAGCATTTTATGTAAATCAGCTCATTTTGCTCTCTCAAAAATGCTATAGGGTAGATGTTATTATTCTTTCAGTCTTACAGCTGAAACTATACAATGAAGTATAGACGATTGAAGACCAAGCACAATGAGGGGCACTAAAGAGAGCACTTTAGAGAAAGAAAAGCTGAAAAGCATCACTGCATCATTTCAATGAATATGGATGGAGCCAACTAGGTCACCAGACACCCATGCAAGGGTTTATCGGTTCATCTCTAATGTTTTAGAAACCAGAGGATTTACAGTTCTTGGAAAAAGGCCGTTTCAATGTGCATGAATCCATCCTAATGTCCACATCTGTTCTACTTTCAAAGGCAAACACCAGTAGGAATAGAATTAAAACAAGCCTATCCAAATGATGACCTAAATGACTTCCAAATGAATCTTCAGATATAAAATACATGTCCTATTGTTAAAACTAAAAGGAGGAGACATTGAGGTCTAGATGGCCTCCCAGCACCCTATGTTACCAAAGTTATAACGAAATCACTCCCATCCCGAGAAACAAAGGAAAAGCACAAGGTTAGGAAGGATATTGAATTTAAAAATACACCACATGAAGCTGTGCTGGTTTTTCCAATGATTAATCTTTTCTCATTTCAATAATTATGCTATGTGCGTCTATGTATATAAATATTTATACTTGTTCCATTTGAAAAACAACTTCATATTTTCTAAAGCACTTTCTCTTGGTCATTTGAATGTTACAGGGCCCCAGTCTGTCAAGACCTGGCTGTTCTAGTAGCTAGTTGACGTGTCGGATTTTCCTTTTGGCTTCACAACTATCTGGTCCTCTTACTGGCTGGGCTGTATTAGTGTTGCCGTGGCAAACACTTGCGGAAGTCAGCTGCCATAGTCAGGAGGGAGCAAACATGTATGCCCTATTGCCTGAGCACGGAGCTTGTGCTAAGGGCTGAGCTGCCTGAGTTTCCATGCCTCTAAGCCAGGTCTAAGATTCATGCATGAATGTGGGAGCTTTCTGACTGATGTAGTTGACTATAGCTATAAACTGCCCTCTCTCATCACTGCTTTCCCTGGGTCCAGCCAATTTTTCTGCATTGTATCTTCATTTTCATTGATCTCAAAATGTTTTCCACTGTCCTCTCTCTGGTTTCCTCTTCGACTCAGGATTGTGCTGGGTAATTTTGTTGGTGAATTTGCCAAACAGCTTTCTGTTACTGATTCCTAATTTTGTTCCATGGTGCTTTGTGGAGTTCTTTGGGTTTGTTGTTCCTGATGTTTTGAGGACTAAACCCAGGGCCTGGAGCACACTAGGCAAACACAACTACCACTAACCTGCACCCCAACCCTTTCTAAACTTTGAAATAGAATCTCGCTAACTTTTCTGGGCTGGACTCGAACTTGGGATCCTTTTCCCTCAGCTTCCCAAGTAACGAAATTGCAGCTGCGTGTTGCTACCAAGTTCCGTGGTGCTTAGATAATATACTTTGTGTGATATTCATGTTTTTAAATTTATTGTAGCTTTTTATGGCTATCCAGGTGGTTCTAGAGAAATTCCTACATGCATTTAAAAAGAATGTATGAATTACTTTGTACTAGCCCATCTTTCTTTAGGATTAATGTAAAAGTATAAAGTGACTTTTTTCCTTCGGTATCAACTTCATATTTAAAATCAAGCTTTCTTCCATAATCCTTTTCCATGGCTCTTAGAAAAGAACATGCAATTTACAATTACCATTTAGAAGTCAGATCTGGCTAGTGATGCTAGGCTTCTTGGTGACCTACTCTAATTAGCTCTGTAAAACATCTCTTAGAACACCTGAGCAAAGAAGCTGAGTGGGAGTGGCTTTGCTAAAGTCAACTGTGATGCTTAAACTCTGTTGGTATCATTAATAGCATTTTTTTTAAACCAGCTGTGCCTCAAAAATAAGTTCTGGAACTAATTTCCTATTTTAAATGGCATTTGGTATTGCCTTTTGTCAGAGAAACCATTCTCACTTGTAGATTTATAAGGTAATGCAAATACACATCAAAGAAATAAAAATATTATGCTCAACCAAGATGTTGGTTTAAAGACAAAAAGAAAAGTCTGATCCCTTTTCATGCTTCAAAATTCTCGTGATACTTATGCCATACACATATGTGTAAGTTTATAAAGCTAGGCAACAATAAAATCACAGACTTTTGCAGTAGGTAGGTTTAAGATTCAGACACAGGAGAACTATATCTCCTATGATTTTTTTTAAGTTCTTATATAAGCACTCTTAAAATCCAACCACAATGTACCCTGCCTCTAAGTAATAAAATTGGGTACACTGGCTATAGCAATATAGAGATGGCCAAGGACCAACAAGAACTGGTGAATCACTTTAAGCAATTGGTCATGGGACTAAACACTAGGCTCTCAGACCTGGATTGTGTATCTAATGCTACTTAGTAAATCAAGGTAGTGAAGGCAGTGAATCTCATGCTGAGAAGAGGAAGCCCCAAGTCAAAGGCCCCTGATTCTGCTGGGAGTTTAGAGAGTGGATGCTTTTAAGGAAATTCTTTTGCTCAACTCAGAATGAGTCATCCCCAGATGTGCCCATTTCATCTCCGATTTGTTAATACCTCTGTTTTAAAATGTTCTTTTCCAATACAAATGTGTTAAGGCTGATGTTTCTAGCGTAACCAAAATTTGTATAATCTAGAAATGAATTCCATCTGCTGATGCTCATTATGCAATATGGAAATTGCTCTTAAGAGCTTGCTGTTTATATCTACAGGGACACTACATGGATAGGTGTTTATTACCACATGTGTCTCACATTTAACCATAAAATAGATACCAACATCCATTCAGCACAGAGAGATTTAAAATGCAACATTTAATTGCCAAATGTTAGTTTTGCTCACAAAAATAGATGGCTTTTCTGGTTAGAGGAAAACAAAAAGCCATGGAGTGATGCTTTAAGACAATGTTAAGTGAAGCTGTATCTTTACTTCAGTTCAAGTTCCCATGGACAGTAATGATGATAAAGTGAGTTCAGGGTTGAAGACATGGCTGAGTGGTTAAAGCACTTGCCCTAAAAGTCTGACAAGCAGAGTTCAGATCCCCCAAATCCCACATAAAATGGCATGTGGGCACAACCACCCACCTGTAATTCCAGCCTCAGAAGACAGAGAGACAGGAGATCCCCAGAGCAAGAGGGCTACAGGGAGTAAGTCTACTGTTGAGTTCTGAATTTGATGAGAGAACCAGCTTCAAAGAACAAAGTGGAAAAGTGACGGAAGATGATCTCTGACATCAATCTTGGGCTTCCTTGTGCATTTGAACACATGTGCATATGCAGCCCCACACACGTGTCCATACATATGCAAACATGTATATACCCACACATGCATACCACAAGCACATACATACATGAAAAGAAGAAAAAACAGGTTCACAGTGGTGAACTCTTCTCTGAAAAAAAGGCAGCTCTTGGCCCCAGCTTCTAAGCACATGGCCTATGGTTTCTGAATCAGTCTCCCAAATATATACCACTCTGTTGCACCCCTACCATGCCATAGTTCATTCTGAAATCTTCTTTGTCCTTGTCTGGGGACAGAGATAGGGGCAGGGAAAACCAGGTGCTAAGATTTCAGTTCTGAGATTGGCAGTTCATCTGTATTGAGCAACTGCTAGAAAGCATATTTATTCACATCTTCATTTGTAATTCATTTATTCATGGCCCTCTACAGTTTCATCCTAGCCTACCTTTTCAATGTAACCTTTGGCTTCTTCTCACATAGTCCAGCCCTACTGTTGCCTGAGCATTTTTCCATTTCTTCAGGCCACAGTGCCTCCATCACATTCTTTCTCTGTCCAGAACAGTTGCTTCTTTCATTTGACTCAGTCTCCATATATCCAAGTCCTAACCATACTGTCCAGCACAAAGTCATAATTTCTTCCTCCATATAAGTCTTCCTTGATGCTGAATACTTCTACCCAATCTGGAAGGGAACCCCCACTCCTTTAAACCATTCCTCTGGTTTTCTATACTAACTCAAGACAGAGCAATAGATAAGAGAACACACAGCAGTTCTGAACTGTAGTGCTCTGGGCAACAATCTTTGATCTCAGACCCCAAATTAGTAAATTGGAGATACTGTCTACCATCTAGGCGTACTTGTAAGGATAACTGAGATGACACTATACATACTGCACCTTAAAGACAGGCACAGTGTGGCCCAACTTTGTGTTCCAATCACTTAGCATTGTGGGTTGAATACTGTAGTGAAAGAAGTATTTGTAGTGATAGAAATTGTATGGAGTTGGAAGTGGCTTCCGGTGGCTTTCTTGTCAACCTACAAAAAAGAGCATCCCTTTGCACATTGCTTCAGATCCTCCTTCTCTGGGAATGAGATTTCCCAGTGTGAGTTGAGAGTTTAGTGCCCCATCACAGTTCTGGGATTAGGCACTGATGATTTGGCTCTCCTGTGTAGGCCTGAGAGCTCACCATTTGTCAAAAACAGAATCTATTCAAAAGAGAGAATGCATTATAAAGCTTTTTTTCAACTTGTTTGGTAGCTTTTTTCCCTGGTATTAGGGCAAAATATGGTTTTCCCTCCTCAATGATTCTTTGAAAGTTTCCTTTAAGTTTCTGGTACTCTCAAAAGATCATTAAATATTTTATATATAAACAAGTGAAAAATTCTTTGGTTACTTCTTAAGTTTTCTTCTGGTAAAGGAAATAGAAAATCATGTAATGAGCCATAGTTTTTATTTGTTGGATTTGAGCCTGTCTATAATCCTTTTTTTTTTTTTTTGGTAAATGTGGAATATTTTGAAGTCCACATTGACTTTCAAGTAAACAATGTTTCTGCATTTCTTTTTTAAAAAAGACTCCTAGGAGAAAGCAGAGGGATAGAGGGAAAGGGACTTCACAAGTAAGGCATTGGCCAATAGGACTCAGCCACATTTTCAGGAGATAAGGATAAACTAAAAAATCAAAGAACACAAATGGAAAAAATGAGAAGCTATGCCATGGACCATTGTCTTGTCTGCCAAGGATCATGTGATTGATTGTGTGGTCCTTTGCAGGAACATGGATTGGAAAATGCTATTAATTGCACTAAGACTAGTTGTCCTCAGAAAGTTAGCCATAATTGTTAATTGCATGGGATATTTAGCATGTTCTGTTGCTTCTGGTTTTGTAGACCCCATAATAAGGGCCTATAGAGATGGGACAGACTGGATGTGTGGCAATGTGGTATACTTACATATACATCTTTCTCACCTTGAGCCAAGGTAGGGTTCACCTGGGAAACATACCACTAAGTTAGAGTTCATGCCCAATTAGAAAGCCTTCATTGGAGGCATACACACACACACACACACACACACACACTACAAGATATATAAGTCCGCCCTGCTCAGTCTATACAATGTTAGTATATATGTTTTCAGAGCCGTCCATTTAGTATTAGCTAATCAATCAGTGTGATCTTCCTTGGGGAAGACTTGTTTCTCCTATTCTCAGCATTCCTTAGTTGCTTAGATTTCTGTGTGAGGTTGAGGCCCTGTGGTCTCTCCCCCATCTCATCCACTTTAGCATATTTATTGTTGTCCTTGTTTAGCTCATGTTGGTGAGACTTTACAATGTAGCTCCTGAAATTCCTAAGAGACGCAACACAAAGTGAAATATGAAAAGTCGAAACAAGTCCTTACTGCCTAGCCCATTATAGAGCACTACCATATTAATCAGGTTTGCTATATCCTCTCTCTGATCCTTCTGTCTCCACATCCTGAATTCTGGAATTACAAGTATGAGACATCACACTGGTTTATGAAGTGCTGGGTATGAAACCCAGGGCTTCATTCCTGCTTCATCATGCACTCCAGAAACCTCAATGGTATTTCCTGATCTGCACTTCTAAATCTTTCACTATCTCCCCAAGCCTCCTACCTCTCAGAAAATGGTTTATCTTGCTTGCTAGAAGACACAGCATCATCCAGACAAATGGTAGTCTCTGGAAGAGACACGTGATATGGCGTTGCACATTGGTGGTGGGAAGGGTGTCAGAGTATGATAGAATATGATCTGTGTGTAAAGCTCCACTATACTTAAAACAAAATTGTCTAGCCAATCAAGCTCTGGAACAGACTGCTTTTTAAGAAAATTACAGTCACATATACACACAAAAAATGGGCGGTGTATGTACTTGGTAGAGTCCTTGCCTAACATGCATGAGGCCATGAGTTTCATACCAGCACTTAGCACAAGACTTAGCACAGATGCTGTGGTACATACTAGTAACCCCAGCATTCAGGAGGTTGAGGCAGGACGGTCAGGAGTTCAAAGTCATTCTTGCATACATAGGTGGTTTGAGGCTTGAGCTACATGAGTTCCTGTCTCTTAAAAAATTAATTATAGTCAAAAATTGTAGTCATTCTTATTTCCTTATTATTCAAAATTATTTCATGACTCACATTTACAAAATAACATAGATCTTCTAAGGGCTTCTTGGTTATAAACATCCTTTGGGGAGTGTACCCTGTAACCATTTTTAAAGGAGACACTCAACATTTACTAAGTTCTACACTAGTAAATGGCATGTGCATAGTGAAAATGACCTCACTAATGACACAGGGATCACTGTTGAGTTGAGAAGGCACAAGGAAGGAAGAAATTATCAAAGAGAACTGATTCAGTTCAGTCAGTCAATTGAGTTGAACTTGTAGATTTACTGAGCATCTCATTTATGCCTAATTCTGTTAGGTACAATGTTAGAATATGACAGTACTTACTCTGTAAAAGGAAGGTAAACTCAAGAGGGCCAAAGTGGTTGGATTCCACTCTGTATTTACAATGATGAGGCACTCATTGCCTATGAGCACAGTTGTGGCAACTTCTCCCAAGGTATGCCTTTATTTTCAAGTTGTTACTTGGGGAAGGGGTCAAGAGAGATCAGGAGGAGCATGGACAGGGATTACTGAAAATCCTTACTATGTTATACAGGGGTATTAAAGCTGGGAGAATGTCTGCATCTCTGCCTAGCACCTTCTGTACATGTGAACTCCCACAGTTTAATGAAAAGGATATAAACCAACCATCTGCAGCAACATATTTGTTTAAAAAGGAAACACCAGCATGAAGACTTAGCAACTTTGAACCAGTTGAAAGGAGAGCATCTGCCTGATACTCTCATAGTGGTTATATTAATTGTTCATCTTCCATTCTTCTTATGATTTGTGTTACTAGCGTATTTGTATTGATTCCACAAGAATCCTTCCAAAAAGAACTTGCAAATGGTTACTTTGGAGAGATTAAAATCTACAAGGGAATTAAAGCCCCTGGCATGCACAGTTAAGAGCATACAATGTTCTATTCATCTTGAAGACCATCTTGAGGCTCTCACATCCCTGCTGACTTTTCATAGAATGCTTACATTTATTTATGTATTATGTGCCAAACAACATACTAAATGCTTTACATATCTTCACAGCAATCTTCAGTTTGTAGGTGAAGAAACTATGATCCATAAAAATGATATGAATATTCACGTCAATATTGAGCATGTAGTACTGACAACTGCATTTATTTGGCTCCAAGTCTAGGATTCTACCACAACACCACCCACTCTGGTGTGTCTCATACTCCTAGGGTATATGCTGTCTGACTCACCAGGAAGGAACCAGAGTCTCTGGCTTGCTCATAAGCACCATTGCTCTTAAACTAAACACCTGGCCCTGTGGAAATGAGACTCAGACTGCAGTGATGTAGGAGGGTAACATATTGAGAGAATCAGATAGTCAGGAATGCCGAACCAGGAAGATTGCCCTGGCCAGCTACAAAACAGCACAAAGCCAACAAATCTCTCTCCAGAAGACAAAGAGGAACTACAGTAGAAATGACAATAAATGTGAAATCAAGATACTTTGTCCTTCTTCAAAATTTGTTTTTAAAGACAGGATTTTATTAATCCAAAGCTGGCCTTTGACTCACAATATAGCCAAGGTTGACCTTAAATTCTTGATTCTCTTGTCTCTACCTACTCAAGTAATAAGATTATAGATGTGCATACATACCCAAGACCTTTTGTATGCCAGGCAAGCCCTCTATCAACAACTACATCCCTATTCCCTTACTTTACCATGTTTTGTCCCCAATAGGAATGAAACAAGACAATACTGGAAAGGTGGCTCAGAGGTAAAGAACACATATTGCTCTTGCAGAGGATCTGAGTTCAGTTCCCAGCAAGCACACTGGGTTCCTCACAAATGCCTGTAATTCCAGTTTCAGGGAGATGTGATACCTTTGACCTCCATGGGCACATAACCAGACAGATGTGCACCATATACAGATAATTTAAAATAATAAAATAAAATATTAAAAAGTAACTACAAAAAGACCATCAGATTTCGTGGTGGAGACAGATTCCTGTCACACCTATGGATCCACTTTGCCTCAAAGGCTTTTTTGTTGATGTCAGAGCTCTAGGTGATAAATGGACCCCAAGAAAACTAACAGTGGCAAGTCACTCCAGAGTGGGCCTGAGTTACAGATTTGATCCCTTTAAGTTTTCTAACCATTGGAAATCGTGACTTTGTAACTTGGTGTGGTCCTAACATTTCTAGCATATTCTCTCCCTACTAATTCTAGATACAGCTTTGGGATAAGAACTAGAGCCTGGTTACTAGAGCCCAGCCACTTCCCCCACTGGAAATGGAAAGTAGCACTGTGCCTGATTAAGCCAAATATTCACTAATGCCTGGGCCTGTGGCCTGTGGATGGCGAGACCGATCTTGTCAGGAGGTACGAGCCAAGTAGACTGAACTGTCTCAAAATGGAAGAGCCAGTGTTTGAACAGTCTTGCTTCAGAGTTTCATCATGCCCATCAGTCATAAGGTTACAAGCAGCAATAATTTTCTTTCTCTCTTGCAAATCTAGGATTTAGCACTTTAAAATAGTTGTTGTAACTTAACGAAATGCCGTATTTCATGACTTCAGATTTAGCCGTTACCTATAACCATCTCTTTTTGGCTCCTTTGGAAAGAATTGTGATTGTGATTATTTTAACATTTTAAAATACTAACACAGCTACATTAGATTCTGCCCATCAGACTAGAAATACTGGATTTACTGAGCTCCAAATTTAAGCTGGGCATGATGACACATACCTTTAATCCCAGCATTAAGGAGGCAGAAGCAGGGAAATGTCTCAGAGTTCAAGGCCAGCCTGCTCTTCAGAGCTGGTTCCAGGCCAGCCAGGGCTACATCATGAGACCCTGTCTGAAAAAAAAAGGGAAAAGAAAAGAAGATAGAGAGTGATAGAAGAAGACACTCAGCATTGACCTCTGGTCTCTACACACGCACACACGAGTTCACATACTGTTCGTGCACTCGTGAACACACACACACACACACACACACACACACACACGAGAGTTGAATTCAACAAGACATTCTTCTTCCTGTCTTGTAGACATAACATTAGTTAGCTTGCCTCTTTGTCCCCAAAGTGGACTTATAACCCAGTTTCATTTTAAATACATCTGAATTAAACTTTGCATAATTCTCTCATAAGCCCTATTCTGAGACAGCAGCATATTTCAGTTGGCCTTTTATTTTCTCCTTGTTCATGACCCTATCCTTCTCTTTGATCCATAAAGTAGGATATAGATAGTATCTGATTTCATTTCCTCTGTAATCCTGTCATGGAATTTTGTATTGTTGTTAGTTTTCAGATTAGCAAGCAGAAACCCATTCGAAGGGCTGTGGTCACATAGGTAGTAGGTGACATGGGATATACAATCTTTCTCCTTGTGTCCGTTGTTCCCTCTGATTCTATTAGTACTTCTGTGGTAGTGGTTCCTGTTTCTAAGTAACCCCATAGAAACAGATTAGCATTTTATCACCATGGACATGCCCATGTCGAATTCTACCTGAATCTTACTGTGCCCGAAGAAAACTTGCCAAAATAAAACTATGTCAAAGGTTAGAGTCTGACTAAGAGATGGGCATTCATTCATTCATTCATTCATTCTTTTTTTGGGGGTCCTTTGAATGAAACCAAGGGCTTCATGTATACAAGGATAATGCTGTTTTTTCTGTTTTTATTTGTTTTTGATAGTGTCTAGTGTAACCCAGTTTGGCTTCAAATTCCTTGTGTAGCTGAGGCTGGCCTTGAACTCCTAATATTCTTAAATACTGGGGTTATAGGCACATACCACCACACCCAGGTTTTCATTCTTAATCTTGGCAAACATCATCAGGAAAATTAGGAGAACTTAGTACCTCTAAGGAAAACAGGACCAGTCTGCCTCCTTCCTTTTATGTTGCTTGGAAAAATACCCATGACTCCTTCGCCTTTTATATTCCACATAAATATTCCAAGCTCCTCGAACGTTTGGAAGGCACTATTTTCATCTTTTTAGTCCTCTTTGAGTTAGAATAGAAGGCCTGTATGTGTACACATGCACGTGTTTTAGAACTGTGTGCTTCATGTGCTGTGCCTTGAAAACCTTCCATGTTATTTTGATTTAATAAATATTTTCATAATCGCCCAAATGTTGCAGTTCATGCTTTTGTCATCAAATATAAACTAATGTCCTCAAGGGGGAAAATGCAATTGTTCTGGCACTGGGCCAAAAATGGCCCAAAGAAGATACTGGAAGCTTGGTTCCTAGCATATCTGTCCTGATAAGTTAGCAGGTGTTCAATGAAAACTACAGAGCCTGTTTTTAATTCCTATTGAAATCATTGCAAGTGCTCCAAGTTTTATCACTCATAATTAACATAAAGAAATTAACGTCTTAAGAGCCTAAATATTGGAAGCCCTATGAGTCCTGAAGATATTTAAAGGGAGACTCAATGTAAATAGGATGAAATTCTTAAGCAAGATTACTGATATGACAGGACTAAAGAGCTCGGGAATGTGTGAAAAGTGCCTCTTTTCTTCCCTTTAATAAGTCCATTACTTGCACTTGGGCATATTTTAAGGTCCTTTTCAAGCTGAATCTAGACTTGAGCATGCTTTGCATTTCAAGCTTTGTCTATCAATCAGTAGAAGCCAAAGTTATTTCTGCTTTAAAATAACAGGAGCCAGGAACAGCTAATCTCTTTTCATTCTGAGTTCCTTACATTATTTTACCAGGACAAAGTTTGTGTTGGCTACAAAACAGGCCATTCACAACATCCAGGAGAAGGAATTTAGGTAAGAATGAAGAGAGATTGTAGGATGTATAAAGCCTCCCTCTCCTGAGGCCATTAAGAAATTCCAAATTGGCATGGTTTTGAATAGCGACATGGCATTAGCCTTGCTAATTTCAGTAATTCAAGCTGATAGTCTGTCTCTCTTTACCGGGCTTTTGGTTGAAAGCAGCCCATCACTGCAGGACGGTTGTGGTGCGCTCCTCTGCTAAGGTGAGCTGGCATTTTAAAGCATGTGATGGGGGGGGACGGTACCCAGCACAAGGACATCTTAGGCAGCTCTTCGGAATCCATGCCTTGCTGTCCTCAGCAAGGCAGTCTGTCTTCACTCTTCTTTCTCTAACCAGGAAGGAGCGTATGAGACAGGCAAGATTTGTCACCCCCTCAGCTCCATCTTCTGACCTCTTTGAGGATTTCTGTCTGGCTTCTTAATTGGGTTCCTTTCAATAATTGGGAAAAGCAAAGAAACCCTTCCAAGGTTTCCTTTTCATTTTATCTTGAATTAACAGATAAGGCATATGGTTATAGGATACAATGTGATGTTTTCCTGTATGTTTATAATGGGGAGTGATTGAATCTTTTTTTAATGATGGATGCATATTTGCTCTTCATTTTATAAGATGCACAAAAAAGCCCTTACAGACAGCTAATGGGGGAAAACAACAACTCGGGGAAAAGGAAACTTCTTTTTAAAGGAGTCCACATTTAAAACACAGTCTCTTAAATCTTTCAGGTAACCGGCATCTCACATCATGCTGGCAAAATGTACAAAGGGAAATATTCAGAGCCTCTCAAGCTAAAAAAGTAGGAAGATGGCCGAGTGTTTGAAAAGGTTTAGGGTTTCATCTGAAGAACAGCTGCACTCTACTGTGCTTGTAGTCAGATATACCAAACACCAACAAGCCAAGCAGACCTTGGAAGTGGCCCCAAGTGCAGTGATAGCAAGAGCCTTGGATGACAAGGCACGTCAGCAACCCAGGCCCTCTGCACATCCGGCCCAAGGTTATTAACTTTGCTTTCTCCTTACTCAGTCAGTGACTAACCAAAGCACAAAGGCTTTGTCTGAATGCTTCAGGTCATTAAGCAATAAGGATTAAAAACAGAGGGAAATAGCAAAAGAGGATGGATGTAAAAGAGGGGAGAGAAGCATGGGAAAACATTAGATCTTAGGTTCCAGAATGTTCCTCAAGAAATATCCATAGTTAGCCCGGATAAGTAACATCTTGCTGGGTACGGTGGGGAACACTTTTTAATCCCAACGTTGGGGAAGTTGAAGCAGGAGGATGAGTACATATCCAGAGAGCCTGTCTCAAAGCACTAGTGCCAAGAAAATGAATCATAGGCTGGTAAGGTGACAGACATTTCCATGTCTTGTGCCATTGTCACTTGCGTACAGGCAGAGCAATATGGACCACTGATCAGTTTTCGCCAGGTTTTTTTTTTCCTTAGACCCTCTGCACTCTCTGCTCTTGCTCAGAGTCCCAGGGTTCTTTGTTCATGCCTCTCTTGTGGCACTTAGCACATTCTAGCTTGGAGGACAAGTTATTTTGGGACTCAAATCATCTGCCTCATAAGATAGAGAATTCCAGGAAGCCCAGACTGAGTTTTCTTCTGCCATAGCACCTGGCAGAGTGCCCAGCAAATGACAAGGGCCTGATTCCTGCTCACTGCTGCCTCATCTCACACCTGCTCAAAGACAGCCTGGCCTATGTATCCAGAGACCCTGTCTCAAGGCACTAATGCCAAAAACGAATCATATGCATCTTCACCTCCTGCTGGATAGAGAGCTCCTTGAGAGTAGATCCCATACCTTACCCAGTGTCCTCAGGGCCTGGCTGTCTGGTTCCTAGTACATCGATAAATGTTCCTACCACTCAGGAAATGTTTAACAATTAAATATGTTTATCATACACCCTTCTGTTCACCTGTGGCTGCTATACACGCCCCCACTCATCCACTTCAAGAGATGGCGAATGTTCACACATGTCAACAGGTGTTTCTATGGGCTCAGGCAACTGTAACAGAAATCACATCTTCACATCTCTACTCCGTGTATATTCACCACTATTCTCCCTGCAAAAATGTGGCCAAGGTTGGAAATGATTTTAGAGAACAAAGCTATGAGAGGAAAGCGAAAAAGCAGTAAGGGAGCGAAGGCAGGCTGAGAAAGATTGGCAGGTGAAGGACTCCACCTGTCTGTTTTGAGGGCTCGGAACCCTCTATGTTGTCTGCCCGGCTGGGGCATAAGAAAGATGAACACCCCCAAAAAAAGCTAAATAGAAAAGGGGCCTCTTAAACTTGGTCTTAGCCTTAATTGTAAGGAAAAAAGACTTGAGGATTACTTACCTTGTTGGTAGTCAAAGGGAGACTTCAGCTTTCTCCCCTGGGTGACCTAAACTGCAATCTGTCTCTATAGCCCTCTGTTAATACTTCTTGCATTTGTGAGGAAATTATAGTGACTAAAAGAGGCTCAATTTACTCCCTCTAATCTCTTAGTGGAGAAATTAAAAGGACAACCAGAAATTGTTATCCAACCGGAATTCTACATGGCATAGGGAGAACCAATTGGGACAAATCAATTGAAGAGAACAATCTTTATTTAAGGGGCTTGCATCTTTAATCACGGTAATCCCTTTGGTAAATTGCTTTTTCTGGTGACATTGCATACCTAATTACAGCATGCTCATTTTAATTTTCACCTTCCATGTTGTTTGCTGTTTGTGCAGCTGTGGGTCTTCAGGCTGAGCAACAAACTAAGTACCAGTATTAAACCCTCATCACCAAAAACTCTGAAGGTCTCAGGACCGCAATGCCACCATTTTTGGAAGTAAACCAAAGGTCACTAGACAAATAGGTTTTCTTTCTTTTTTTTTCTTCTTTTTTTTGGGGGGGAGGGGGTTGGTGAGACAGGGTTTCTCTGTGTAGCCCTGGCTGTCCTGGAACTCATTCTGTAGACCAGGCTGGCCATGAAGTCATAGAGATCCACCTGCCTCTGCCTCCCGAGTGCTGGGATTAAAGGCGTGCCCCATCACTGTCCAGCAAATATATTTTCTTTAGCACTTCCTCAGAAGACCCATTTTCTACCTTGTTAATGATTTGAATTACCTTTCCTATGAAGTATTTTCGACATCTTAAAATTGTGAAGATAGAACAGATATTGGACATGGGTCCACCCAATAGCCATGAAGGTAGTTTACATGCTAAGATTTGAGCCACTGACCAATTTATATAGCCTAGAGTCATGCTGTTTTGCTTAATGCAAGCGTTCTGTTGTCTAGCCGTATTCAGTAATGTGTGGCTGTGAATCCCCGTTTATCTTCCATACAATTCTGTAGGGATAGAGTTTTCATATCTTGAAATTGCAGTTTTTAAATGAATGATTGAAGTTTGCTTGGTTGGGTGGCTCGGTTCTTTGAGAGAGGGGCAAGTCTGACTATTACCCAGGCTAGTTTCCCAACCTTCCTTCATGTCTGAGCCTGCCAAGGAGCTGAGAGTACAGTTGTACACCACGATGTCTGACTCTGGTTTAAAAATATTTGTTGAGTTATGGTACTCCTTATAAGATGATTTTCATCCCAATTCCTTCACATTGTAATGTTTGCTTGATAGCATAGTCTACATTATCTTTTTGTTTGTTTGTCTTTCAAGACAGTTTCTCTGTTTAGTTACATTATCTTTTTTAGAAAGACATTAACCCCCCTTTTCTCAAAATTCCTTTTTCCAACCAGTCCATCCTGCCTTCTGCCCTGTTGTCTTGCAGCTTGACCATATTTGGCTGTCATTCCTGCATGCTATGGTGAAATGGACCCCATAGACATGCATCACATGCCAGAGGCATATATCAAAGCATATTCCCTGAAGCTGGTTTTTATATAGGAGAAATCAGAAACAACCTAAATGCCTAGCCATGGGAAATAGCCCATTTTTATGTTCACTCTGTGGAATTCCTTGCAATGGTTCAAAAGAATGAGGTCATTCTACAAATATTAACACACAAAAATTTACAAGATAGTAGAATCTGAGTCCATGTATGCATATAAAACACATTCACCAGTAATCATCACTGTGAAGTTGTCAGAGGAAATGGTGAGATGGAAAGTGTGTGTGTGTGTGTGTGTGTGTGTGTGTGTGTGTGTGTGTGTGTGTGTGTGTGTCTGGGTGTGTGTGTGTCTGGGTGTGTGTCTCAGTATCTGAGTGTCTGTGTCTAGACCGTGTATATATGTTGGTATTGTTTGAATCTTTAATTTCAAGAATGTATTCATGGAAATCCCATGTGGAGGTTTTTTGAAAAAATAAAAGAGAGGCTGAGAAGATGGCTCACTGGGTAAAGCGCATGTTGCACAAGCATGAAGACCTGTGTCCCCAGAACCCACATGAAGCCAGACTAAGTAGTGTGTGATCTCAGTGTTCCTCTGAAGAGGTAGGAGGTGGAGACAGGAGAGTCTCTGGAGTCTGACAGGCCAACTAACCTGGCGTGTACAGTAGTAAAATAATAGGAAGTGTAAACTGACTCCAAGGTTGTCATTTGACTAACATATATGCACCATAGCAAGTGTGAATCATGCACGCCCACCTGTGAACATATATACATATGGACACACATATACACATCAGTCACACACATAGAAATATTAAAAAAAAACTGAAGAGCTAAAAATAGAACTCCAGGACCCAGCTATAATCTTTCTAGACATATACCCTAAAGGAACTATATCCTACCACAGATATTTCCATATCCATGTATATTGTTGCTGTGCTCGAAACAGCAAAGAAAGAGAACCAGCCTAGATGTTCAAAAATAAACGAATGGATAGAAATGTGAAACATATATATAATGGCAATTATTTAGCTGTGGAGAAAAATGAAATTATGAAAATTTCAGGAAAATGGTTGAAACTGAAAAACACTATATTAAGTGAGGAAACCCAGGCCCAGAAAGACAAATACCTCATTTTCACTCTTATACATGGACTCCAGCTTATAACTTTAGTATGGGTGAGTTATGTGAGAGTGAATGTGGATGTAGGTCATAAAACTAGAAAAGAGGACCAGGAGAGGGGGAGAGGGCGTTTTAAGGAAGGGAACTGGGGAGGGTAATAGAATACACGTGACACGAAAGAAAAAAAACTGGAGATGGAAAGATACAGGCAAGAAGGGAGTACAGAAGGTGGGCGGGGGTTGTCAAGGAGCAACCAATCAACACAAAATACCGATGGAAATGGTACAAAGAAACCTGTTCATTGGTAGGCTAGTGTTTTTGAAAAGTGCATTTTCATAGAGGTAGACAGAAACTATCTAGGGGAACGGAGGAGACTAATGGAGTGAGGAAGGTCAAGACGGGAAGGTAGCAGGACATAGGAGACATAAGTACATTATCTACTTCCATGAGAAATGCCTTATGCCAACCATCATAATAACATCATAAAACAGTATGTATTTATGGGCTAATGGTGTAGCTTAGTTGGTAGAGTACTTTCCTAACAGTAGCAAAGCTCTGGGTTCCATCCACAGCAAACAGGAATTGTACAAATGTAATCCCTGTGCTTGGGAGGTGGAAGCAGGAGAATCAAGAGCTCAAGGCTGGGACTAGAGAGAGGCTCAGTGGTTAAGAGCACTTGCTGCTCTTGCAGAGGAACCACAAGGCAAATCATAACCATCTCTATTTCCAGTCCCAGGGAATCTAATGATCTCTTCTAGCCTCTGAGGTACCAGGAATATGCATGTGGTCCATGGACATACAGGCAGACAAAACACCAACATACATAAAGTAAAATAAAAATGTTAGAGGTCAACTTCATCCTCAAGGCTACACAGATAATTCAAGACTACCGTGGTCTACATAAAACCTGGTCTCAAAAGTTGAGGGTGGGGGAGAGAGAGAGAGGAAGAATGTATTTACATGTTGGGTAGTTGGGTGGGTAACAATCAAATGAAAAGACTAGTGGTTTGGAGATAGACAGATAAAATGGGCTGTTACAATAGCCCAGGAGCAAACAATGGCAATGGAAAGGAAATGGATTCTCCAAATATCAAGAGAACAAACAGTACTTAGAGTGGTGATTAAGTCAGTGTGGAAGATAAAAGGGAGGCTGGTAGGTTTCTGGCTTGGGCTACCTGGTGATAACTAAAAACCTTCACTGTAAGAGGAGACAGGGGAAGAGGAGGAGAGCAGTTAAGGGAAGGGAAATGCCTCATTCCACTGGAGATATGCTAAGTCTGAACTGCCTGACAGACATCCAGCTGGGAACAGCCAGTGAACTTAAACATCTCCAGAAAGATGTCTGAGATCGACCCAGATGTGGAAATCCTCCGTTAGAGATAACGGGGGCTGGGGGGAAACCAGTGAACAGATTGAGAAAGATGTGTGAAGTAGAAATGGTGAAGAGTGGAGGAAGAGAATACCCGTCTTGAAGAACAGTGCCGAAGAAAGAACAGAGTCCAAGGAGGAATCTTAGAATGATCAGAGAGCTAGGAGAGGAACAGGGTGGAAGCAGTGTCAGGAAGCAGGGGCCGTGCCAAGTTTCAAAACAGGCAGTAGCCAACAGTGTTGAATGCTGCAAAGGACTCAAGATGAAAAATTCAAGAGAATCCATTGAAGGATTAACTGTAACTGGTCTGAGGGATTTACTGGGCAGATGAAGGTGTTCGACAATTGCACTCTGATGACGGTCGCACACCTCAGTAAATTCACGAAAACTCATTGAACATTTGAAATTGTCTTGAAATGGGTGAATTTTATGATATGAAATTTTTACTTTAAAATTAGTAATAATATAAACCAGAAAAAACGAATACACTGAACTTTAGTTTGAGAAAAGTCATGTTTCCAAGGGGCATTTTTTTTTAGTGTGGCCCACTACAAAGCCCCAATTTTTATCTGGTTTAGTTACTGGTGACTGAATCTTTTTTGAGATTTATAATTACATCATTTTGTCCCTTTCCTGTCCTCTCTCCAGGCTCTCCCATACATCCCTTCTTCTTTTTCAAATTCATGGCCTCTGTTTTTTCCATGTTTTAATGTGCTTTAATATGGATTCCTTAGTGGTCGGTCCTTCAATAACTGAAATTGTCCTTCAAATGACCATCACTCTTTTTGTGGTGCTTACAGCATGGTGCTTTGTCTCAGCTGTTTTCTTTCTTAATTCTAATTAACCAATCACAACGTGTATTTGTCTAGCTGACAGACACTCTGATGTGTTCTGTAGTTAGGTAAAAACATAATGGAAAACATGTCTCCCTTTTCACTTATAAAGAACCAAGACTGCCAGTGGTCATATTTATTCAGTGTTCATGCCAACTGCGTCTTCTTTTAATTTTGGTGTGCTATCTTCCTGCTGGTTTATTTTTTTTTAATACTCCTCAGTAAGCTGTTACTCTTGATAGTAAAATTTTTCTTTCTCCCACTCACATGTTTAGAGCTGTGGGTCCAGGCCATTTGGTACCCTTTTTACCTTTCCCAGCCTCACTTTGCACTCACCTACTTTGTTCAAAAGCCCACAGAGCTATCTGTGGACAGATCATCTTGCTTCTTCTGCTCAGTTTGCCTGCTTTTCCATTGGGTCCTTCCCACTTCGGTCCTAAGTGTGGTCCTCAAAGGACTTTTCTCCATCTAATGCCTCTACTTTGCTTCCATGTCCTGAGGGGTAGCTAGCTACCCATGTGCAGTTGCACTGAGCAGAGTCTACCACCTGGGAATTACAAACTGTTCTTCTGGGGGATTCATTGTGAACAAGTCTTGCACACAAGTGCCTCCATACAGTTACACACACTCAACATTTCATATTGCCTGATACATGTTTTTATTATTTTTGATATTTAAGTCAGCAAACTGACAGCTCATAGGCTTCTTTCTCCCCACCTTAAGCAAATCACCATTTGCTCCCCTAAAATCATGTCGTGGTCAATGACTCTGGAGTCCACTGAACATCTTCCTCTCCATGTGAGCCACTCGTCATTTTGAGAGAGACTGTTCTCCAAACAGTGTCTGTGTCAGTGGGAAGTGTGTGAAGGTCACTTTGACCCTTATACCTTCATCCTTCATCCCTATCATGAGACCTTTCAAGATCTGAATGAGATTCTAGAACCTCAGTGCTGGAAGAAGTTACTTTACCTTCCCCTCCCCGATTCCATCCATGTTTGAGTTCCTTCATCAACACCCTACCTCATAGCTGTCCAAACTCCTGTGGAGCACCTCCCGAGATCTGTTCAGCTAGGGGAACTCTACACACCTCTCAGAGTGTTCTGTCAGAAAGGCCTTTGCTCCTTCATCCTAGTTTTCAGATTACAATAGTGATCTCTTAAGTCCAAATTATTTTCCTCTTAGGAGGAAAACAAGAAATACTGGAACTTCTGCCACAAGAAACAGAACCTGGCTTAGACATTTACATCAAGTGAGGCAGAACCAAAAAAATTCATGTTTATTATTCAGAACCAAGAATTGGGGATGTAGCTCACTGGTAGAACTCTAACACAGCATTCTTGAGGTCTCGGGTTCAATCCTCAGTACTCAAAGGGGATAAGGGGAAACAAACAAAAGATGATTGCAGTTTCTCTAAAAGCCAGACCTGGGTGTGATAGTTCACACATATAGCCCCAGAAGTCAGAAGAATAAGGCAGGTGAGTCAATGCAAATTCAGAGCTGGCCCTGAGCTCCAGAGTCTCACTGTCTCACTACCAAAACATTTTAAAAGTCAAAATCTATCCAGTGATTCCAACCTTGCCTTTGCCTAAGGATATGGAAAAGAGTGCTGTGGAAACAGGAGAGAAATGTTTGTTAGAGAAAGCTATGATTAGACCAGAAAGAAAAACAATAATTGGATACAGGAAAGGTGCTTAGAGAGCAATGGAAAAAGAAAAAGAAGTGAATTGGGAAATGGAAAAGTGAGGTGGAGATGAAAACACAGAACTTCCAGATTAAGGTATTGCACTCATTTTTGTGCCAGCGTGCAAATGTATTTTACTGGCACTCATCCCATGGACCTCTGCAATGAGAAAGGAGGCTGGCAGGTGCTACTGAGAGGATTGAAGTCCTGTTGCTTTGTATGATCACGGCTAAGCAGTGGACTTCATTAACAAGGCTGTACTTTGATGTTCCAGAGACAGGCATTGAGACTTCAATCACAGCAGCCCCTACACTTGGGAATCAATGATGCGGGAAAGGATGGGCTGTGGCGGGGGCAGGGGGGGGCAGTAGATCGTGAGGCAGGGACAGAGGCCAAAGGTATCAGGACACAGTCATCAAGGTTGCACGTAAGAAATGAATGGAAGCTACTCACTAGAAAACCTGTTTCCTGCTCTGCATGTCACACACAATGCTGGCATGTGTCAGCTGCTTGCATAGCAAGGCACCAGGTTCCAGGCAACAAAAGCAAATACGAAAATAATCTTCGTGGATTCCATCCATACTGAGTACCATAAACTGCTGCCTGGGAATCTAAAGGCCAGGCTTTGAACCTGGCCATTTGCTTCCTGAGCTTCCTGTCATAGGCCCTACATTTGCGTTGTCTTCAGCATGGGTCAGTGGTGACTCCCTTGATGAAATCAGAAGCATCAGCCCCTTAAGGATGGTCATTCTTGCAAGGAGATTTCTCCTCATCTACATACTCTCACTAGGCTGGGAATAGGTATCTGTTTGGGCATTTGTTCATTCAGGCAACAAGCATATGTTTAAGTTCTATATTGACCAAATCCTGTGTGGGAGCTATGGAGCACAATAAAAATCATTTCTTACTTCACCAAAGTCAGTCTAGTTGAGGAGGAGACCCTGGAAATGACTAACTGTGCTATGATGCAGATTAAAGTTTGTGCTACAGTAGAAATCCAATCCAGTTACTACAGAAAAGCTATTGGTTTTGGCCAAGGCAAGGGGAGTAGGCTTCCTGAAAGATGTGTTTAAGTTGAAACTTGGAAGATATATTTGTGGGTAGAAGAGATGGATTGGGGGAAAAATAAAAGATGGAGAGCTAGGGAGAGAGCAGAGAGAAAGAACATACAGACATCATCCTAATCTAAGGAAACAGCTTGAAAAACTTCAAGTCCTTGGCATTTTCAACATTGCTAGGACTACAGTATACGATGTCTGGAAAAATATATGGGCAGTTTTCCAGTTAGGAAGCCGGGAAACAAGAAGCAGAGAAGCTGCTAAGGACTTAGGATTCTCTCCCATAAGCAGTAGTGAGCCATCAAAGAATTGTGAGGCAGGGAGAAACGTGTTCCCACGTGTGTTTTTAGGAACAGAATCCTGTCTATTTCTAGCTGTCACAAAATAGAACATTCCGTCCTGAAACCCCCCTGCACACACATACACAAAGTGGAGCATTGGAGAGAAACAGGTATCTTCTATAACTGGGGCGGTGAGGACTAGGTCAAGGGCCTGGGCTGAAGCAGAGGGGAAAGGGCCAACATCCAGACAGAGAGGGAAGAGATGCCTGTGTGAGGATGCCAGTGAGCACTCTCCGACCATGCAGATCCACAGGTGTGATGGGAAGGGGATGGAGCCAAGACATTGTGTGCATTCAAGTGACCTGAGAGAAAAATGGTCTCAGTTTCCCCCAATCTTGTTGATGAGGAGGAAAGAACTGTACAGCTGGTGAGCATTTAATGAACAAACCTGAGACAGAACAACTTAGGGAAGGTGTTCAGCTTTCATTTATAAGGACACCTGCCTACTCTTGATTTCCAGTCTGATGTTCCCACAACCAGCTGAGTGCTTTTAGAAGCTTGCTTTCAGCATCCCCCACCACCCCCACCCCCAGCTAGGATGCAAGCCATCTTTTATGCTATTGGACATTCCCAGGACTCTGTAAGCATTTTGATCTTAGGGTAATCCCCCCCACCCCTACCCCCACACATCCTCTACTGCTCATAAAAAAATGGAAGCTTACCAGAGTTTTCCCATCAAAATAAAGCCCTCGTGTATTTGATAAAATCCTAATATAGTTGGCTCTAAGGAAGTACATGACCACTTCCTTATTCCCATGAGCCCTCAGCAGTCATTGGATTTGGCTACAATAAGTGATTTTTTGTGTTTTCTACATTCTTAAAGCCCAGTGATGCATACCTTTGTGACTGTGTCATGCCCACAATTGATGTTACAATAAGAACTTCATGAATCTAAACCATTAATATTTAAATTTATGAGGAGAGAGTCTCCTTGTATTTATTGTTTTCAAAATGTGACTCAAGCTTAGCATCATTTGGGTGGATTAAAATGTATGTTCCCTGAGATTGTATATACTTGCTCTTTAATAATTAGTCTCCATTTAAAATCCCTAAGACCCCCCCGCCCCCCGTAAAAAGCCTTCTTGCCCATTCACTATTGAGGAGCTTTACATGCATTCCATGGTAATACTGAAGAGCCATTCATTTTTATTGTTGTGCACAACTTGACTTGAGTTTCAAAACACTGGGAAAGAACCACTTGATGTGTGTGCCTTGGTGTTGGGTTTATTTACAGCTAAGTAAGGTACCAAACTAGCAATGTCCTTGCATTGGGGATTAGGGAGTCTGTATCCCAAATGCCATTATCTCTTGTTTTCTAATATAAGAATGCTTGATTGGGGGCTGGAAAGATGGCTCAGAGGAAGGAGGCGGTGGTGCTTCTGAGACGGTTGAGGGAGGGCCAGCTTCCACTCTTACTCCCCAGGCTTCCAGGACAGAGCTGTTCTCTTTTTGGGAATATAACCTGACTCATGACACATCCAAATAAGTACAATAGTGGCCCATGTTATGATAAAATTATATAATAAAACCATTTGCTATTTTCTACAAGATTAAGTCATCTCTTGATTGATTCTTAACTGCCAAACAACAATATAGCGTAGTTAGTGTTTCAAATTCTTCAATTTTATATTAGAAGGTTAAGCAGCCAGAGCCATAGCTGAGGGCTGATGGTATTATCTCCTGACAAGGAAGTTATCATAGAAGAGAATATGTTGAGTCACCAATTGGAATTTGAGAGTTGGAATGTCACATATGGTAGCAGGTGATCCAAGTTGCCCAACAGTACTTTTAAGACCTTTCCATCCTATGTACAGAAAAGAGTGCTATCAAAAATTTCCCCCAAGTATATGGAACTTAATTTGAAGGACTAGCTCAATCAGAAATGTTTTCTGAAGTTTTCATTGAGTTTGCAGTGTACTCTTACTCCACCATACATCCTTACATGGTTTTTAAAGACATTTTCAGATGTATTAATGTATTTTAGTGTGTGTGTATGTGTGTGTGTGTGTGTGTGTGTGTGTGTGTGTGTGTGTAATGTATATAGGTGCACAGTGTGCATATGGAAACCCAAAGAGGCCTCAAGAGGGCATCAGTGTCACCCTGGAACTAGAGTTAGAGAGTGTTGTTGAGTTGCCATGTGGGTGCTGGGAATCAAACCCAGGTCCTCTGCAAGAGCAGCAAGTTTCTTAACCACTGAACCATCTCTCCAGCCCCAGCCTTGAATATTTTTCTATAAAGCAGTGTACTTTTCCTCTACTACATCTCTGGGAAGTATGCCATGGTTTCTATGCCCATAGCCCAGTGCAGTATAACCTAAAGATATTGTATCCCAGCTTGAAAAACAGGCCTATTATGAGAAAGATCATTCTTCCTGAATGGGGACAGTCTACTGTATTCTCTCAGCACTCTATTCTTCTAATAGAAATAATCCTCAGTTGTAACTGAGGATGTTTGCAGGCTGGAATTAGCAATTAAAAAAATGAAGTGGCGATTTCACTGCCTAGCCCTGTTCCAGGAGGGGCCATGAGATCGCTTCCGGGTTTTATAGTCAGTTATCAAGTCAGCAAAATCAAGAGCTCACTGATTTGTCAATAAGACATGCTATGAAATGGGCCTGTTCTCAAAGGGATCCCATTAAAAGAATTAACCCCAAGGCCTGAAGTAGGCCTGTTTACCCACATCGGAACTGTGAAGACGAAAGCGTCGTTTGCATAGCCACTGCTTCTGCTTTCAAGTCCACGTCCTCATTTCATTCCTGAAAGTTCATAAAGGAGGTGGGGTTACTGTGGCAGGAAGGGGGCTTTTGTTGTGGTTCAGAAGACAAGGAAACCAAGATCTGTTTGGGAATCAGAAACCAATAGCAAAGCCCCAGGATGTCCGTGTGAATGGGCAGCAGAAAGAGCAGTGTTGCAATGAGTGCCGTTTCCTTGGAGATTGCCCCCAGTTTTATCCTCTAGGGTATGCCAGGCAATGGCCTGAGGTTTCACATACCCAAGTCTTAACTGTACGCAGCAAATGGAAAACACAGGAATGGATGGCAGTGTTGTTCTGTTGCTATATTAGGGCCAGATTGAAGCCATCTGCTGGAACAGGCTTGGCAAGGAAGAAACCCCCGTGCTTGGCTTAGCAGTAGCATCCTCTTCCCTGCCATTTTTAATTTTAAGACACGGTCTTCTGCCAAGGATGACCTTGAACTTCTGATCTTCCTGCTTCCACCTCCCAAGTGCCGATATTACAGGCATCTGCCACCACACCCAGTTTACACAGAGCTGGAAATTGAACCCAAGGCCTTGTACATTTGAGGTGAACATTGTTACAACTAAGCCTCATCAGTAGCCTCCCTCCCTTGCCATTTTGAGGGCAGCCAGAGATGCCCTAGGCCGTCTGTGTAAGTGAAGGTCCTATAGCAACTTCTTGATGCCCATTTTAATCCAATGAGTATTTGTTGTTATATACTCGGGCCTCAGAGGCTCTGAAAGGGCCCCGAGACTGATCTCACTGGCTGCCAAATCTTTCTCCTCCACTGCTGTGCAGGCCTGCTTGAGGGACCATCCCTCAGATAGTATGCAACTTCTCTCCCAAAGTTTTGTGGGCAGTGGCTTTGGTGGGGGTAATAACCATGGGTTAGAAACAAAACCAGAGCAATGTATCATGGATTTGTTTATAGCCAGGATCTCTCATCCAAGATTAGGAAGTCAAGAAGCAAGAGAATTCAGTAGCTGATCATTACTAGGGAAATATCCCGAGGGAAACAACTGATTGACCCTACTTATATGGGGAGGCTCTGTTGGAAAAGGCCACCTTGGCTATTGTGAGTAAAGGAATGATTACAGCTTGCAGCAGACTGTGTCCCATTTCCAGGTCCCAAGAGCCTTGAAAACAGAGAGAAATAAAACTCAAAGGAAGTGTAGGGGTCATCAGTTCAGCAACCTGACTTGCCAGATGGGGCAGCTGAAGCCCAGAAGGAAATGCCTTGTCAGAGGTGAAGTAGGAAGTCTTTGACCAAGCCAGGCCTTGAATCTAGAGTTCGAGGCCCCTGGGGATGCTAAAGACTCCTTGGGGATTCCAGGAGGAGATTTTTAATAACCAGGAATGGAGGGCTCTCCTCTCAGAGCTTTGCCCAGTGCAGAAAAGCTTTCCAACACAAACAACAGGCAGCCCCTAATGACTGACTGTTATTTTAAATGGATCATCTAATCTACAACACAAAGGCCACGAAGGCGAAATGAGAGTCAGGGCTGAGTATGTAATTAGTACAGATAGTTGGGTCTACCCCCTGGGCATAGTTAAACTGATTACAAATAGAAACAGAC
Source organism: Peromyscus californicus insignis (assembly GCF_007827085.1). Classification (NCBI taxonomy): domain Eukaryota; kingdom Metazoa; phylum Chordata; class Mammalia; order Rodentia; family Cricetidae; genus Peromyscus; species Peromyscus californicus. The sequence continues at coordinate 114,359,896 of NW_026294391.1, read as the reverse complement.
TTTTAGATGTAGCTTGGAAAAAAAAACTCCTTGCTGGCCCTAAAGGTTCTCACAGAAGAGTCACTCTAAGATAGAAGCAATAAATGTCCATGTCAAAATATCCACCTAACATGATGAAAATATAGTATGGAAATCATTAAAAAATATGAGTGATTTCAAATAAAATCATGTGTGGTGTTTCTCATATGTCTAGTTTATAGCAAAACCAAATTATTTAATTTTTTTTTTCATATGTGCTACTCACTGGTCCCCAGCTTCTGTTCCCACGGGCTTCTTGCTTCTTCAGGACAAGATGCCTGAGTCTCTCTGGCTTAGGCTTAGGGTTGTGCTTCACAGAGATAATACAGAGATCAGATTGTGCATGCCCTGTCTCAGAAACCGTCAGACAGCCCCCGCCCCCGCTCTCTTTACAGTAATTTTAACATTCCTAACCCACATATTTTGGCCCCAATTTGTCCTTCTTGCCTTACCTTTCACCACTACTACCTCCCATCACACACACACACACACACACACACACACACACACACACACACACACACACACACACACCTGGAGAGTGTGTGCTCCATCCCCTTACAACACAGAGGTCCCTTGCTCCTATTGGAAATCCACTACCTACAATCTCAGTTCTTAGTGATCTTTCTTTTACTCAGATTTTCCTTTTCCTGAATTCCTTCAGTTTGTGTTTCCTTTATTGCTTTTATTTCAATGTTCAGGTCTTGAACTATTTCCTTAAAAGCCACTTCAGTGAGCCCTGCTGTAGTCATCATCATGATTCCTGATGGAGAAAGCCCATTGGCCTAAGTAACCCTCCCAGATAGCTCTCTTTGGGGCTTTATCTCTCCCCTTGGTAATTTGCCCATGCCTTTCTTTATATAAGTCCTTTCTGCTTTCAGAGGGATGTCAACTTGGTTTGTCTGTTGATGTGGTACCCTTACCACAGTGTGCAATCCCTTGAAGTAGTGGTTAAATCTTTCCTCAGCCTTCTGCTTACTCTTTGGGACATCTTCCATAGGCTAGCATTGTTTGCTAAATGAAGTTAGGTTCTATTTCCTCCGTCCAGGAATGTCCAAATGACCAAAATCCTGATTTCCCTATCTCCCGCAATACTCTCTTATTGTTCTCAGCTCCCTCTCTCAGCTCTAATCCTTGTGGTGGTGGCCCTGGCCCAGAATGTGGCTTTGCTGGGCTTCCCGTCAGTGTACACCGCAGGCAGGGATTGAGTGATAAGACTTCTCTACTGAATGGAGAGCCTCGGGCAATCTCTAGCCATAACTTAGAGAGGAATATTCTGAGAGGCCATTTGGTGGCCTAGATTTATGCCTGGGATCTAATGGCCTTGGCCATCATCACTCATTTCTTAGGAAACACAACTGATCATTTCCATGTCAGATCCCCAAATCAAGAACTCTGCACTATTCTACAAAGTTTAACAAGGTTTCGTAACTGAGTATGTGATAAACTTGAGGTGGAAACAATGCCTTTTTCTCACGCTTTGGAAGTTTCCTTTTATGATATACATTCAGTACTTGAGGTTGGTTTGTTTGTTTGAATGGGAATCTATTCCTACTTAGTCCTGCAGCATATTTGGTATACAGAATTCCTCAAGAAGCAGTATGGTGGAGATGATGGAGAGATGACTCAGCAGTTACGAGCACTGGCTGCTCTTCTGAAGGACCCGGGTTAAATTCCCAGAACCCACATGACATCTGTCTTCCACTCCAAGATCTGACACCCTCACACAGACATACATGGAGGCAAAACACCAATGCCTATAAAATAAACATAAATAAATAAATTATTTTTAAGGAACAAGAGGCAGAGGCAGGTTGATCTCTGAGTTCGAGGCTAACCTGGTCTACAAAGCAAGTTCTAGAACAGTCAAGGCTGTTATACAGGGAAACCCTGTCTCAACAACCACACACACACACACACACACACACACACACACACACACACACACACACACGGACACACGGACACACGGACACACGGACACACACACGGACACGGACACGGACACGGACACGAACACGAACAAAAAACCTTTAAAAAAGAAGCAGCATGACTTCATAAGAGGTTTATGATCAGAGCCTGGATTCAGATAATACAGCTACTGGTTACCATGGAAATACAGACCAAACCCACTACCCTGAACTTGAGCTTCCTCACTTGTAAAACGGGAATACCTACTTCATAAGGTTGTGGGCAAGGTTAAAGTCAATGAGATGGTACAGCTGAATACTGTAGCACACTGTCTAGGAAACATGGACATTCAGTAATTTAATTCAAGATCATTTGTTATCATTTCCAAGTATAAGGTCCAAGGGAAACGATTAGAGGGCCAAGGACATGCTTGCTGCGCGAGATTGAGTTCAATCCTCAGAACCCGAAGAAAGAAAAGAACCTACTCCTGAGACTTGCTTTCTGACTTCCTCCTATGCATCTAAGCTCACACATGTCACACAGCCTAAGTACATAACAAAGACATGTAAAGTAAAACTTGCATTCAAAGGATAAAAACGACTGGATTGAGCAGAAGTGTTGCACCTGCTCTGGCTGCTACAGTCATCAGGGCTGTTTGGTGTTAGCGGATTATTTGAAGAGTCAAACTAATAGAGGAGGAACAAAGTGGGAACATTAATAGATAGTGTTTCATCTTGATGTTGGGCAAGAGTATCATCCAGAAAAAATGCGAAAGCAATGCTGAGAGCCCTCTCATTCAGGTCAACCCTAAAAATACCCCTCTTCGCTTAAGTGGCGAAGCTGTCGTGGGACTCAAGGCTTGGCTTTCAAGAGATCAGTCATATGTGTTCTCTGCCTTACTGAAAGCCGATCAGGACCTAAGCCTGTGCCAGCCTTGCCAACTGACAGCTGACCCCAGCCCTCCTGTGCACCCCACATAGTTCACCTTTCAGAGAAAGAGGTCTGGTCTCCAAGTAGTGTTGCTCTTTGTTCTTTCCCCCTTTTATTTTGTCTATCTGTCTGTCTGTCTGTATGTATGTATGTATGTACTGAGGAGAATCTGGATTACAACCTGCTGAATTACTTTTCCTGAGCAACAGAGTTCCCCAGAAAACAAATTTGAATTACTATCAGCACTCAGGCAAAAGAAATGTGCTTCAATTTCACAGGCGTAAAATAGAATCTGATTTATAGATATTAAAAGCTAGGTCATCATCTCATTGGGATGCAATGACAGAATTTAAAAAATTATAAGATCAAATAATACTTGTTTTAGTTAATATAAGCAGATAATCCAATAGAATACATAAAATTCAAATTAATAGGAAAACTATCAATACTTATCACACTAAAAGGCAGAGAATGTGAACTATTACCCATTGAGAAATATAATTAATAAGCCAAAGCACAGAAAAACTTGATCTACACTGGTGATTAAATATATGCAAATTAAAGAAACCTTGAGGTAAAATGTCTTGTTTCTTCAGATGAGACACATTAAAATTGGTTCTCCCATCATCCTCGGTAGCTTTATAGATTGCAATAGCCTCTTTGGAAGGTGGGGTCATAGCCTGTGAAATCAGAGCCCCTGGCTTTGATCTCCTTGATTTTGCTTCCTGTACTAACCCATGCCAGCCTCAGAACTGTCCTGGTCTTGGACCCAGTTCTGCGCATATTTGGGACCAGTTGAATCCACACACTTGCTTCCTGGGACTTCCTGAATATTTTCATGGCCTGTAATAGGAGCTCTTCCTTCCTCTCCTTGCCTTCCTTCGGTAGAATCCCAGTCATTTCCTCTGAGTCTGTTGGTATGCCTCTCAGTGCCCCAAAGGGATCTCTCTGGCCCCTGGCTGTGGGAGAGTTGGCGGGGTGGTGAGTCACTGGCACGCATATCACCTTCACGAAATACTGACACAGGGTCAAGGAAAAAACAAGGCAGTGGATTGGATCTGGAGACACAAATTTGCAAGAAACTGACCCCTGGACTGGTGATCTAGAATTTCACATAGAACCTCTGTCTGCTTAGATTTGCCTTCTAGGGGACTTTTGTATCAGGCCAATCCTGTTTATTTTCAGAATCATGTACATGTCTCATACATAACAAGCAAAGAATACAAGACTTTTTTTTACCCATTGGCTTCTCCTTAACCTTAATTCACTTGGCATCAAATTATATCCTGTGTTTTCAGGCATATCCAGCCAGAAGCCTCATACACCTGAAGATAGCTAGGAATGCAGCCCAACACAAAACCATAAACTTATTGAAAACATTAGGAGAGTTTGGGGTGACTTTTTTGGAAGGGGGTAACTTGGTTGAGTAGTTCTCAAGTGTGAACTTTGTAGGTGACAATGCTGTATCACAATGTCAAAAGGTGGACATGCTTGCTCAATAGATGGGACTATTTGGTGAGGTTTTATTGTTTTTATGGGAGAGGAAATTATATAAAAGAGGAAATATTGGGGGAAAAATAAAACTTTCAATAGCAAATTACCCTGTCCTTCAACATCAACTCAAATTTCCTGGAATAAGAATACCAGTACGCTGTATGGGGCTAAGGGAAAGTCCATTACATATTTCCCACTCTTCCTTCCTCCCTCCCTCGCCAACACACAAGGACAGATATGTTCACCCACATAGCACATTTTGATGTGAGTTCTGATGAAAATGACCTTCCCTTCAAGGGTAGAGATCTGCCTGGGAGATGTTGCAAAGGACCAACAAACCCCCTGCTGTGTTGGTGGAGCCAGAGCAGAGAGGGAAGCACTGATTGACTCACTCCCCACTGCTGTGCTCTCTGCCCAAGAGCACCTCTGGCCATCTCCTTGCACACCACACCCTCTCCTTCCTGCCTCTGGAATCCCTCCCTTCCCAAACCAAAGAAAAATCCAAGTGGGAGCTTCTCAACCGTCCAGTCAGGGGCTGGAGCCTGGGAACGGTGTAGACCTGATGGGGTATATACTCCTGCAACTCAAATCCTCCTTCTCTTTTGACAGAACTGGCATATGATCTGGATGTGGACGATGCTCCAGGGAACAAGCAACATGTGAACCAGAAGGACAACGAGATCACCACCTCTCACAGTGTGGGGAACACGCCATCCCCACTGAAGATCCTGATCATTGTGGCCATCTATGTGGCGTGCTTTTTTTTCCTGGTGCACTGACTCGCTCGTGGACCAGTGCCTGTGCTGCCCTGCAGCACCCTGTGGTCCTCCTACAGAAAGGGGGCCACCTTCTTTTTTTTTTTTCTATTTTTTTTATCTTCTATGCCTCCTCCCGCCATTAATTAGAAGGCTAACTGTCTTTCTGAAAATCAAATGGCATTTTTATGAGGAAGGTCAATTTTAGTAGTAAGGTAGCTTGTCTTTTTGAAAAAAAAAAACAAAAAAAACCCCTTCAAGTTGTGCCAAATTATTTTCTTACATTTGACTGCTAGAACATGGTTGTCAAGTTTCCCTCTTTTCTCTTTCTCTGCATGGATTTCTTTGAAAAAAAAAATAAATAAAAGTTCAAATAAAATGATGTTGGGTCCTTTTTTATAAAGCGGTCGTATGCTTCCTCTCCCTTCATCCCCATTTTCCCCCTCATCTGGCTTTCTAGTCAGTGTAATCCAACTAGGATCCAAAAGGTCCTTGCAAGCACTTCTTTACCTCTACCTTCGAGGCGAGGAGCAGTGCTGACGTCAAGCATCAAGCACTCTTGATTAAACCACCCCCTCTCAGTGGGCATCCATGCCCGGTCTCCATTGGGAAACCTGAGCATGGACTCTGCTGCCTAGGAGACCAAAGGTGACTCAAAAGCCCTGCCGTGACCCCTCTCCAGACTTCCCTTCTGAACTGAAGACGTACCTCCGTTGATAACGTGCTTGCCTTACAAGTACGAGGACTCGAGTTCAATCCCCAGAAGCCTCATGCAGACAGCAAGGTATGGTGGCTTGTGCTCGCAAGCCCAGCTCTGTGGAAGCAGAGGCAGAACCCTGAACTTGCTAAGCCAGCCAGCCTAACCTACTCAAGGAGCCCCAGGCCAGTGAGAGAGTCTGTCTCAAAAAGCAAGGCAGAAAGCATCTGAGGAGTCTAAAGCTAACCTCTGGCCTTCACATGCACTGGCACACACATGTACATCAGCATGCGTATACACCTACACCTACACACAAATTTCAACTAGAAAAGCTTCTGTGTAGGTTATATACAAGTCATAAAATTAATATTCCCCTTTTCTCTAAGCTCGAGAGGTGGACTCAAGTAGTGCAAACAAAGAATTCTCTCAGCTCTCTCCTGTCATCTTAGGCTTACTCTCTGTCATGTCTCTCCTCAAGGACTGCAACATAGCAGGGTGAACCAATGTCCTGAGTCCTGTTGTCAAAGTTGTCCTCAGCAAGCCTATGATTTACTAGAAGCTTCTCTAACCCTCTGCCTCAGTTGGCTTCTCCAACAGGCACTTACTCAAACCTTAAACAGGCACTTACTTAAACCTTGATTTTTGTGAACCTATTGAGTGACCAGATTCTAGAGAGAATGGCAAATGAAACAGCCCTCGATCCCTGCCCTCATGCTAATTCTAACACTGACCTTCCATGACTCATAGACCCAGTATTTTGAGTCCATTTTGTGCACATACAGCATCTCAAGCATTTATGGCACTTACTATTTATTTAGATTGTCTTCCTGCTGCCAAGGAACTCCAGGAATAACCAATTTGCCATTTTTATCATGTGTGTAATGTTCTGTATACCTGGTCTTCCTACAGAGAAGCCAGGGTGAGGTGCAAGGAGGAGATGGTCAATCCTCTTTGAGTCTAGGAAATGGTCTCCTGCAGTAGCTCCCACTTCAGTCCAATAGTAGGAAGTCACCACAGGGGAAGTAGAAGGTACAACTTATCACACCTTAGCATTCCATCCACCTCCTCAACCCTGCCGTCACAAACACTCTTGTCGGCCTCCTGAAGAGCATAACTTTCCAATATCCACCCCCCTTTTTTTGATCCCTTGCAGAAATGCCTACAAACACAAAGTGGAAATTTGGGACTTAGCTTTTTCTAAACAAGTTTTATTTTTTGTTCTGTTGTTGTTGTTGTTTTGAGTTTTATTTCCTAACATAACTTACATGATTCATAGTGGTTGGTGAGATGCAAAAAGCAAGAAACTGTCTTTGTTTTGAAGATAGTTTGAAGATAAAGCCATTCTTGTTTCTAAATTTGAATGAGGTTCGTAAGACCCTTTGGTCTTGGATTTACAAAAACCAAATACTGGAAAGATTCATTCCTTAGACTTAAAGCCTGATTTGCTAATAATACCAGACCAGAAGAAGGCCTTAAACCCAGTTACCCTCTAAAAATTTCCTGTCATTCCACAGAAAAGGCTTTACTTAATGTGGCTAATAATAATAAATAATAATAATAATTGGTGGCTGAGAAACCACATTTTGCTCCCACAAACAGAAAAATGTGGTTTTAAGTTCCATGTCTCCACCCTGAGAGCCAGGCAAAGGAAGTTGTCCATTTCAGCAACAAGGCCAAAGGAGCTCAGGCTTGAACTATGAACGCAATGAGTCTTTTTAGTCATCATTTTTATCTCAGGTATTTTGCTACAATAATGGAAAGCTGAGAGAAACACCTATTGATGTTCACTGTTATTGGGGGTGGGGCATATGCTGGAGATTAATGCAGCACCTTGCACATGCTGGGCAAATGTTGTACCACTGAGTGTAAACCTCAGCTCCTAATGTTAAACATTTGATTTTTCAGTCAATCACGCTCCCCTTTCTAGAAATAGATGTATATTCATACACTTGAGATTATATTAACACACAACTCTAGAATGTGACCCAGTCCTTATTAGGTAGAGTCTAAATATCCCTTCCTATAATGTCAGCCCATTGATCTGGTTCTTCCATAAAGAGCAACACAAGAGTAAGGATAATATGATGACTTTTCACAATTGTCCTTCAACAAGAATTCTAAATTGTTCCTCTTCTCAGTTCTTTGTTTGTCTAAGCATGTCTTGTAAAACCCATAAGCACTTCTTCCTGTTCTAGGTGGAAATGGGTCAGTAGTTCCATTGGACTGTTAGGCCAATGGCTGTACCAGTGATGCAGGGATAGCCTAAGAGCATGAAAGAGAGGCCATTATGTTTCCACAGGGCTCCAGGATGCAGAGGCTTGCTTAGCAGCCATGTACTTTCATTTTAAGACAAGATCTCTTTTAGGTCAGCCTAAAACTCAGAGGACAAGAGCCTTAAACTTCTAATTCTCCTGCTACACCCACTTCCAGAGTTCTGGGATTACAGACATATGCCTACTTTGTGTATATATACCAGGTACTCTATCCACTGAGTGATATCCCTAGTCCTTCACACCACCCTGGACAGATGACCTGTGGCCAACTGAACTACCAAGATAGCTTTGTAGAAATAGCCACCAACTAAGTCTCTTCTGTCTCATACTTGTATGAGTGGTGTGTATTTTGTTTGTTTGTTTGTTCCCTTGTAGATGAATTTCTAAATGGTCTTAATAAATAAAAAACACAGAGCCAGAAATTTGGGTTAAAGCCCAAGAGAAAGATCAGAGGAATAGGACAAACCATGAGCGACCCTCACCTCACCAACTCCACAGCTTCCGAAGAGAGTGACTTCCCGTCTACCCAGGCTTATATACCTCGCTGTTCTGTGTCTAGCTACATCACTTCCTCTTCCTGGCCAGCTATATCACTTCCTGTCTGTACAGTTCTCCAGAACTCTATGGTTGGGATTAAAGGTGTGTGTCACCACACTTGGCTCTGTTCCCTACTGTGGCCTTGAACACACAGAGATCCTGCCTGCTAAGTGATAGAATTAAGGGTGTGTGCTACGCTGCCTGACTTCTTTGTTTCCTTAAAATGGCTTGCTATTCCCTCTGATCTCCAGGCACACTTTATTTATTAAAGCACAAATAAAATATCACCACATTACTTTGCTTCCTTGCTTGCTTGTTTTGGAGAGAAAATTTGTCTCCCTATGCAACTTTGGTGAGCCTATGTAGACCAGGCTAGACTAGAACTGTAACAGGACTGTCTTTGAACTGCCATTTCCTGAATAACAACACAGAGACTTTTTATTAATTATGGAAGTTTGGCCTTGGCTTAGGCTTGCTCCCAACAAGCTTTTAAAACTTAAATTAACCCATTTGTACTAATCTACATTCTGCCACGTGGCTCATTACCTCTCCTCAGTACTGTACATCTGACTTCCTCTGTGTCTGGCTGGTGAATCTCCCACCTCAGATTCTTTCTTAGAGTTTCTATCTCTGCCCAGAAGTCCTACCTATCCTCTCCTGCCTAGCTATTGGCCGTTCAGCTCTTTATTAAACCAATCATAAGGTACTTTAGGCAGACGAGGTAAAACAGAGACACATCTTCATACAGCGTACAAAAAGATTATCCCAACATAGAACTCACAGAGATCCACCTGCCTCTGCCTCCCTAGTGCTGAAATGTGGTGTGCACCACCATACTAGACCCACCACCAGTTTCCAAAAACCAAAATCTAAATATTTTATTTTGTCTACATGATATACCAGACAGTATTCTCCTTCGTTCTTCATCCCTCGTGTGTGTGTGTGTGTGTGTGTGTGTGTTGGAGTTAGTGCTGGTGATGGTAGTTAGAAGTAGTAGTAGAGAAACTTTTTTCTTGCCAAGGCGTCAGCATGTTTGGAATTCTTCTGGAAGCACTGCTGAGCTGCTTTGTGTGCCATACAAGCAATCAGTCTTGGGTCTTGAAGCTCACACCTGGCTTGGAGCCAATAGTGATACTCTTCAGCTTGATCACACACCTCATTCACTAGCTTTGCTGCCAAGTGGCTTTTAGTTATTTCCAAAAATCAAATCTGCCTTCAAGAAACAACCCCTCCCCCAGAAGATTCAAAGAATGTGCTGTGAATTAGTAAGTTTGGCTGTTTTTTCCCCCAAAGAAAAGTTCCAAAAAATTGGAGGATACTTTCCCTGACACAATCATTCCCTCCCAGGGGGGCTGCTTAAAAAAAAGGGTACTATTTAAGATATAATTAATCTGCTTGGTTTGCCAAAGGGCCGACAAAATAATCCTGCTGCTTTTTATTCACACGTGTAGAGCAACTTAGACAGATTCACATTGAACACAGAGAAGAGGTCAGCCGGGGGCTCAGTGGGTAAAGGGACCTGCCACCAAGCCTGACGGCCCCAATTCAAGCCCCAGGACCCACCTGCTGGAAGGAGACGACCCACTCCTGACAGTCAATCTGTGATCTCTGCTTGTACACTGTGGCAGGCAGGCCCTGCATACAATACATAAATAAAGGTAATTTTAATTTTTTAAAAGAGCAAAGGGCTAGCATGAAGTTGCTACCTACTAAGTATTTGATGACCCCAGTATTCATGCTACAAGTATTTTGAGTAATGCTTTGTGCATATGCTGTATCACATACTAAAGACACTATGGCAGACCTAATCCCTGCCTTCTTCAGATTTCACATCTACTGTCTGATTCAAATAGGGAATTGCAACAAAATCTAAACACTATATGTAATACGACTGTGATATGCAAAGGAAAGCAGAATGTAGTACATGTAATGTTCAAACCTCAAAGAAAATATAGAAGAAAGGACAGAAGTTGTACAGATTATAAAATACAAAGGAAGTGGAGAAAATGTCCTTTGCAGAGGGAGATGAACAAGTTAGACAAAACAGTATGTCACAAGTTGGTAGGGAACTATACTCAAGGTAGTTCATGGCTGCATTCCTGGGCATGGTGAGGCAAAGCCAGAACCCAGGTGTCTTCCGAGGACAAGGCAGAGTTAGAACGTGCAGTGGAGCACACATGAAGTATTATGCAGCAATTAGGAGGAATGAACCATGTGTAGACCCCAAAGCATAAAGAGATGTTAAAAACAATATGGGATGCTGAAAAGTGCTTGTTGCCAAGCCTGACAATTGGAGTTTGATCCACGGGACCCACATGGTGGAAAGAGGAAACCCATACCCTCTAATCTCTGAGTGTGCGCACGTGTACATGCACGTGTATATGCGAGCCTGTGTGTGTGCACACAAAATAAATGTAAGAAAAAATGTAAAACCATAATATGACCAGAAGGGATGGCACATGCCTACAATCTCAGCATTCTAAGTACTGAGGCTGAAGGATCATTGGTGGTCTGCCTGCATAGCATAGTAAGACCCTGCCTCAAAACACCATAAAACAATCGATACCATGGGAGATAGAACTCAGAGGTACTTAGCTATCATGAATTAAGGTCCTGGGTTCAAACCCTGGCACTCCAAAACAATACAAAAATTCCTGTGACTTCCAGGCTTTGGTTATAGCAACAGCTCTGCTCAGGCATCAGTGGCACAGGCCCTTCAGCCTTAGTTCTAGGTCTGCAGAAATGCGCTGGTGTGCTGGCCTAGGCCACAGGCACAGCTCTGGCTTGAGAAGGTACAAACCACTACCAGCTCTCTCCTGTGGTACCCGGTTGGAAACATCATTGCCACCTGCTGGTGCAGCCCACCTTGCTGATCCAGAGATAAACCAGTGTGTCTGTACTCCGAGCTGACTTTGCTACTGCTCAGGAGATAGTTCTGCCAGCAGGAGAAGCTGGGAAGAAAATTGGGCTGGATGGCCCTTCAGAAGCTCAAGAATCTAGGAGTCACCTAGCAGCAGCAGAAGCAGCTAGAGGCCTTCCTCATCCCAAAAGACAATGTTGGTGAGCCCAAGGATGGTGATTGGAAAGGATCTCCAAGCTGGGTTCTAGCAACAGAGAGCTTGCTACCAAAGTCCAGCATCAATCTTGAGGATACAGCATTGCTAGAAGGCATGGCATCTGTCTTGGTTAGGGTTTTTATTTGTGTGAAGAGACACCGTGACCATGGCAACTCTTATAAAAGAAAACATTTAATTGGGATAGCTCACTTACAGTTTCAGAGGTTCAGTCCATTATCATCATGGTGGGGAGCATGGCAATGTGCAGGCAGTTGTGGTGCTGGAGCTGACAGTCCTACATCTTGCAGGCAACAGGAAGTCAACTGACACATTTGGCAGTATCCTGAACACAGGAAACCTCAAAGCCCACCCCTACAGTGACACACTTCCTCCAACAAGGCCATACCCACTCCAACAAAGCCACACCTCCTAATGGTGCCACTCCCTATGAGATGATGGGGGCCAATTGCATTCAAATTACCATAGCATCCAAAAAGTCAGTTGTGTTCACACAGATCACAACTGGTTCCAGATAGCAAAGGAGGAACTTTGTCTAGATCAACTATGATGACACAGCATGAACTAAGCAGTGACTTCAACTCAGTCCTCTGTAGCCCAGATCATGAACCCAAGCAGAATCAGAGCCAGTGAGACGGCTCAGTGGGGGAGGGCGCTTGGGGTCCAGACCAATGACTCGAGTCCAATCCCTAGAACACAGATGGTGGAAGGAGAGAACAGACTCCTGCAACTTGTCCTCTGATCTCCAAATGCATGCTCTGACACATGCCCCTTCTCACACAAATAAGTAAGTTTGAAAACATAATTTACAAAACCAAAATGAAAAGGGAGAAAGAGAGAGGATGAGGTAGACAAGAAGGCATGGGTTTCAGGAAAAGCATCTCATCTCTGGGGATTGAGACATAGTAAGTGCTCAATAGGCATGCTGAGAGAATGAATAAATGAGCAGTTCACGTCAGAGTAAATAAATAACTGTACCTTTAAGCTGCCTGACCTTCTTACTACCTGGTTCTACACTGACTTCAGAGTATGAAATGTGTCCCACTGCTCAAAATGGCAGCTCCATTTTGTAACAAATGTTTGGTTGAGGAAATTCTTTAGTTTTTTTTTTTTTTTTTTTTTTTTTTTTTTTTTTTTTTTTTTGGTGGTTTGTTTCCTTTTCTTTTTGAGACAGGTCTCGAATAACTCAGACTAGCCTTGAATTCTATATATAGGTGAGAGTGACCTTGAGTTCTAGATCCTCCTGCCTCCACCTCCCAAGTAATGGGATTGCAGGCAAACTAATGTGGTGCTGGGGACCAAACTCAGAGCTCTGTGCATGCTAGGCATGTGCTCTATCAACTGGACTACTTTGCCAGCCCCTATAACAGCATGTTAATTATTAATTTTTAATTTTATTTGTATGGATGCTTTACCTATATGTACATCTGTTCACCATGTGCATGTGTGGTGTCCTCAGAGGCTAGAAAATGATGTCAGATACCCTGGAACTGGAGTTACAGATGGTTGTGTCATCCTGTGGGTGCTGGGGATCGAACCTGGGTCTTCTGCAAGAATACCAAGTGCTCTTAACCACTGAGCAATCTGTCTAACCCCTATAAAAACTTTTCTTTTGGTTTTTTGGGACAGGGTTTCTCTGTCTAGCTTTGGAGCCTTTCCTGGAGCTCACTCTGTAGCCCAGGTTGGCCTCGAAGTCATAGAGATCAGCCTGCCTCTGCCTGAGGAATTAAAGGCATGTATCACCACTGCCTGGCTTATAAAACCATTTTTAAGAGCTACTTCAGGCATGATGATTGCTGCTTTCCTTTGGGGTGAGAATCCCCAGTTTTCAATACCATAAGGCAGTCAGATTGTCATATGTGTCCTACTTGGTTGGAAGTCTCAACTCAGACAGGTTTCCAATGCCCATGCTCTTTCCCTGATGTAGAAAGTGAGGCCAAGAGAGATTAAGAGACTTGCTTAAGGGGGCACAGCAAGGTGAGTGCAAAGGGGGGGCTGACTTGGGGCCTTGGCAACCGCATTCCACAGCTCATCACTTTGTACTAGCAGAAATGACAAACAGCTCCACTGGTGAGCTGGGGTAAAGGCCTGCTCCCTGAAACCTGCACCCAGGCAGACAGCCTTGGTAATAACGATCTTCATTTTGATCCTAGTGGCAGGGGTTTTTTGGTTGTTTTTTTTTTTTTTTTTTTTTTTTTGAATCCCTTATCTAACAAAACACATTGCCTTTCCAAATGAATGCATTCAAGCCAGGACCTGCTTAAAGACATTTAATGTTGCCCTTCCAAATTAGAACCTGGGGTGCGGGAATTCCATCCTCCTCCCAAAGACTCCTTGTCACAACAGAAGCATTGTTCTCCTCCCCTGCACTGTTTGCTTTCCTGCCTCTTCGCTAAGACGTTAGGTATTTGTTTTGTTTTGTTGGTGCTTTTGTAATCAGTCTAGACATGGACCTACCCGGAACCTTCCAGGAGGCAGAGCAAACTCCCACTGTGGAATGAGGTAACCCATTCTGGGCTGCCTATCAGCAAAGGCTTAGAGACCACTAACCTGCACCTGGGTCCCCACGCCAAACTGTCCTTGGTGAAGATCAGGAGATGGATCACTTCCTGCAGGAGGCAGGGCATGTTCTGGCTCTGAAATTTCTTCCAGGCCCATCATCATCTCGTCATCCGGGCTTGGCACTTGAGATGAAATTGTTGGCCATGCTTTTTGTCTTAGCCAGGGTAGTAAAGGAAAAGTATCTTTTCACATGTACCATTGAAACTGCTTTCATACTTCTTTCCACAACCGAGGGGCTGTGGATTCTTCTTCAGCCTGCACAAGCAAGGGTAGAGCAAGACAAAAAGAAATGGGGTGGGGATGGGGCATGCAACAGGACGCAGGCTATTTGAATTTAGCTACAGTGAGTGTCATCTGATCTCTCTTTTTTTTTTTTTTTTTTTTTTTTTTTTGGTTTTTTGAGACAGGGTTTCTCTGTGTAACTTTGCGCCTTTTCCTGGATCTCGCTCTGTAGACCAGGCTGGCCTCGAACTCACAAAGATCCACCTGCCTCTGCCTCCCGAGTGCTGGGATTAAAGGCGTGCGCCACCACCGCCCTTCCATCTGATCTCTTGATGCAACTTGGTTTGGGGTTTTGTGGGGCATGTGTGCGTGGGTGCATGCTTGCATGCGTGCGTGCGTGCGTGCGTGCGGAAGTCAGGGGACAACTATAAAGAGCCAGTTCTCTCCTTTCCCTGTGGGTCTCAGGGACGAACTTAGATGGCTAGGCTGGCAAAGCAAGTGCTTTCACCCACTGAGCAATCTTGTCAGCCCCATTTGCTCAAACCCCACAGGTTTGTGCTATCATCATATAAGAATCGTGACTTGGGTTTCATAATTGACATGATTGATGCTATTTGCTTTTGTTCTAAAGACCTATGATAGACAGAAACTAAGTTTTGGCCTCCTGGGAGGTTACGCTCCAGAGCCTTCACAAGACCACATCTATGATCAGAGATGCTTCTGGACTATTGGAAATTCCAAATAAGAAGATATCTTTTAAGCTAATAGTCAATGAGGTCACTTGACCTGGGATCATTCACAGTATGTGGCACTCTTACAACCAGCATCACAAATAAGATATTTATGGAGGAAGCATCAATAGGAGTGTCCAGGAAGAACTATGTCAGATAGGGTTGAAAGCGCTCCATTTGTCTCCAGCGAGCAGCAGCATAGACTCTTACGTGTGTTCACCAAGAAAGCCAGTCTGTGCAGCCCAGATGCAAAATGCAATTCCAGTCCTTCTACTTCACAGGAAAAAACATCAGAGTTTCAGTGCTGTCTGCCGCCTTGCCCTTTCCAAGCATTTCACTCTTAAGAACAGGACGTCATCTTCAAAAAGATGATACTCAGGCAGATGCTAGAAGTGAGCACTCCAGTTACATTTGGTGCTGAGAATCATCAGTGTTCCTTTTGAAGGGAACATTGCAAAAACCTCCTAAGTGGCCAAGGCCAAGAGCCTACCTGACCCTTGCAGAAACCTGCTAGGAGGCTGTCTTCCTTCAGCTCTTGATTGATCTTTCCAGAAATGGCCTTTTGAAAGCCTCACCAGTGGTCTGATTCTAAGAAGGAAAAAGGTTTAGTGCCCCATCTTCTGTATTTGGGGCTCGAGTAGCTGCCTTGGATTCCTTCCAACATCTCCTTTATTAGTCACTTTTGCTCCATCCCTTGTCTAGGGCAGGAGGTAAGGCCAGTAGGATGGCCATCCATTCCAGTCATTCCATGGAGAGATTCAAAACCAACTAAGTCAGCCGTCAACTGATGGTCATAACCTGGGCTTTCCAGAGGGCTTATGCTCATCGCAAGGTCTTCAACAGTTTAGAGATGAGTATCAGTTATAGCCTAGCAGCGCACCGGGAGCAGAAGGAGCAGTGTCTAGTAAGAGGTCATGTTATATGTAGCCCAACTTCGAAGAAAGCTTAGGTTTCCCAAGAGCTGACCAGAACAGCCAAAGCCTGAGTGGAGCCAGCCACAGGTCTAAGGAAGGAGGGACTCATGCCCTCCAAGAGATGGCCGGGCCCCTCCACTCAATTAATCCCAATGAAAGCTTCAGTTTGCAGAGACTTTCTTTAAGCAATGAGCAAAAAGTCTGCCTGCTCATATGCCCACAGCCACAATCACCCCCTTCCTTGACTCTGCAGTAGCCTAAGACTCCCACAGACTTGCTTTGCAGGTCTTGCTTGCTCTGTGCCTTGGGGCTTCCCTGTGTTGCTCTGTGGGTCATCCATCTAGTGTGCAAGCCTGTAGGTCTTGCTCTTGTTGCTTGTGAAAACAACTTCAGGTCTGCTGTATGCTCATAGTGTGAGTAGCATGCACAGTGACTATTCACAAGATTTGGCTCACGCCCTTCCAGGTAAAATGGCCCAGCAAGCAGACTTAGTTTGACCTATCGGCCTTCTGAGTCTCCCATTGTGTTCAAGGCCTTCAGTTTGTGTTGTATGTGTTGTTTTTTGTCAGAGAAGCTGTTGTGTGCCCTCAAGCTCACTATGTAGCTGAGAATGACCTTGAGTTTCTGCACTTGATCTTACCTAGTAGGATGACCATGATCTCGGGACTCTCCTTCTTCCACCTCCCAAGTACTACTAGCATTGCAGGGGAGCATCACGATGGCCAGTTTTATGCAGTGCTGAGGACTGAACCCAGTACTTGGTGGAGGCTAGGCAAGCACTCTACCAACTGAGCTCCATCCTGAGCCCATGGGCCTTCGGCTGCAAAAGGCTAATGAGAGCAGCTGGTCCCACCTTCCCGAGTTTTGGAGCTCTAGAAGTCAGTACCATGCATCTAGTCAGAAGGTTCCTGTGAGTCCACATGAAACTGTGGGCTTCTGAACAGGCACGCAGCCACGAGCAGTTTCAAGTGCCTTCCACATTCTTCCGCTGAAGCTGCCGAGCGTAGTGCTTCTTCTCAACAAATCTTCTGGCAGTTTTTATTTGTAAGCATTCCAAAACCACTCGACATTCTTATAACAACTGAGATTTGGGAGAGAAAGTGGAAAAAAAAGGATCAGCTCAATGATGAAGGGCACATTGGCTCTCAGGGATTGAATTTCCAGGGGAAATGAGATTAATGGGCCCATGTAGCCTCTTGTGGACAGTGCCGATTCCAGCCTGAGCCTCACATAGTTTTTCTATTATTAATCAAGGTGACTGCCTTGAGTGGGACAGTTTTGAGATTTAGGGTTAGCAGAGTCAGGAGTGGCGAGGGGGATGCCCAAATCAGTGCTGAGATCTAGCAGGAAACTGACAAGAGGGAGGGCAGAGCTTCCTGCTGCAGTCAGTCCAAGGCCCAGATGTTGGCTTCCCTCCTTGGCCTGTCCTGCTCTGCAAACTGCGTGCAAGAAAAACCAGAAATTATGCAAGGGCAGAGCAGGTAGGCCCTTGAGGTCAACTAGCCCTGACTCCTCAGTTGACATGATAAGAAAGACCTCAGGGCAAGTGAGGAATGTTGGGATGGTTTTAGATCCAGGAAGAACCCTCTTGGCTTCCTTCCAGCTTATCAGAAACAAGATAGACATCTGACAGGCCAGAATTTAGATCCATATCGATTTCAGTATCACTGCATTCTTATCACTAACTCCTCTTATCACCAGTCCTTCTGACAGTATTAGGCCAATAAATTCCTTTGTGGGATCTTTAAATTGCCTGGAAGATAGATGTTAGTGCACTTAATGGAGAGCCCATTGGACAGGCATTTTCAATAAGTCCTAAAATACTGGATTTTCCTGAGAGAAATGAGATTCACTTAAAGGGCCAAGAAAAAAAAATACATTTGCTCTGTTGACATTGTCCCTTTCTTCTGAAGTTAACTCATGCACAGATTATTGCCCCTTACCCTGGAAATTAACTTAGCCATGGAGACCTGCCTCTGACATGTATGCTCAGCCGTTAATTATAAGGAAGCAGAATTGAGCTGCTAACTTCACAAACCATTTTCCAAGAACAACAGCATATTTGGCCCAACGTATTATGCTTTCCACTTCTGTTTCTTGGCAGAATAAGGAAGTTTTATCCACGCCCATCAACTGAGTTCTGGACAAAGCCCTTCTCTAAAATTCTTACCTCCAGGGAAGGTTCACACACTTGGTTCTTAGAGCCAGGAAGAAAGGTTGACACAAGTAAGAAGTACAAGTGAGGAGAAACTAATACACTCCCTACAGTAGGAATTAGTTTTGAACTGTAGCTCCAGTAATGTTGTGTGGTAGAGACACAAAAATTGGACCTATTTTGCTCGTTTGTTTTAATTTTAGTTTTTGTGGGGGGCTGTGTGGGTGTGTGTGTTTCTTGTTTCTTGTTTTTGTTTCTTGATTTTTTTAAGAGAAAGATAGAAAGAGAACATATAGTTGGGTGGGCAGGTAGGTAAGGAGAATCTGGGAGGAACTAAGGGAGGGGGGAAAACATGATCAAAATATATTGTATGGAAAAAAAATTAATTATTTTTAAAAATCTTGACCTAACCTGAGGCATTTGTGTAATTTCCTCTGAGATGGTTCTGTGTCTCTGCTTCATAGGATGGCCCTGAAATCCTACAGAGGAAGCCCCAGAACCTGTAAAAAAACATCTGGATTAGAGCAATCTTATCTGCATCTCAAATCTAGTCACCAAAAATCCTCTCTGACAGGTTATTCGTGGTGATAACACAGAACATTAGCAGCTCAGAAAAGCCAATGGACCTGGTGGAAAACCATACAAACTGTGACAAAACATTATCTATTTCACTTATGTATACATTTGATGTCTTATACTTTATAAAATATATTCCTTACATTTTAAAGCTCACTGAAAATGGTTATATACTGTGTTTAGCATTGAGATTTTGAATGAAAATATCTTCCCTAATCAAAACTTCTATTTTAATTCTTTCTAAGTCAGTTGTTTTTTTAAAAGATTTAGTTATTTTATGTGTATGGGTGTTTTGCCTGTATATATGTATGTGTGTCACTTGTGTGCCTGGTGTTCTTGGAGGTCAGAAGAAGTTTTGGATTCCTTGTAATTAGAGTTACATATGGTTTGGAGCTGCCCTCTAGGTGCTAGGAATTGAACCCAGGAGTCCGACGCAAGAGCAGCCAGTGTTCTTAACCACTGAGCCATCTGTTCAGCCCCATCAAGTCAATTCTTAAATGTTCAGGGTTTGCTTTTGGCTCTCTCTCTCTCTCTCTCTCTCTCTCTCTCTCTCTCTCTCTCTCTCTCTCTCTCTCTCTCTCTTTCTCTCTCTCTCAAGAGTTGTACAAAGATATCTTTGAAAATCAGATGGGACCTTTGTGCTCTATGGAAACAAAGTGTAGCCACTTATAACCATCACTAGTGAGGGTAAGACGGTTGTGGAATAGAATATTTGTCTAACTATTATGTAAAGATGTGTTGCATTTGTGTTACAGAATAATTATGTAAAGATGTGTTTCATTTGTTTATGCTGCATTTGTTTAACTATGTATTGCTGTTTTACCTTGCCTACCTAAGGCACATGATCAGTCTAATAAAATGCTGAACAGCCAATAGCTAGGTAGAGGAGGGATAGGGAGGGCTGGCAGGCAGAGAGAAGAGGGAAGCCAGCCAGCCATCAGGAGGTCATCTAGCTGGGGCCAACCAGATAGACACGGAGGAAGCAGGAAAGTAGGATAGAGAGTACATACATGAGGTAAATGAATGAGCCTCAGGACAGCACATAGAACAATAGAAAAGGGTTAGTTTAAGTTAAAAAAATAAGCTAGATAGAAACAAGCCTAAGCTAAGACTGAGCATTCATAATAATAAGTCTCTGTGTCATGATTTAGGAGCTGGCAGTCTAAGAAAGTCTGCTACATAAGACAAATAAATGATCATTGTGGGTTTATCAGTCAGCCTTAGCTACTAACAGTCCCAAGCCTTCCTGGGCTGCATGTTAAGGCTCTGTATCAAACAAAACAATCACAAATACTCTGTAACAGGAAGCATCTTTGACCAATCATAATGGTATTTTGGTATTTATCCCTTTGTATAATCTCTTCCCCTTGAATATAATGTGGATCTGAGGGCTTGTTTTTATAAGTAGGTTGCAGCAAATGGGATGAGATTAGCTTAAATTTATACATGTGGCCTCCACACAAATATTTGCACATAATTTTTAGAAAGACTGCCTTCCATCTTCGTTGCTCTCTTTTGCTTTCACATCTCCTCACTGCCATACTGTGCGCTGCTCTGTACAAAGATCCACGTGGCAAAAATAGTAATGCCTCTGTCCATTAGCTCTCAGGGAATGAGGCTTGTCAACAGCCACGTGAGTGAATATTGGAACAGATCCATCTTCAGTCAAATCCTGAGATAAATACAGACTTGGCCACTATTTGATTACAGTCATGGAATGACCCTAAGCCTGAGGCACTAGTTAAGCCATACTCAGATTCCTCCCCAAAGGAACCAAGTGATACTAAATGGTTTTTAAGGTTGCTATGTGTTGCAGTAATTTGTTATACTACAAGGGATAACATACACACAAGATTTTGCTTGATGTTCAGGGAACTCTGTGAACATCTTCAATCTCATGCCACAGTGTTTCTAAGTTAATTCTATGTTAAAAATCCCTAGGCTCGTGCTGGCCAACAGAAACACAGTGCATGTCAGAGGCCATTTGAAATGTTCTAGTAACCACATTTTAAAAAGAAACATTAACAAGAAACAGTGCCAGGCATGGTAGTAGCCCCCTGCCTTTAATACCAGCATTTGGGAGACTAGCAGGAAGACTGTTGTAAATCCAAGGCCAGCCTGGACTATGTAGTGAGACCCTGTCCCCAAAACAGAAAGGAAAGAGGAAAAGGAGAAAGAGGAGGAGGGAAAAGAGGAGGAGGGGGGGAAGAAAGTGAAAGTATGAAGGCTGGAAAGATGGCTCAGTGGTTAAGACCACTTGCTTCTCTTCCTAGAGGACCTGGGGTTCAATTCCCAGCACCCACATGGCAGCTCATAACTGCCTGTAACTCCAGTTTCAGGTGATCTGACACCCTCACACAGACATATATGCAATGTGCATGAAATAAAAATAAATAAATTATATTTTAAAAAAGAAATGAAAATACATTTGATAAATATACTCTGTATAAACATATCTAAAATATTATTCCAACATGTAATGGATATAAACATTAATTGGACACTTTCCATTAGGACTTTGTACTAAACATTTGAAATCAGGCCTGTAAGTTAATGAATAGCTCATCTCAATTTGGACTAGCCGTATTTGAAGTATTCATTTACCGTACATGAACAGTGTCATCTGAAGTAGACGGTATAGTCCAGGACTAATACAAAACTCAAGTGATTGGATTCTTTGGCCACCCTAGATTCCTAGTAGTCATGCAGAAGCTAGCCTGGCCTATGGCTACTGAACAATCTCAAGTGGGTACAGATATCATACTCTTCAAATCTCTATCAAAATCTCAGCTTTTGTTGTTTGTTTTGGCTTTTGCAGAAATTGACATCATGACTCTACAATTTACAGGACCTAGCAATTGCCTAACACAAAGAACACACAATAGCTCAAACAATACTGAAAAAGAAGAGCAAAGTGAAAGAAATCATCTTTATTTGTTCCAAAACATACACCAAAGCAGCAGCAAAGAGATTCAAGATAGTAGCATAGTGGTATCAAATTGAAAAACAGATCAATGAAACAAAATCGAGAGTCTAAAGTCAAGCCTGTGTATTTATGGTCAATTGGTTTCTGACAAAAGACCCAACGTCATTCAAGGAGAGGAAAGTAATCTCTCTCAAAGGGTGCAGAGACAAGCAGATTCTATGTTGGAGCCCTCTATCTCCCATAATACACAAAAATGAACTCAAATGGATCAAACACTAGAATGTGAGAACTATAACTATAATATCCTTATGGGTAAATTTTTATAATATTGTTTTTTATCATATTTACTTAGACATAACATCAAACTGACAAGTCACACGATACGAATAGAAGTTTATGTTTCAAAAAGTAGCATTAGGGCTGAGAGATGGCTCAGTGGTTAAGAGAACTTACTGCTCTACCAGAGGACCTGAATTTGGTTCTCCAAACCCATGTCAGGCCGTTCACAACTACCTGGAACTCTAACTCCAGGGAATCCAACACCCTCTTCTGGCATCTTTGATCACCTCCACACACACATGGCATATACTCCCACAGATATACACATATGCATACATTTAAATTTCTTTAAATAATGGTTTAACGTAGTATTATGGGAAAGATGACCCACAGAGTGGCAAAATACATTTAAAATCATATGATAAGAGACTTGAATCTATCATAAAGAATCATGGGGCTTGAGAGATGGCTCAGCAGTTAAGAGCACTGGCTGATCTTCCAAAGGACCCAGGATCCACATGGCAGCTCACAACTGTCTGTAACTCCAACTCCAGAAGATTTGACACCCTCACCCAGACATACATGCAGATAAAACACCAATACATGTAAAATTAAAATAAATAAATCATTAAAAAAAGATTTTTAAAATCCTTACAATTCAATAGTAAAATAGTCAACCAATTAAGAGTGGGGAAAAGAGGAGCTATGGATGTGTCTTCGAGGTAGAGATTTGCTTGATGCAAGAGGCTCTGGGTTCAAGCACTTAAAAAAACCCGAGAGAATGGAAGCAGGCATGGCAGTACATATAATCCCAGTTAGTCATTAAACTGAGGCAGGAGGGTCAGAGACTCCAGAACTACTTGAGCTTACAGAGTAAGAACTTGTCTCAAAAAAGAAAATTAAAATGCAAATTATCAATAAGCATGTGCAAAGATGCTCTGTATCATCATTTGGGAAATATAAATCAAAGCCACAATGAGGTACTATTTCACACCCACTCAGACAGCTGTAACAAAAATACCAGAAAATACTACGTGATTATAAGAGAATGGAGAAATCATAATTCTCCCCAATTGCTGGTGAGCATGGAAAACTGCACAGCTGCTTGGAAAATAGCCTAGCAGTTTTTCAGAATGGTAAATACAGAGGTATCGTATGACATGGCAATTCAACTCCTAGCTACATGCCCCCAAAGAACTGAACACAGGGGCTCAGCTGCATATATACTTACACACCAATGTACATTGTAAGGCTAGTCACAATACCCATGAGCTGAAGAGATGGCTCGGTGGAAAAAATGCTGTCTATACATACAATCATGAGGACCTACCTGAGTTTGGATACCGAGCTCCCATGTTAAAAAGCCAAATATGAGCCGGGCGGTGGTGGCGCACGCCTTTAATCCCAGCACTCGGGAGGCAGAGCCAGGCGGATCTCTGTGAGTTCGAGGCCAGCCTGGGCTACCAAGTGAGTCCCAGAAAAGGCGCAAAGCTACACAGAGAAACCCTGTCTCGAAAAACCAAAAAAAAAAAAAAAAAAAGCCAAATATGGTGGCACATGTCTATAATCTCAGAGCTGGAAAGACAGAGAGAGGCAGATCTCTGCTACTTGTTGAGCCCTGGGTTCAGTGAGAAACCTTGTCTCAAAAACTAAGGTGGGGAGCCAGGTGTGGTAGCACACTCCTTTAATCTCAGCACTCAGGAGGCAAAGGCAGGAGCATTTCTGAGTTTGAGGCTAGCCTGGTCTGCTGAATGAGTTACAGGGCAGCCAGGGCTACACAGAGAAATCCCGTCTCACAAAAAAGCTGGGGAATAATTGAGGAAGACACCTAACATCAACCTTGGCCTCTATATCCATGCACATACACATGAGCATACACAGGGCACACGTGCGCGCGCACCCACACAGACACACACACACACACAGACACAGACACACACACACACACACACACACACACACCAAAAGGTGGAAACAACTCAAGTTACCCAAATAGATGAATGAATAAACAAAATGTACATACCATGGCATATCATTTAGGCATTAAGAAAGAAAGCACAACTTTATTCTTCCATGTGGATAAGACGTGTAACATGATACTAACTGAAAGAAGCCAGGCACAAATACTGTATGCTCCACTTTTATGAAATATCAACAAGCAAATTAACAAAGACAGAAAGTGGGTTAGAGGTTACCAGAGGCTGGGGGAAGGAAAACTGGAGAATTATTGCTTAATCCTCACACAGTGATGAAACAATTTTAGAAATAGGTAGCAGCAATAGTTACATAACATTTTCTAATTAATGACACTGAATTTTCTATGTAAAACTGGTTAAGATAGCAAGTTTTATATTCTATATATTGTGCTATAATTTTAAATTTTTTAAAAGTTAGCAATGCATTATACCATTGAGTTAGATACTTGTGTGTGTGTGTGTGTGTGTGTGTGTGTGTGTGTGTGTGTGTGTGTGTGTGTGTGTGTGTGTTGTGTGTGGTGCATGCATGTGAACTATGTGGTGCATGATGTAGAGGCAGGAGCAAGACATCAGCATCTTCTTCTGTCCCTCTGTACCTTATTGCACTGAGACAGGGCCTCTCGTTGGATGAGAAGCTCCTCATTTTGGCTAGGTCGGCAGGCCAGTGAACTCTCTAGATCTGTCTGTCTCTGCCAGGTTTACAGGCATGCTTTTGTTGTTGTTGTTTTGTGTAACCCGAATCTTAAGAGGTCTTATAATAAAAAGACCAGAGCCAGATATTGGAAAGCTGAAAGATCAGAGAAGCAGAACAGCCAGCCACTAGCTTACCTCTACAAAATCCTCAGCCTCAAGAGTGTGAATTCCTGTTTCCTCATACCTTATATACCTTTCTGTGTCCTGCCACATTACTTCCTGGGATTAGAGGCTTGTGTCACCACTGCCTGGCTCTGTTTCTCTCATGTAGCCCAGTGTGGCCTTGAACTCACACACAGAGATCCAGATGAATCTCTGCCTCCTGAGTGATATGATTAAAAGTGTATGCCACCACTGCCTGACCTCTGTGTCTAATCTAGTGGCTGGCTCTGTCCTCTGATCCCGAGGTAAGCTATACTGGGGTGCACAATATATCACCACAGTTTTGTTTTCTTTTTGATATGAGTGCTGAGGATTCACACTCAGGTCCTCATGCTTGCACAGCAAACTTTCTTACCCACTGAGCCACCTCCTCAGTCTGAGTTAAGCACTTTTAGTGACTAATGTGGAGATGTGGGTGTTGCTCTATGCACTTGCCTGGTGAATAAATGGCCTGCATTTCTATCACCAGAACCTCAAAAGTAAAATAAAACAGGGAAGATATCTCAATAAAACTGTAAAAAGAAAAAACCTGGGGACTGGAGATGTAGTTCAACAGTTAAGAGCAGCTTTCTGCTTTTCCAGAGGACCTTAGTTCAATTCCCAAGATCTATATTGGGCTTACAAGCTCCTATAATTCCAGCTCCAGGGGATCCAATGTCCTCTCTGAGCTCTCTATGCCCATGTATGCGTACACACACACACACACACACACACACACACACACACACACACACACAAATTTAAATTTTTTTTTAAAGAGAAGCTCTAGTAGCTGGTGAGGCAATCTCTCTGGCATCTTATTGCATCCATTCTTTTCCACGGCTGTCTGCAAAGGCCGAAATGGAGAAAAGATAGCAGAGCCATTGAAGATAGTGAGCACCCATGCCAGATGCAGTCACATGGCTCACCTTCATTCAGCCTGGATTCTGGTCCTGTTTTATCCAGGAAGGCAATTCATACAAGCAGCTCAGTGGGAGAGCCCAGTTTAAACACTACCTCCAAGTCCTTTCTCTCTCTCTCTTCTGTGCTGAGGCCAGATCTCAGCATCTATGGAGATGCTATCCCTGGGCTGTGGGACTCAGATCCCTTGTACATGTGTCAGGGAAGGGCTTGAATAGGGATTCCCAGCAGCCACAAACTCAAAAGATCACTGTGACCCAGCAGGCTGAAATCAGACTCAAAATAGTCACATTATAATCTCAAGAGCCCGGGGATGCCTGTTACCATATACGGAAATAGAATCTTTGAAAATGTGATCAGACTCAGGGTCTTGAGATGCAGAGATGATCCTGGATTATCTGGGTGGATCCTAAATGTTCTTACAAGGGGGAGATAAAGAGAAGTGTTGCACAGATAGAGAGATGGCATTGTGGCTATAGAAGGGGAAGAAGACTGATGTGGTCCCAGGTCAAGGAAGGGTAGCAACTGCCTGCAGAAACACAGCGTGGTCAACCATTTGATTTCAGGTCAGTAGCAGATTCTGGACTTCTTGCCTCCAGACTAGTGAGAAAAGAAAATTCTTTGTTTTGTAGTTAGTTTGCTTTTTCAGAGTGTTTGTCTTCAAGACAAGGTTTCTTATAGCATAAACTGGTCTCTAACTCACTAGTTGGCCAAGGCTATCCTTGAACTCCTGATCTACCTGTCTCTACCTCCCAAGTGTCAGAATTACAGGCACGTGTCACCAAACTTGAGTTTGAATTTCTGTGGTTTGTAATCCACCAGACTGGTGGGTTTGTTTGTTTGTTTGTTTGTTTTTTTCCGGCAGCCTTAGGCATCAAATACATGGGAGCTGTTTCTCATGTTCAGGCAAGGGCCTGTGCTGGTGGTGGGCATCAGCTGGCTCCTGCAGTGAGGTCTGTTCCCATTATGACATACCCAAAAAGGAAGAATGACAGGGCCAACACATAGCTCGCTTTCCTTAGGGCCAGGCTTTGGAGTCCAAGAAGCCCAGGGAGCCCAAAAAGGAGAGTTGGTTACTTGATGTCAAATCATAGACACCAGAGCAATGAAAAACTGTGACAGGACGGGTACCTCCCAGAAGACTCCCTGGCAAGGGACAACCACATGGGGCTGGGCACCGAGGCCTTTGAAACCTTATTGACAGGTGCTCCAGAGAGTTCTAAACGAAAAGTGCTTTGCAGAAACTTTCAATTCTTCCTGCAGTGCTGGGGATGGAACCCAGAACCTCACACAAGACAGGAAAGTGCTCTGCTCCTGAACCATAGCCTCAGCTCAAAATTCTTACCTACAAACTTGCTCTCTCTCTCTCTCTCTCTCTCTCTCTCTCTCTCTCTCTCTCTCTCTCTCTCTCTCTCGGCCTTGACTGTTATTACTTGGGGGAGTTTTTCAAATTCCTGATATACAAGTTGCAAGCTGAATCAGTTAGACCAATCTCTGGAGATGAGACCCAGATAATAGTATTTTTTAAAGACTCCCACTCAAATTATTCTGATATGCAGCCAAGTTGGAGAAATGGCTGCTTCAGTCTCTGTTCTTGGCCTAATTCAGGACCCTAGGAAGTCTGCATGAAGACACAGAAGTATCTTCTGAAATCACACTTCCATCTCTCAGTCCTTTCTTCTCAGGCATGTCTAACCTTCAATGCATGGGCCATGTGCATCCTGGAAAAGATATGAATGTAGCCCAACATATTTGTATGCATTGTATCACAGTGTCAAGAGGTTGGACACCCTTGCCTGGAAGGAGGAAAAATGGGACAAAGAGAAATGAAACACGGTCTTATGAGACCCACTCTGAAGACCCTAAGTAAAGGCAGACATTACAGAAAAATCTACAGCTAGGATCAATGGCTCCCATAGGCTAAAAGGACCTGAGAGTCCCAGAATGACTTGGTATTTAAGCTACATGTCCTATAGATCAGACAGAGGCAGCTCTATCATAATTTATCCTGATAGAAAATGAGTGCGTCGTGTCATCAGAGGAATAACTGACCTTCAAAAGTAAACAATGTAAGATAACAAACTTTCTTTCATCCCTTGCTTCTAGAAGTTTCTCTAAAATAATTGCACTGACCATTAGCCATTTGCATTCTGATTAGTATCCACCATTCACATGAACTACCCATTATATATGCTTGGTTATCATGCTAGGTGGAACCAGTCTGTGCAAACAAATCTGATGAACTATGTTGTGAAGTTTGATTCCAGCACTAAACTGTTTAGTAATTCCTGGCTGCTTCGTCCAAGTATCATCATAGGCCTCGAGTCGGAACACTGTCAGGAAAGTACTTCCTAGTTCTTGGCTCCCTTGAATGACAACTGTTGTTTGTTGAGCAACCTAAGACACTTAAAGCAGAATTCAGCTACCGAGAAATGTATGACTTTGGAAACTATCAGTGAAGCTCCAGAGGGGAGGACCCCAAGATTTCAAGCAGACCTATTTGAACAAGACACAACGAAATTTGCACCTTCCTTGTGTGCTTGCAGCGCTCCCTAATTCACAAGACCAGTGGTACTGGCCGGTAGTGGAAAATGTAACTACAAGAGGGCTGTGGGAGCCAGTATACTGAGAAGGTAGATTTGAGTCTGCTTTAGCCAGCCAAGAACAGCTGGGCCAAAGCAGTGAAGCGGGTTTAGTGTGGCTTCTAGACTCTCCTAGGGAGCTGAAGTCAGGCCACAGGGCCTTAAGTTGGCTCTGACCCATTGTCAGAGAGGTGACATCAGGACTCTGAGGATGAAGAAAGCAGCTGCTTAGGCATTGGGCATGTGGAGTCACCTTAGGCCAGCACTGTGTCTTGGGAAGTAGCAAAGGTGGAAGGGGCTGGGGAAAGCAAGCGAGGCAAGGAAGAGAGCCCAGGAAGTGTCTGGGGTTTAGTTACAGCTTCACAGCATTCCCCTCTGCTGAGATAAGATGCCTCCTTCCTGTTAGAAGCAGATGAGTAGCTCTGGGCGTGTTTATTCAGCTAGCTATGTTGTCGTCTAGGAAAGTTTCTGTTCGTTGAATCAGTATATTTTATTGGGAGTTCGAGCCTTTTGAAAATAAACATCTGATATAATGTCATGGCCTATGGGGAATGTATTAAATGACACTTCTTATAGATTTTTAAGGTAATATTTTATCTCTGAAAAAGCAATGTAGAAAAAAAAGGAATTAAAACTACAACCCCAAGCCAATTACTGTCTTTGGTGGCCAGGAGAGCTCACTGGGACTTCAGAGACACTTCATGTTTGACTGTCACCATTTCTTGTAATGCAACTGGGGAACTTGTAACTCAACAGTGTGCACGGTAGCAGCAGGTAGCTCAGTTGGTAGAGTACTTGCCTAGCATATATGAAGCCCTGGGTTCAAACCCCAGGGCCACATAAAATCAGGTATAGTGGTAAATGCCTAGAATTCGAGTGCTGGGAAGATAGATGAAGGAAGATCAGAAGTTCAAGCCTGGCCTAGGATACTCCAGACTCTGTCAAAAATAATGAAAGGAAGGACAGAGGGAGGAAGGCACATACATAGAGAGAGAGACAGAGACAAAGAGAGAAGAAGAGATCAAGGCATCAAGGTCTATGATGGCTTAGCAGGAAAATGTTCAAGCCCTTGAACCCATGTGAAAAACTGGATACAGTTGCAGGCATCACAGGAGCAGTGGTAGATGGGAGACACACAGGAGAATCACCTACGAGTTTTCAGTACAAAACACAGCAGATGCAGATACAAGAGAGACCCTGCCTCAAAGACAAGGTGGAAGGACAGAACTGACTCCCTAAAGCTGTGCTCTGACCTCTACATACACACCACCATGGCATGTACACACCTGCACACACACATACACTCCATACCCACACGTGTACAATAATAATAATAAGTAAATTCAAGTATTAGAGAGAGAGAGAGAGAGACGAAGATTCTCAGAACCTAAATAAAGACCAGTTCCCGGAGCCTTGTGCATGCTAGGCACGGACTGGACAGTATTACATGCACTTTCACAATGGAAATACTTGTGATACATTTCAAAATAACCATGAAAAGGAATGGTGTGATGCTTCTCCAGAAGAACATTAGAGTGAAGTTAATTAAGAATCAATGAAGTGTACTGATTAGTAATTAATAAAGCTTTCACTATGAGCCACCTGGCATTTACTTTCATGACTTTTTGTCTGGTTCCAGACTCTGTTTTAATTATAAAAAGAACACGGGACCCATCAATGAGATCA
The DNA here is from genome assembly GCF_007827085.1 of Peromyscus californicus insignis. Classification (NCBI taxonomy): domain Eukaryota; kingdom Metazoa; phylum Chordata; class Mammalia; order Rodentia; family Cricetidae; genus Peromyscus; species Peromyscus californicus. The sequence continues at coordinate 114,329,843 of NW_026294391.1, read as the reverse complement.
CCTATGTCTTTGAAATTGTCATCATTGATCACTGGGTATTTTTCGTCATTCTTCTTTTGCTTTTTTTTTTTTTTTTTTTTTTTTTTTTTTTTTTTTTTGGAGACAGGGTCTCTCTATGGAGCCCTGGCTGCCCTGAAACTTGCTATGTAGACCAGGATAGCCTCAAACTCAAAGAAATCTACCTGCCTCTGCCTCCTAAGTGCCTAAAGGCATGTGCTACTATGTCTGACTTTTTTCTGCTCTATTAGAATGAAGATCACCTTTTTCCTAAATGTGTGTGTGTGTGTGTGTGTGTGTGTGTGTGTGCTCGTGCGTGCGTGCGTGCGTGCGTGCGTGCGTGGGTGGAGGTCAGAGAAGAGCTTGGGGAGTCCACTCTCTTGGTCCACCTTGTTTTTGAGGCAGGATCTCTTTTGTTTCTGCTTCTGTGCTGTGTACAGCAGGCCAGCTGGTACTCCAGCTTTTGAGTTTCTGGGTCTGCCTTTCATTTCCCTATAGGAATTCTGAGACTATAGCTTTTTACAGTAGATTCCAGGGATCAAACTCAGGTTCCCTTTGCTTTACCTGATGAAACATCCCCTAGCTTAAAGTCACTTTTCTTATTCTTTAGATATTTTCACAAACACATTTAAATAAATTTACACACACAAAAAACAGGAGAAGACACTTTTAGAAATGATTTTCATTTGATAATATTTTAGAAAATACTAATATACAAATCGATGTAAGCGAAGATGGAGCTTCATTCAGCCTGATCTCTAGTCTCAGACATAAACACCAGGGCAACAAAATGCCTGGCTCAACTGAAGCCATCAGAATTCCAATACAAAACAAATTAGTTTCACACCAAGGGAAAGGTCAGTTCTTTAATCCATGTCTTCTGGGAATGTACACAAATGTCATTCTTCCCAATGTACGTAACTAAACAGTTTAACTGGTGTGGCCATACACTGTTTATTTTCCCATTGGGTAATGGGGAGATGTTAGCATCAGATGACAGGGAGAGAATGAATGTAGACTATGGACAGTTGCAAATGTGTTGGGGAATCTCTCTCTCTCTCTCTCTCTCTCTCTCTCTCTCTCTCTCTCTCTCTCTCTCTCTCTCTCTCATGTTGTTTTTCCCTCTCTTTAAGGAGTCCAAGAAAGGCTTGGATCAGACCACAGAGCAAGAGTCAGCATGCTATAGCTTCTTTGCCAGGTATGATCAGTGACTCCAGCTTTATCATTTCTCGGCTGAGACCACTGCTTTTAGTTTGAAGGCAGCCTTTGTGCTGGTGAGGCCGGGAACAGTAGGCAAGCTGCACACAGGCCGTGGACAGCCTCTCGCTTTCAGGTTATTCACAGAACTCAACTGGGAGGAACAACATGGAACAAGGTGGAAGGAGCAAGTAGGGTCCTGGAAACCAGATACACCACAGTTACAGCCCTGGCTTCTGCCCCGTGTGACCATGGGCAAATTTCCACATCTTTCCAAAGTTCAGTTTTTCACTTCTTTGATGAAACCAATCCTGATATATAATTCTTAGTGTTGTTGTGAGGGTTCAACAAGATAAAGTACAAGAAGTCTGCTATGTATGGGCAGGAAGTAATTACTCCATAAATGGGAATTCCCCATCTCTATATATAACTCCAGGGGGCATATTTGGGGGAATGGAAGAATTATAATTGCATGGGGCAGGTGGAAAGACTTCTTGAGTAGGTGGAAATTTTGAGTTCATGTCCTTGGATGCTTGCTACAACGGTCTGCTACTATAAAAACTCTCTGGGCCATATTTTGGTTTCATGTGAGCATTTGCTTTGATTCAGTTTTTGAGTGTTTTGAGACAGAGTCTCATTCTGCAGCCCAGACTTCTAAATCAATCTCAACCCCCCTCCGCCTCTCTCTTCCTTCTCCTCTCCTCCCCTCTTCCTTCTCCCCTCACTCTTCTCTTCTTTCAATTTTCTCTGTTTTCTGTCTTGTCTCTCTATTTTCTGCCCCCTCTCTTTCTCTCTCTGTTGCTTCTCTCTTCTCTTTTCTATTACAACCCCCCACCCATGTGTCCTTCCTCTCCCTCCCTCCCCTCCTTTCTCTTTATTTTTGCTATTTTGAGATAGGCTGGTTCCAAACTTGCTATGTAGCTAAAGCTGACCTTGAATTTCTGATCCTCCTGTCTCAGCCTCCCAAGTACTAGAATTACAGACATTTGGCCCCACACCTAGCTTATGTGGTGCTGGTCATAGAACCTAGAGCTTCAGGAATGCTTGACGAGCACTAACCCGATTTCTGTCTCTATTAATTTGAGTGTTCTGAATATTCCATATAAACAGTTATCCAGCACACAGCCTTTTGTGTCTGGCTCCTGTGACTTAGCTTAAAGTCTCCAAAATTCACTCATGTCATAACATGCATAAATAATGCATTCCTTTTTATGACTGAATAATATTTTATTGTGTAAACACAAATGTTGTTTACCTGTTCATCCATGGATGGGCATTGGATTGTTTCCATCTTCTGGCAGTTGTGAAGAGTGATGCTATGAATATTTGTATACATGTTTTTGTTTGGACATGTCTAAATTCTCTAGGGTATATGCCAGAAAGAACTTGCAGGGTCATTTGGTAATTGAGTTTAACTTACTGAGGAACCACCACGCTGTTTGCTAAGGTGACAACACAGTTTTGATAATCCCGCCAGCAATTGTATGAAGGTTCCAGTTTCTCCAGCGCTCAGCCAACACTTGTTGTTTCCCATCTTTTTAATTAGAGCCATCCTAGTGGGTGTGAAGTAATGCCTCATTGTGGGTTTGATTTGCATTTCTTTAATGACTAATGATGTTGAACATCTTTTTGGGTGCTTGTTGGCTGTTTGTACAACTTCTTTGGAATAGTCTCTCTTCCTTGTTCTCCTATGGCTCCTCTCCTCCTTTGTCTTTATGTGGGCTCTTTGCACTGTGCTGCTGTTCTGATGTGATCTTCCTTAGGATTCTGTCCTCAGTGGTTTTTTTGTTCTTCCTTCACACACTGTCACCGGTGATCTCATCTGCCTGATGGTTCCATCTCTGTCTCCAAGCTGGCAACTCCCAGATCACCATCTTCAGCCCACATCTGTCCTGGGCTCCAGGCCCATATACCCACTTGCCTTGCAGATGGCTCCACTTGGGTGTCTCCCAGCACCTCACATACTCAACATGCCCAAACACTACTTCCACATGTCCAGACCTACTCAGTCACAAAGGCCCCAAACCTTGAAGTCTCCTTTGGTTCTTCATTCCAAATTTCTAATCCGTCACAACAGCCTGTGGATTCTGTTTTGGATGTTGGCCAAGAGACCACAAGCCTAACAAGGGTTTAAAGCACTGAATTGTTCCCTGGCCTAGCACCCCAGGTAACAGAATCCGCAAGTGCATCACGCTTATAAAATATTTTCAGTTTCCCTAACTACTTAGCCTGCCTGAAATCTGGTACCTAAATTTGGAAGGTGGGGACTCAGTTTCTGGGTTCAGTTTCACTCTTCTTCATGCCTAATGTATCTTCTCTCTTTTATGCCGTCACTGTCTTTCATCTAAACTATAGCAAGAGTCTCCTCCTCATTGGTCCCCGTCTCCACTTTCCCCTACTTCTGAAATCTTTCTCTTGACAATAGGGACGCCTTCCAGAAGCACAGCTCCTTATGTTTACTCATCTTTAAAAACCCTTCAGCACCGAGGAGATGACTCCATGGGTAAGAGTACTTGTTGTCCAAGCAGAGGGACCTGAGTTGGGATAACAAGCACCCGTGTAAAAAGCTGGACATATCCGCTCGTGCCTGTAACCCCTGTGCTGGATAGCGTGGATGGAGAAGTAGATAGGAGGGTTGCTGAGACTTGCCAAGTGCCAGCCTAGCCAAAAAACAGTGAACTCCTGGCTCAGCTAGATACCGTAGCTCAAGGGGGAAAGGTGGAGAGTGATAAAGATACCTGTGTTCATAGACATATGAACACCGCCCCCCACCCCCACCCCCCCACACACAGTGATTCCTTCCTGACTATATCAACAGGTTAAGTGCTAAAATCTTGGATGAATATTGAAGACGCCTCATGATTTGGGCCATGTCTATTCTTCCCAACTCCTTTCTTCTTTTTCTGTAATTCTTCTTTATTTGTCCTGTCTTCCTTTTGTTCTTTTTTGGGGGGCAGCAGGCATTAGGGGTGGAACCTAGGGCTTCACACATGCTACTTAGCACTCTGAGCCACATCCCTAGCCCCTAGCTCCTCCCTCACCCCTCCAGCTGCACCACGCCATGCTGAAGGCATACTGTAATTTATCACGCTCTGGCCCTTCATCCATACTCTCTGGAACCAGGCAGCCTTCCCTTCTCTTCCTGTTGTACTCCCCAAAACCAATAAGCTTTTCTTTCCCCAGTAACCTGTATAAATATAATAGCCTCTGTGAAACTTGATGGGATGGAGTGGCCATTTAGAGGCATTTAGTTCAGCCAGCATGTACTTTTCTCCTGTGAAATGACATGCAGTATTATGTAGACTGTTACGGCCACGATCAACTGTACAAGTCCCGCCCTGAAGGAGCTCACAAGACACACGGGAAGGCCAGCCTAAGGTAAACAAATGACAAGATAGTATAGGAAGGGCTGTGTTGGGGATTTGTGCAAAATGCAATGGACATGCTTAAAAGGCGATCAACAAATTTGTCTGGAGGGGCTGGGCATGTAGCTAAGTTGGTAGAGCGCTTGCCTGGTCTATAGAAAGTCCGGTTTCTGCCCTTAGCATAGCTGGAAAGCCAGCACATAGGTGAAGAGGCAGAGAGCTAGAAGTTCAGCTTGTTTTCAGCTGTATAATGAGTTCCATGCTACCACCAGATACATGACATTCTATTGAAGGGGGAGAAAAGGATGAGATGGAAGAAGAAGAGGAGGAGGAAGAGGAGGAAGGGGGAAGGAAAATGAAAATTATACCAAGAGGCATCAGAAAAGTAACGTTCAATGAAGGGATGAAATGTAATCTGTGTGTCAAAAAAAAATGGGTGATACAACATGGCAGTTGTGAAAGAAGACAAACTTTGGAAAGCAAATCTAAATCCTAAGTCCAGCTTTCAGCACTCCAGTGGCCTATGGGAAGTCCACCTGATGCTGAGGAGGAACTACTGGGAGCCGGAGCTCAGGAAAGGGCTGGGAGATGGCCTGGCAAAGCACCCTGAGGGAGGATGCTAACATCACAGTCTTCTCAACCCAGACAACCTCATCTTGCAGCCTCTCTTCCTAGAGATCAGCTACCAGGTTGGACACACACTGAGGACAAAGGTTGATATTGCCCACATTCTCCTTTCTCCATCCTCCTCAGCCCCCTCTTTGCTGCCTAGAGCAAATCGCTGCATAGAGTAGCTGCTCAATATCTATTTAAGTGATAGCATAACTGTCACTGAGGTGAACTGAGCTGTGTGGGTTCGTATCCAGGGACTTCAGCCGTAGGAGAGGAGGCCTGGAACAAACAAGCCAGCCACAGTACTGGTTGTTTCCAAAGGTGCTGTCCAGGTTCTCTGGTGCTTCAAGAAGTCACAGAATGGGTTTTAAGGAAACTGCTGGAAGGAGAGAAGCAGCAGTGCCCATCCAATAGGTTTGCTAGCAGCTGAAGTTGGCGCTTTGTCCCAGCTCCTCCCTGAACCGGTGCTGGCAGCAAATGCATCAGGAGTAGACCAGGATGGACCTGGGAAGGAGTGACAGAGTAGGGCTTGGGGCAGAGTGTCTGTCTTGCTCCCAGCACCGGGATCTCCCTGTGTGGTATGACACATCCAGGAGCAGCTGAGTTGTTCCAGTTAGTGTTTGCTTACTTTCAAACCTTATCTATTAACCCATCCCTCAGGGTAGCCATCAGTCCACTTCATTTTTTAAAAGTCATCCCATCATAAACTACAAACACAGGTACACTTTACTTCCCAAACACTTTAAAATTCATATCATTAACACAGTATTTGAGACTGATCGTTCTTTGTGGTAAGATTTGCATGGTGGACACACATAAATCCTTTTTATTTTGAGATACAGTGTTGTGTGTACCTTAAACTCCCTGTGCAGCCAAGGATGACCTTGATCTTCTGATCCTCCTCCTTCCAGGTCCCCAGTGCTGGAATTACAGATGTGCAGTGTTGGGGACAGAACCCAGAGTTTTGTGCATGCTAAGTAACACCCCCAGCCTGACATGTACAATTTTTATTGAAAAAAAATTTCATACAGTATGTTCTGAGAACAATTTCCCCTCCCTCAGTTCCTCCTAGATCCTCCCCACCTCGATGTTCTTTCTCTCTATTTTTAGAAAATGAATAAACAGGCAAACAAACCATAATAAAAAGGGAAAGAAAAATCATAATAAACACACATGGAGAGACACATGCAAGAAACCAAAACCCATAAAAACAAAATATCAGAAACCATAATAAACAAGCATAAGGGCAGTAAGACAAAAATGCCCAAACAAAGCAATATGAGACTAATGTCTACAAAAATAGCATTGAGTTCCTTTTGTGTTGGCCATCTACTGCCAGGCATTGGTCCTGCTCTAAAGCATGGTTCGTATACCCCATGAGACTCCATTGGAGAGAACTGATTTTTCCTTTGTGAGCAGTTGTCAGTTGGAGATGACTTCTTGGTTATGGATGTGAGTGACTGTCCACTTCCCCATCTCTGTAGAGGGGACCCCAGCTGACTTGAACCTGTGCAGGCCTTGTGTACGCTGCCACGGCTTCTGTGAGTTCATACGTGCATCAGCTCTGCTGTACCTGGAGAGTCCTTTTGCCTTGGTGTCCTCCATGCCTCTGGCTCTTACAGTCTTCCTGCCTCCTCTTCTACATGGGTATTTGATGAAGACATCCAACTTAGGACTGAGTGTTCCAAAACCTCTCACTCTTTGCCCATTGTCTAGTTGTGAGTCTCTGTGTTAGTTCCCATCTACTGAAAGAGGAAGCTTCTCTGAGGATGGCTGAGCAAGGCACTGATGTGAGTAGAGCAGGATATCACTAGGAGTCATTATCTTACTACATCCCTATAGTGAAATCATAGTATTTGCTTTTCCCCTTGGCCCATGACCTATCCAGGCTCAGGTTCTTGGCCACCCAAACAATGTCAAGCATGAATTCCATCTCATGGAGTCAGCCTTAAATGTTAATATGTTTTTATTTGTCTTTGAGAATTTTGCACAATGTATTTGGATCATGTTCATGCTCATTTCTTCCCTTGACTCCTCTCAGATCCATCCACACCACACCATTCCCAACTTCGTGTTCTCTCGCCCTCTCTCTCTCCCCTGCCCCCACCTCTTTGTATGTCGTTTTTTTTTTTTTGTTTTTTTTTTTTGGTTTTTTTTTTTTGGTTTTTCAACATAGGGTTTCTCTGTGTATCCCTGGCTGTCCTGGAACTTGCTCTGTAGACCAGACTGGCCTCAAACTCAGAGATTTGCCGACCTCTGCTCTCCCCCACCCCCAGTGCTGGAATTAAAGGCGTGTGCCACCACCACCTGGCTCACATGCACAATTTTTTTAAAGATGTTATTCTTATTGTTTTTAGACGTAAGTATTTTGCCTGTGTGTACACATATGTGCACCATGTGCATGCCTGTAGCCTACAGAGGCCGTCAGAGGGTGTCAGACCCATGGAACTGGAGGAATAGATGGTGGGGAGCCACCTTGAGGATATGGGGACTGAACCCGGGTCCTCTGCAACAGCAGCCAGTGCTCTTAACCAGTGAGGCACCTCTCCAGTCCGATATGCACAAATCCCAACTGTATCATTTGAGGAGCTGGTCATTCGATGGGCATCCAAACCTGTATAACACAAACTCCTGTTATGGTAGTTTGTGTACACTTCTTCTCCTTCCTTTAGAGCAGCAGCTCTCATCCTGTGAGTCACGACCCCTTTGAGTTTTGAAGGACCCTTTCACAGGGGGTCCTTAAAATTATTGGAAAGCACAGTTATTTACAATGCATAACAGCAGCAAAATTATAGTTATGAAGTAGCAACAAAAATAATTTCATGGTTGAGGGTCACCATGGCATGAGGAACCGTAGTAAAGGGCAGCAGCATCAGGAAGGTTAAAGACTACTGGTTTAGCCGGGCGGTGGTGGCGCACGCCTTTAATCCCAGCACTCGGGAGGCAGAGCCAGGCGGATCTCTGTGAGTTCGAGGCCAGCGTGGTCTACAGAACAAGATCCAGGACAGACACCAAAACTACACAGAGAAATCCTGTCTCAAAAAAACACCAAAAAAAAAAAAAAAAAAAAAAAGACCACTGGTCTTCATCTGCTTTTCTGCTTTACTGTAGTCTTCGGTCACGTGACTAGGGAGCTAATGGATTTCCAGTGGGTGCTAAAGGAACAGTGTAAGTGTGACAGACAGCAGAGGAGGGAAGCATTAGGACTCTCACTGAACAGAAAAGAATCTGAAATGGAAAAGCGATGATAATTTCCTTTGCAGCAGAGGGAGAGAACACTGAATGATTAGAGCAAATCTTAACTGCGGACCAGGAAGGGAGGTAGGGTGGGGGCATTCGGACTGAGACTCAAGTTTTGTCATTAAATTTAGAATTGAAATACCCACTGGAAATCAGTTGAGCTTTGACATCTCCAGAGGTAAAACAGGGCTGGGTCAGTGTGGAGTAGGTCCTGGAGGACGCAGGTCTCCAGCCTGTGAGCACTCCAGACTGTGTAGTAAATCTTTGCTACCCAGCTTTCTGCTGCTGCTCACCCCAGGATACCTTCACTGCTCCGAGTCTAGCTAGATTCTGAGAAGCTCCTAGTGAGACTCATATGACTTTTTCACCAAGTCCAAATATTCTTCCCAACAGGTCAAATGGATTCAGGGAGGATCTGCTGGCTAGAATGTTACACGGGGTTACTCTCTTAGGAAAAAACAAACAAAAAAACTTCAAGCAGAAATGTGTGTAAGGTCGGTGCTTTATATAGCAAGTGAGGCACTCTCTGCTCTCCTCACAGACTCACCAACCAAGCCCTAAGCAAGACTAAGATGCCCCCACACAGGCTCTCTATTTTTAGCAAATCCTTGCTTGCAGACTGTGCTCACCGAGTGGGTCAGATGCCACAGTCAAGGACAGGGAACCTCTCCTATGTGTGGCCACTGACCCATAAAACAAATGCCCTGTGTGGGTCACACACAGTGATAAGAAGTGACTTCTATTAGCAGTCACTGCTTCTTAAGAAAGGAAAGGTGACAGAAACCTGCTTGGACCCGCACTGAAACCCACACTCCATCGTGTGAAAGGTGAACCTTAACCCTTGAAGCAATCGACATGCTTCATTCCTTCTGACGGTTATGTAAGAGAGGAAGAACATAGGAATAAGGGTCCAGACTGCAACATGGCTTGGAAAAAACGTAAAAAAAAAAAAAAAAAAAAGGAAGATGACTGAGAAATCGAAGGGGAAAGAGACAATAAGTAGTCAGCAAAGGAGAACTAAGAGAAAGCAAGAAGACACAAATGGGACACTGAAAGGTAAATGGGGATAGTAGAGCAACTGGAGACAGACATATATACAATTGAGAGAGAGTAAGGCGGGGCTAGGGATGTAGCTCACTTAGTAGAGTACTTACCTAGCATTTGTGAAGCTCTGGCTTCCAACCCCCGCACCCCAGAAGCTAATCATAGCGACATGTGCCTCTAACCTCAGTACTCTGAGGTGGAGGCAAGAAGATCAAAAGTCTAAGGTCGTTCTTGACTACAGAGCAGGTTGGAAGCCTGCCTAAACATGTGAGAAACCGTCTCAAATACTGAATGAAAGCAATAAAGCAAGGAAGGAAGGAAAGAAAGGAAAAGAGTCAGCTGAACTAAAACCCTAATTTTGTTGAAGGGGAAACTGAGGCTCAGAGAGGGTAGTTATTTGACACTTTTGCCGTCACTGAAAGCCTAAGCTCTAACTCGGGTCTTCAGACTCCAGGGCAGGAGTATGTCCATCTGTTGTGTGAGAAAACTTTTCCTGGGAAGACAAACACACAGGTCTATTCACCCCAGAGAGGGAGCCCAAGACAGACCACAGGGGATACCACCAAGGTCCAACTTGGTGAACCAACACATTTTATTTAGGGCACTTACAGGATCAGAAATGACTCCAAGACAGCTGCATCACCAAAGTCCATCCCCGAATACCCCAGGGGTCCTGGGAAACCAGAGGCAATGAGGGATATGTTTCCTTCATCGAAAGTTGTGCAGCAGCTCACTCTGCCAACTCCAGGTTGAACAGAGATAAAGGCCAGTGCTTCTCAACCCGTGAGTCACAATCCCTTTGAGTGGTGCGTATCAGATACCTTGTATGTCATATATTTATGTTACGATTCATAACAGTAGCAAAGTTACAGTTATAAAGTAGCAACAAAAGGAATTTTATGGTTGGGGTCACTATAACATGAGGAACCGTATTAAAGGGTCGCAGCATTAGGAAGGCTGAGAAGCACTGCTAGGCCAACCTGAGACTTGCCATTCTGTCAGGGCTGCCCAACCTGATGGCTGTAAAACTCTTCTGTGCTCAGAATACTTGACAGCTCACTAAAAGTTCCAGCCTAACCTGTCCCCTCCTGCTGACTGAAAATCCTTCTGATTTAACTTGGTCAAGGCTGGATATAATTAGGCACCATCCTGAGGTTCCAGAAGCCTGCCGTATGCCTCCACATATATCCAAACACACATGGTGAAAATACTTTTGATCCACCAAGCTGATACAAAAAAAGCTACTTAAAGGGGAATTTCTTTGGGGGGAGGGGGTTCTTTAAAAGCCCTCTTCTAAGGAAAATTTATCTTCTTCAATGATAAATCTGGATTTAATTCTCACTCAGCCTCATCAAACTATATATGCAAGTTTTCTCCGTCTCTATTGTCCTATTGTAAGAACCTGTTGGGGCTTCCTTTAGTTCAGTTCCTACACCTGGACTTCAAGGCCAATGATCCAGGTAGACAGTGGCAAACGTGCTGAAAGGTCACATGACAAAGAAGAAAGTACCCTTCGGAAGGACTGAAATATCCTTTCAGAACCAGCCCATTGTAAGTCTCCTCTAGAGACCAATGCATAGGAAATGTGCAGTATTTGCTCAGTGAGCTGTCAGACCTCTTAGATACGGGTTAGCCTGATGGTATTTTGCTTGAAGCCCAGAAAGAACAAGTCACTTGTCTATGATCATTCAGCTGGCCAGTGACTGAGACTCCACTAGGGGAGGGGCTGTTCATATAAACCAGGAGTTTGCCGGGCGGTGGTGGCTCACGCCTATAATCTCAGCACTTGGGAGGCAGAGGCAGGCAGATCTTTGTGAGTTCAAGGCCAGCCTGGTCTACAGAGCGAGTTCCAGGACAGTCAGGGCTGCACAAAGAAACCCAGTGTCGAAAAACTAATAAATAAGTAAATACATAAACAAAGAGTTTTAAAAAAAGTTCAGACCAGAAAGATGGCTTAGTTGGTAAAGTGCCTGGCATGCAAGCACAAGGACCTGAGTTCTGATCCCCAGCATCCATGTTAAAAAAAAAAAAAAAAGCACTGTGTGGTACATCTGCCACTCCAGTGTTGTGAGGGGCACAGGTACATGTGGATCATTGGCCAGTCTTGCTGAATCAGTGGACTCCAGGTTCAGTGAGAGACTTAGGGTTCAGTGAGGGGCTAGCAAAATGATTCAGTGGATGAAGGTGCTTTCTGTCATGTCAAGCCGAGGACCCCATGATGGAAGGAGAAAACCCACTCCACCAAGTTTTCCTCTGACCCTACAAGTACACCAGGGAACAATGCCCCCTCCCCCCCACACACACACCAAAGCCCTCTACACAAATGCACAAACACGCAAACGATGTTTTCTAAAGATTTGTTTATTTTTACTTTTATGTGTATGGGTGTATGTACGTACACTGTGTGTTGCAGTGTCCAGATAGCTAGAAGAGGCCATCAGCTCCTCTGGAACTGGAGTTACAGATAGCTGTTAGTCACCATGTGCTCTTAACCTCTGAGCCATCTCTCCAGCCGCTTGCTCTGCTTCCTAATGTGTGCTGCAGTGTTCACGCAGGTGTGTGCACTTACGTGTTTTCAGATCAAAGGTTAATATCAGTTGTTTTCTTCTATTGCTTGCTATCTTAGTTTCAAAAAATAAAAAGTAGTTTTTAAACCTACATTTCCAGAGGATGAATAGATGACTCAGTACTTGTCACTCTTGCAGAGGACCTGGGTTCAGTGCCCAGCACCCGCACGGCAGCTCACAACCATCTACAGTGGGATCTGATGCTCTCTTTTGGCCTAAAGGCATGTATGCAGATAGAGCACTCATATACATAAAAAATGATCTTAAAACAAGTCCTTTCCAGAATCACAGTCTCTTAGAATTGCCATAGTGACTTTTCCAGGCACACTGTGTCTACCTGCATCTCCCAGCTACCCAAGAGCTGGTACATTTTGAGTTTGAGATACCCCGACAGGCTTGTGTTTTACATGCTTAGTTTCTAGCTAGAACTACTTTGGGAGGTTCTGGAAACTTGGAGATGTGGAGCCTAACTGTAGAAAGTAACTCTTCAGTAGGTCTTTGAAGGGGGCAATGTCACATCCTTGGTTACTTCCTGTTGCTGTCTGCTTCCTCTCTGATGGGATGTGAACAGGTGACCTCTGGCCCCCACTCCCACCCCCATGGTGTTGTGCTCAAACACAGGGGTGGTCAAGAATCACGGCCTGAAGCCTCAGAAACCTGCCAAAATGAAGTTTCCCTTCCTGGTTCCTGTCAAGTATTTGGTCACAGTGACCTTAAAGTAACTAACACAAGCCCCAAGCAGGAGGATGGCTCTCAGGAGTTCAAAGTCAGCCTGAGTAAAAGAGTGAGAGCCTGTCTCTAAAGTAAGTAAGTAGAAAATAAACAAACAAACAAACAAACAAATAAAGCTCCTGGACCTGATCCCAATGGTTAACTGAAACATACCTGCTCGTAACTGCGGCTCTCTGGCTTTGATTTCTCCCTGGTATCACAGAAAAGCAGGCAAGTCCTTCTTCTTGATAAGACTTAAATGACAGGGAACACAGCTTGTCCAAAACCCTGTTGTTCCCTCTTCAGATCTCTGTGTGAAAGACTTTGTCTTTGCTGCCTCCTGCCTTTGCACCCATCACAGCCCCTCTGGCACATGCTCAGGGTAGCTGGGAACGCAGCAGGGGCCTGCTCCTGGCCGCACAGGGCCTTCAAGAGTTCCTTTTCCTTCCTTGGAAGGTTTTAGCAGTCTCATGGCGATGTCACCCTCATTGAACTTGTGGTCAGCTCAAGCTCCCAATGTCTCTGATAGGAACTGCTGTCAAACCCTGTCTCCCTCATCTGAGCATTTGTCCATTAGGCAGACTGCTTTGTATGTCTCAGTTTCTAACTTCTGATGACCAAAATCCAACATCTTCAAACTCTTTCAGACCCCAAACGCCTACATATATGTGTTGAACCTTAAGTGAAATGCTCTTCCTTGTGAGCTTTCCCAAAGAAAATTTCTTCTGCCATCTTATGTATTCTGAGCTGGACAAAAATTTAAAGAAGGATTGGTTCTATAAACTGCTGGAGCTTTACAGTTTAAGATAGCAAGCATATGTTGAGAGGCTTGTATGCCAGGCATTAAGTTTATATGCATTAGCTCATTCCTTCAATAGAGGTAGTATTGTTAGCCATGGTTTATGAACAACAAAACAGAGCCTCAAGAGATTCCAGTGTTATTAAGGGGCCAAGCAAAGATTTGAATCTAGTTCTGAGTAACCCAAGGGCCATGTTCATCCCTTCTCACCAGTGGCTCTTAACCTGGGCTGCACATTAGAATCTCCTGGAGAACTGTTCAAATCTCCCACCAATGAGGCTCCACCCCAGGCCAGTGAGAGCAGAGTCCCTAGGGGTAAAGCCTGGGGACTAGTAGGTTTTAAAAGCTCCCCAGGTGATTCTAATTTGTGGCAGTAAAACCACTGTTTTATCCTATGCCATTTCCTAGGTGCATTAGTCTGGGCAGATGCGAATGCAGCTATTAGGTCTTCTGTATTTTTAGCACTGGTTGCTTTCAAAAGCAACACTAAAGTTATTTAAAGCACTAACATCCAACAAATGGTGATGGAGCAGCTTCCACATGCTGCTACCTGTTCTATGGGGGAGGGAGAGCAGCCATCTCCACTCCATTCCAATTACCACCCTAGGAAAGCTTCCACAGGTCACCTCCCTGAACCCTGTTCTTTCCTGTGGTTGCCTTCCTTAGAAGGATCAGTCTGAACTCTACACTGGGTGAATAGATAACAAGAGGACTGGAAATATTCAGACCCATGTGCCTTTGAATCATTATAGCAAAAGCCTTGAGATGTTCATTCTGAGCACGCTGCATAAGATAGTCTCTGAGAATTTGCCTGGAGAACTGAGGTTCCACACAGGTTATTTCTTCCTGTATTCTTCCAGCTGGTCCTTATATGGAAAAGCTCCATATTAGAGATTTGAAAAATTAGGAAAAGACTTGACACAACTGAGAAAATAATTTGTGTCTTAGCAGGAGGTGCAAATCCCTAAAGAGCCCGATGAAAAAACTCAGTAACTCCGAAAAAACTCAGTAACTCCGAGTCAATGGGAAGTTGTAAAAACCTAGTACTGCGAGAACAAAGAGCCCCAACCATATGGAATAGCTTATCAGAGGCTGGGCCACGGAGCCAGTGCCGGCGTGAGAACAGCACAGACTCTGGACAGAGACACCTAGATCCATTCAAGGAGAAGTCAGGAAGTGTCGGGGAAGGCGAAAGAGCTGAAAGATGTGATTAAAGGAAATCCCACAAAGATGGAAAAGTTAGGCTAAATGGTTTCTTCCTGTTCTTAATATGCTTTCTATTTTTCCTAGAGGCAGGGGGGCAGGGGAGACATTCTGAGTACTTTTGCTTATTACCCATGACTCCCTGTCCTTCCTCCAAGGCTGCTGCATATTCATTCGTCTGCAAATCCTAGATTTATGCTTCCCTTCTCAGAAGCAGTAGGTGAGTCTAGCACTTAGAAACCATATATTCTGTCGGTCTCTTCTTAGTTTTCTCCGAGCCTCAACATTACTAATCATTAAGTCAATATGGGTTTACCCGGGCCATTCCAACACATCAATTACATACATGTTCCCTTAGACCCTGGAAGAAATAAGAGACCAAATGGTTTCCTTCCTTCTTCTTTTCTTTGTTGGGCCCTGAGTGAGTCCGGTCATCTAGCTCCCATAGACCTGCAGTCTCCACACTTGGCATGGACAGACAGCATCTAAGAGAACCTTGGAAGAGCAACGTAATGTCTGAACATCCTCAAAGTGTTTCCTCCTGTGGAACTCATCTCACGCTTCTTCTAGCACTGGAACCATGCGGCATTTCCATGAAAAGAGAATCTCGAAATAGCAAGCAATAACCAGAGCCAGGGTGCCTGCTGCAGCTCTGCCCTGTACTCCCCTCTAGAAGGAAACCGATTTTTTCCATGACCTCACTTCTAAGCCAGACTACAGGGTCAGGTCATCAGTGGCAGACATCACACCCCATGTGAAACCTGCAGGAAACAAGAACATAGAGAAAACTTAGTTTCTCTGATCAATGAGCTCTGTTGACTGGCATGCTCCATGGGACCGGATGGATCGCTAAAGTCCAAGTGCCCTTGGGTGACTCAGGAAGGTGAGAGGCAGAATGGAAGAGGTCCCAGGAACTGCTAGATCAAGGAGCCTCTAGCCAGGAAGAACCGGGCTGAGGCAAATGCAATGTTTTTTCAGCTTATAGCTTTCATTTATCTTAAGTGATTTAAATGAGTTTCAGGGGGAAAAAGCATTCTACTGGATTGAGTCCATCACTAAATATTTGGGACACACGTTGAAAGGTTAGAAGCAACTCCTGCAAAGAAATGATTGCTGGAATGAGCGAATTGGCTACCAGGGGAGGGCTGGGATGGAGGCCAACAATGGCCCGAGAGCCAATCAAGAGCAGCAAAATGATCCATGAAGTTTCTTGGCACACCCAAGCACTCCTGGAAAGAGAGAAGCTCGTCAACGTCACTGAAGAATCTCCAAACAAACAGTCCAACTGTCTCCGTGTTTCCCAGCCTTGGAACCAGGCTGGAAAATGGGACATTGAGTTACAACATGAATATTTCGAGTCTGATGTCTGTGGCTTTCTAATGTGGTTTGGGGTGTTTCAGGCACAGTTCACTTACTCTTCACATTTCCAGGAGTACCATGCATTTGTGGTCTGAGGAAGACAGCTGTCCCCAGCCCTATATGGACCTGCATTTTTACACAGTTGTCTAAGAATGAGTTTGAACATCTTCACTTTAAAAGTAAAACAAGAGCTGGGCGTGGTGGCCAAAGCCTTTCACCCCAGCACTCCATTTGGGAGGTGGCAGCAGCAGGTGGATCTCTGAGTTCCAGGCTAGCCTGGTCTACAGAGGGAGTTCCAGGACAGCTAGGGCTACAAAGAGAAGCCCTGTCTAAAGGCACAAAACAAAACAAAATTAATTAATTAATTAAATTAAGTAAAACAACATAGAGGGCTGGAGATTGCTAAGTGTTTAAGAGTCCATACGGCTACTGCAAAGAAGCCAAGTTTGATTCCCAGCACCTCCACCTACCTGTAACTCCAGCTCCAGAGGGATCCAATGCTTCTGGCCCTTCTGCCACATACCCACTGACAGACATGCACACATACACTTAAAAAAATAAGAGGCTGATGGGGTGGCTACTCTGTAAAGGCACTTACCGCTCAATCTTAACAACCTCAGTTTAATCCCCAGAGCCCACAGAAGGCGACCAGAGAGAACCAACTCTACAAAGCTGTCCAACTTTCACAGTTGCCATGGCAACTACTCCCCTAATCTACACACAACAAAAGTAAATAATGGAAGCCTCACTACTGCTAAAATTAAATGAATAAGTAAATGATAACAAAATCTATCAAAATTCTTCTTTGTGTGTGTGTGTGGGGGGGGGGGTTGAGACAGGGTTTCTCTCTGTAGCTTTGGAGCCTGTCCTGGAACTCACTCTGTAGACCAGGCTGGCCTTGAACTCACAGAGATCCACATGTCTCTGCCTCCCGAGTGCTGGAATCAAAGGTTTGTGCCACCACTGCCCGGCTAAAATTCTAATATTCTTACAGAGTGAGAAAAAACTACCACAATTCATACGGAATTACAAAAGGTCCTAAATAACTAAAGCAATCCTAGGGAGAAAGAATGATGCTGAAGGTGTCACAACACCTGAGCTCAAACTATGCTTCCAAACCATACCCCGAAAAGGCAGGCAAGGCAGGGTATCCTATACCTTTAATGCCAACACTCAGAATGCTGAGGCACGAAAGTCCTCCTGAGTTGGAAGCTAGCAGGGCTACCCAGTGAGACCCTGTTCCCTCTCTCAAAAAAAAGATAGCATGGAGGCTAGTAAGATGGCCCAGCAGGTGAAGATGCTTGCTGCAAAGCATGAGCACCTTAGGTTTGTACCCAGGAACAACATGGCGGAAGAGAGAATGGACTCTTCCAAGTTGTGCTCTGACCTACACACACACACACACACACACACACACACACACACACACACACACACACACACAAACAAACACACACACACATGCATACACTAAATGTAATTTTGAAAGTGGCATGGTACTTACACAAATGTGTATGCATAGACCAATAGACTAAAATAAAGAATCCA
The DNA here is from genome assembly GCF_007827085.1 of Peromyscus californicus insignis. NCBI lineage: Eukaryota > Metazoa > Chordata > Mammalia > Rodentia > Cricetidae > Peromyscus > Peromyscus californicus. The sequence goes on along the minus strand of NW_026294391.1, from coordinate 114,312,201 downwards.
GAAAGTCACACAACTAGAGTCACCTGATTTTTGACAAAGGTGTCAACAATAAACACGGTTAAAGTTGTAGCCTCTTCAACAAATATTGCTGGGAACACTGGATATTCACATAGAGAAGAATGAAACTAGAGCAATAGCTCTCATCATGCTTAAAAACTAATTCAAAATGGGTCAAATACCTTAATAAAATACCTGAATATTTCAAACTACTGGAGAAAAAAAAATATATATATATAAGGAAAACACTTCAAGATACAGGCATAATTGGGGCTGGAGAGATGGCACAGAGGTTAAGAGCACTGGCTGCTCTTGCAGAGGACCTGGGTTTGATTCCCAGCACCCACATGGCAGCTCACAACTGTTTGTAACTCCAGTTCCAAGGGATCAGATTCTCTCCTCTGCCCTCTGTGGGTACTAGCCATACACAATATTAAAAAGTAATTATTTTTATTAGATACAGGCCTGAGCAAAGACTTCAACAAATTATGCCTGTATCTTGAAGTGTTTTCCTTATATATATATATTTTTTTTTCTCCAGTAGTTTGAAATATTCAGGTATTTTATTAAGGTATTTGACCCGTTTTGAATTAGTTTTTGAGCATGATGAGAGCTATTGCTCTAGTTTCATTCTTCTGTATGTGAATATCCAGTGTTCCCAGCAAGTGCAATAGCTCGGGATGTAACAGCAATAGTTGACAAATGAGTCATTATGAAATTAGTAATTAACATAGTGACGACTGTACATCAGACAAGGGGCTTGTGCCTATAACATATAACATCCAAAAAACAAACTCCAAACTTTCCATTAAAAAACAGGCCAATGAACTGTATAGTCCTCTCAAGGAGAAATGCAAATAGCCAATAAATAAATGAGAAAGTTCAACGTCTTTATCTACTAGGGACAGGCAAAAGAAATCTCCATTGTGATTCCATCTCATCCCCGGCAGAGTGGTTATCACCAAGGAAACAAATGACAACAAATGCCGGGGAGGAGGATTTTAAAAGGGACTTCATTCTCTGTTGGTGGGAGTGTTCAACTTCAGCATGAGTGTGGAGCAAGCTTTGAAAACTCAAATTAGGAGCTAAAGACGGGGCTCAGCAGTTCAAAGCACAGGCTGCTCTTGCAGGTGACCCAGATTCAATTCCCAGCACCCACTTGGTGGCTCACTCCAGTCCCATAGGATCTGATTCCCTCTTCTGGCCTCTGTGGATATGGAATGCACTGGAGTACAGACATGCATGCAGTAAAATACTCAGACACATAAAGTAAGAATAAAAATTAAAATGGGATAGAGAGTTGGCTCAGTGGTTAAGAGCACTGAGCCATGTTTATTTTCCAGCACAGACGTGGTAATTCACAACCTTCTATAACTCTAGTCCCAGGGGATCTGAATCAGGTGCCCTCTTCCAACCTCTGAGGGTACCAGGCACTCATGTAATATACATACATGCATACATACATACATACATACTACAGGCAAAACACTCATACACGTAAATAAATCTAAAATAAATAATAATCTAAATCTAAACGATAAAATGGAAAAATTAAAATAAAAATAGAACTATCATATGATCCAGCTATATATACCCAAAGGGCTCTTGATCGAGATACCCATGGGTGCATGCTCATTACTGCTCTATTCACAATCGTTAGGAAACAGAATCAGTCTAGATTCCCACCAATGGATGAATAACTAATGCAAACATGGTCCAAATACACAATGGGATTGTATTCATCTGTAAAGAAAAATGAAATCACACTTGCAGGAAAATAAATGGAACTGACCATCAGATAAAGCTAAATAAGCTAGACTCAGACAAGTACCCTGTGTTTCTCTTGTATGTAGAACCTGGATTAAAAAACAAAACAAGCTGGGCGGTGGTGGGGCATGCCTTTAATCCCAGCACTAGGGAGGCAGAGGCAGGCAGATCTCTGTGAGTTCGAGCGAGGCCAGCCTGGGCTACCAAGTGAGTTCCAGGAAAGGCACAAAGCTACACAGAGAAACCCTGCCTCGAAAAACCAAAACCAAAAAAAAAAAAAAACCCATGTGTATGTATATGAAAGTAGAAGAGGAACTACATGAAGAAGAGGAAGGAGGCAGTCTAAAGAGAAGTGTCTAGTTAGGTTTTGTGGCCTTGACACAAACTAGAGTCAGCTGGGAAGACGAAACTTCAGTTGAGGAATTGCGCCATCAGACAGGACTATGGCCTGGAAGGTCTAGATCATGGTCAGTCCTGGTCTGTTTACTAGAGAATTCCCACAGCATTGTCAATTCTATCTCCTGTGAAATTCTCACCCTGGGACTCCACCTAGACACTAGGTTTCTTAGTAGTGATGGGAAACAAGGACTCAAGTTTCCGGCACTTGTTGAGTTTGGGCAACTTCAATCCAATGGCATCCTAGCTGCTCTTGTCTCTTTCCTTCACTTCTCCTCTCCTTGTAGTAGTCCTTCCTTTCTTAAAAGTAGCTTTGTTTTTAATCTTATGTGTATAGGTGTTTTTCCTGCTTGTATGTCTGTGTAAATACGTGAATGCCTGGTGTGCTCAGAGTCAGAAGGCGTCAGACCACCTGGAACTGGAATTATGGATGGATGGATATGAGCCACCATGTAGGTGCTGGGGACCGAAGCCATCCATGTTCTTTGCAAGAGCAATAGTGCTCATTAGCCACTTAGGCACCTCCCCAGCCTCCCCCCACTTTCTTCTTTTGAGAGAAGGTCACTCTGGCTGGCCTGGAACTCACAGAGATCCATCTGCTTCTGCCTCTGTGTGCTGGAGGACTGAGATTCAAATGTACACAATGGCAGGCGGTGGTGGTGCACGCCTTTAATCCCAGCACACAGGAGGCAGAGGCAGGCAGATCTCTGTGAGTTCGAGGCCAGCTTAGTCTACAGAGTGAGTTCCAGGGCAGCCAGGGGCTCCCGGGTGAGAAGTTACCAGGAGACAGAAGTGAGGACGGTATGGAAATTCTCCAGTATTCCATATTCCAAATTCTCCAGCTGCTCAGGGGATTGACCCAGGATCTAGACCTTTCAGGCAAAGCCAAATTGAGCACATGGAATAGGTGGGAGCTGGTACAAAGAGGGGAACCAAAAAAAATTAGCCAAATATGGAGGGTAGATCCAAGCTCCCACTGTAAATCCTAGTAGAGGCCAGATTACATGAGAGAAGTCGAGCTGAAGAAACCCTCTGAACTCTGCTTTCAGGGTCCCACTCGTCCACAGTGTTATACTAGGTGGCCCCATTCATTATTTCCAGCTACTTTAGAGGCTGAGACAAGGGAACTATAAGTCCAAGGCCAGCCTGGACAAAGAGGCAATTCTCTGAAAATACAAATTTAGAAAGGCTTGGGGTGTAGGTCAGTAGTAGAGCCCTTCCCTAACATGTGTGAACTCTGAGTTACTCTCCAATAAACACCCCACCCCCATGAAAAATGCCAGAAAGAGATCACAGATTAGTTTGGCCTGGGGAAAGGCAGGACGCCAGAAGCATCTAACACAAGATAAAGAATAGAGCCGCAGACAAAGAGGCCCTCGTAACATTCCCTAGAGCCAGCGGACAGTGTTTTTCTGAGAGGGTCATGCTGCACCTTTAATCCTGAAGAAGCAAGATGAAACAGCCTTCTGTGTCTGTCCAAATCCGTGCTTTAAATTTACTTTAAATGTTTTATGATGAGGGATACAGGGTCTTACTTAGTGCACTTTCTAAGGATTTCTTCTCCCAAAGCAATTTGTAAATGTTGCAGGGTGTTAGATGAACCGGCCTTCGTGAAGAAAATAAATTGTGCTGTTAAATTCCAAGTAGCAGGCAGTTAGCAACCACTGCAAACATCTTCCAGGAAGGGAAAGTTGCTCAAATCTTCCAGTGTCCCCAAAAGTTTGCTTCTTGGAATTGGAAACCTTTGGCCATCTCCAAACCCTCTAGGGAACAAAATGGTCCCCCCTTTCTGCTTGGGCTGGGGTTAGAGAATGACTTGGGAGGCCTAGGACACAGATGCAGGGCTCCACTCGCTGCCCCTTCCCGTTGGTCTCAGACAGAGTTACGAGTTGCCAGATAGGAAATAATAGGGATGATCTGTCGCACAAATGCTCTCCAGCATATTTACTTTCCTTCCTATCTTTTTTTTTTTTTTTTTTTTTTTTTTTTGGTTTTTCGAGACAGGGTTTCTCTGTGTAGCTTTGCGCCTTTTCCTGGAACTCACTTGGTAGCCCAGGCTGGCCTCGAACTCACAGAGATCCACCTGGCTCTGCCTCCCGAGTGCTGGGATTAAAGGCGTGCGCCACCACCACCCGGCTCCTTCCTATCTTTAAAATAATTACTTGGTTACTTTTTTTGTTCAGTGTGATGAGTGTGTGTGTGTGTGTGTGTGTGTGTGTGTGTGTGTGTGTGTGTGTGTGCAAGTGCCACAGTGCTAGGTCCTTGTGTGGAGGTCAGAGAACAGCCAGAGGCAGTCGTCAGTCCTCTCCTTCTACCAGGTGGGGCCGGGGGATTGAACTCAGGTTGTCAGGCTTGGTGGCAGGCACCTTTATCCGCTGCGCCACCTTGTTGGCCCAAACAAGCTTCTACGTATTTAAAAACCAAAATCTCATTAAGCTATGATTTGCATATCATACAATCCACCAGTGTATATTTCCCCCGTGTGTGTATTTACTGTGTTGTACAACTATTCTTAGAACTGTCAACATACACCCCAAATAAGCCTGTAGCCATTGGCAATCACTCAATGTCTTTCAGCCTCAGCCTTATGTGTGCTAGTTGTGTTCATTTCATATAGATGAAATCATAAAATGTGTTGTTTTTAATTTGGTTTTGTTTGTTTGAAACAGGGTCTCATGTATCCCAGATTGGTGTCAGTTCATTACGTAAATTAGGATGACCTTGAACTTCTGATCCTCAAGCCCCCAATGCTGGAATTACAGGTGTGCACCACCATGCCTGGTTTATGTAGCACTAAGGATCAAACCTAGAGCTTCAGGCATGCTAGGCAAGAGCTCAACCAATTATCTCTCTCTAATCCAAGTTGGGTATTTTGTTGTTGTTGTTGTTGTTGTTGTTTGTTGAGTTGTGTTTTTCAAATACTCAGTAAAAATTCCTTACTAAATATATGCTTTGTAGATATTGTGTGCCACTGTATTTTCAAATCCTTTGGAAGCCAGGCATAGTGGCACTTCCCTGTAGCTGCAACTACTCCAGAGGATCCCTTGAGCTCAAGAATTTGAAAGCAGCCTGAATAGCTCATCAGTATATCATGTCAAAGTAGAGAAAGAAATCCTTTGAAAGTGGAAAAAGCATCCTTCGTGCACAGGTGCTCAAAACCCAGCCACTAGATAGATTTGACTCACAGGCTGTAGTTCACTCAATCCCGGCTGAAAACAAAATTAGTGGTTTGAATTAACAGCTTTCATTCTACCTTCCTAGGAACTCTTTCTGGTAAGAAAATCTGTAGTTTTTTTCCAGAGAGGAGGTGGTCATTTTTGCTCCATTTAATGCTGTCTTGGTGGGACTGTCCATAGAGACTTCTCATCTTTCTCTAAGTCAGAAGTGAACTGAGCTAAAGTGAGCCAGTCTCTCTCCAAAGAAATAAATGCCTAACAAACTCCAAGTGACAAAAAAAGAAAGGGACAGTTAGCACTGACTCACTCTGGCAGAACCAGCTGATAAGCCTGTCTTTGGGTCCCCACACCGAAGATCCGTGGAGCCACTTAGTTTCTGTTCTCTCTGAGACCCCACGAGAAAGAAAACAGTAGTAGTTGGGCGGCGGGGGCCCACACCTTTAATCCCAGCACTCAGGAGGCTGAGGCAGGTGGATCTCTGTGAGTTCAAAGCCAGCCTGGCCTACAGAGTGAGTTCCAGGACAGCCAAGGCTACACAGAGAAAACCTGTCTTCAAAAACCAAAAAAAGAAAAAGAAAAACAAAACAAAACAGTAGGCTAGCTTTCCCTTCAGTTACTCCCACTTCCTTGATATATAAAAATATATGTTGTTTTATATATACACATATATATTTGCTGTTGTTATATACATACATACACACACACACATATTTATTGTTGTTTTGCAACCTTACATACCAAATACATAAAAGAACTCAAGTGGATCAAAACTCTGTCATATGTGAAACTATCAGACTAGGGATGGATGGAGCTCAGTTGATAGACCACTTTACAAGCATGCACACAAAGCCCTGAGTTCCACCCAGAAGAATGCATAAACGGGGCACCGTAGTACACACTTGAAATGCCAGCATCTCGGAAGTGGATGAGAGGATCAAGAGTTCAAGGTCATCTTTGGTGGCTTTGTAAGTCTGAGATCATCTCGGGCTAGACCCTGTATTTAAAAAAAATAAAGTTTAAAAAGTCTTAGGGCACTTTTGCTCTTGGAGGAAAACTGCATAACCTTGGGTTTGGCAATGTTTCTTTAAAAATGTAAAGTAAAAGCAGAAGCAGCAAATAAAGGGGATGGATACATTGAAATTTATAAACCTTTCTGTTATCAGTGGATACTGTCAAGAGAACAAAAGAAGGAGCTGAAAGAGACAGCTAAGTAGTTAGGAACACTGGTCACCCCGCTAGAGGACTAGAGTTCAATTCCAGGCAACCACATCAGGATTCATAACCATCTGTAACTCCCATTCCAAAAGATCGATCTCTGATCTGCAAGCACCAGGCACACACGAAGTATACAGACATACATGCATGTGAAACACCCATCCACAGAAAGGAAAATCTATTTATTAAGGGCTGGAGAGACGGCTCAGCAGTTGAGCGCACTGGCTGTTCTTCCAGAGGACCCAGGTTCAATTCCCAGCACCTACATGGCAGCTCACAACCGTCTGTAACTCCAGTTTCAGGGCCTCTGACACCTTCACACAGACACACATGCAGGTGAAACACCAATGCACATAAAGTAAATAAATTATTTAATATATATATTAAAGAATGAAAGAAAATTCAACAGACGAGAGACAATATTTCTCAATCCTATATTTGAGGACTGGGGCATATACTTCAGTGGTAGAGCACTTACCAAACCTACCAAAGCTCTGGGTTCACCCCCTGAGACTGCAAAAAACCACACAATTACATATGGAATACAAATCCAATATCGAGTATAGACAAAGAACTTCTGAAGCTCAGCAAGAAGTTAAACTGCCCAACCTGGACAGATTTGGAGGCCAGCCTGAGATATATGTGACCCTTTCTTTTAAAAAATATGAATGTGGAAGCTGGAGAGATGGCTCAGCAGTTAATAATGCTTGCTGCTCTTGTGAGGACTGGGACAAGTACATGAAAAGATGTTCAACATCATGAGCCATTAGAGAAATACAACCCCAAACCAGGAGATATTATAGCATATCTACTAGCAAAAGATAAGAATTATTGGCAGAAAAAAAGAAAAGAAAAGGAAGAAAATTGAAGCCTCCCACAGTGCTAATGGGAAGGCTAAATCCTCCAGCGGAGCTGGTCTGGTCTCAGAGAGTGACTCAGCTACTTGGCTTCTTTACTCTGGCAGGGAGAGGCCTCGGGGATCTGATAAGTTTCAGGGACTTCTGAAGCTATTTTGTGTTGTTTACCTTCCTGTTTAAGGAGCTTCCCTGCAAAATGGAATGTTTCAATCTCAGAGGAATCTGTGCCACAACACAGCATTATCTGTGAAAGTTTGTCAACAGATGAGTGAATAAACGAATGTGGTATGTCCATACAATGGAACACTATTGTCTTGAAAAAAAGAATGATACTTGAATTATGCCACAGGAGGGCTGAGCCTTCAAAATATTACACTAAACCAAGTTAGGCTGATGCCAAAGGCTATTACATGAAGCCATTTATCCAAAATATTTATAATAGGCCAATTCAAGGAAGATGAAAGTAGGTTAGAGGTTACCAGGTGTTGAAGAGAGCATGTACCTATTGTTTAACAGGTACACAGTTTCTGACTGGGCTAAGAAAATATTTTGGAAAAGGATATTGATGGCTGTTGTACATGTAACTGTAAATGCAATTAATGTCATAGGATTGTATTTAAGACGGCATCATTTTTATCCCAATAAATGATAGGGAGGGAGGGAGGTGATGCTTATTATGAGTATATTTTAGGAGAACAAGAATTTCATCTACAGAAGAAGAGAACCAAAGATTTCTGCTTGGCTTGTCTGAGACTCTTGCTGAGCAGTCTGGATGAGATACAACAAAGACAGTGAGGGGTCCCTCAGGTGTTCTCACTTCAGAGAGGAAGATCAATGTATAGCTGGAAATTTCTCCGGTCCTGCCTTGCCCACCTGAGGTCCTGCGGCCGCTTATAAAATAATTACACAGAGGCTTATATTAATTGCAAACTGTATGGCCTATGGCTTCAGCTTCTTGCTAGCTAGCTCTTCCATCTTAAATTAACCCATTTCTATTAATCTACATGTTGCCACGTGGCCGTGGCGTTACCGGTCTGCTGACATCTTGTTGCTCCTTGGGCAGCAGCTCGCATCTCTCCCGATTCCGCCCTTCTTCTCTCTGTACCTATCTTGGATTTCCCACCTGGCTGTAAGCTTTCTTGCCATAGACCAAAACAGCTTTATTTATTATCCAATGGGAGCCACACATATTCACAGCATACAGAAAGACATCCCACAGCATCAGTGTTTAACTGATAGAGCATCACTAAACTGAAATGAGATTTATAAGACCAGAGCAATGGGCTTGAGAACAAGCACAGCCCAGGGAAGTGACCACAGGGACAGTACAAGAAAAACTGGGCAGGAAATAAAGTGAAACAACAGCTCTGCCAAGGGCACAGACTCCATCACCTTCAGGGAGGAACAGGAGCCACCTAGCTCCTATGGGAAAGGGAGAAGCTCAGAGCTTGGACTTCAGGCATAAGGCTACAGGAAATGCTGGGGATAGTGATGAATACCTGTAGTCCCAGGGACTTGGGAGGCTTGGGTACAGGAGAACCTGGGCAACATATGGAAACCCTCTCAAAACAAATGTCGGGTGTGCTAGAGCTGTATCCCAGATAGCAGAGTGCTTGTCTAGCACACATGTAGCCCTATGTTCAATCGCCAGCATCACATACAATTGAGTGTGAGGCCAGTGAGATGTCTCAGTGGGTAAAGGTGGTTACCACCAAGCCTGATGACCTAAGTTCAATACCAGACACACACACACACACACACACACACACACACACACACACACACACACACACAAATAACTGTTTTTAAAATAAAAAAAAACAGGAATAATGATACAGCACTCAGGTTGGGAGTGGGGGGGATAAAGGTAGGAAGATCAGAAGTTCGAGATCATCCTCAAGTACATAGTGAATAGGCCAGCCTTATCTTCATGAGACCCAGGCTTCAAAATAAAACAAAAAATTGGGTGAACCTCTGAGTCATATGCCCTAAGAATGGATTAGATAAGCCAGTGCCATTCCCCACAGCTAGAAGGTATTTTGTAACCTGTTTATCACTCAGGTTCTGGACCATCTCAGTGCTCTGGGCAAATAAGAGTTACAGTTGAATACAATTACTTACAACTTTTCATTTTAATCTGTTTTTGCCCCCTGGAGGAAGTGCAGCCTTACATTTGGCTCATGAAACCAGTTGCTCTCTGTTCCTGTCCCAGCCCTGTTTGCTCATTCTTATTCATATCCCAATGAAGAGCTACTCACATCCACATGTACTGGCCACTTCAACTTCTGTGCCTGGTTCCTACGGTGCCAGGGAGTATAGCAAACTCAGAGATAATATACCTGCTACTTGATCTAAGCTTTCTAGGTCATCTGGTTGGAGTCTTGTGTTTACTGAGATGCATGAGTGCTTCTGCATCCCTGGCCTTATTCCACATTGTGGTCGAAGCAGGGTTGGGGGTTAGGTTACTTTCCACTTACCTCATCCTTTTCATATTTGGGAAATGGTTTCCTATGCTCATGCATTTTCAGTCTCAGCTTGCCTCCTCCCACATCATGGTTTGTTGGGATTCTGATGCAGGCCTGTTGGGCTTCACCCTAGTCAGTACCTTATGTACATGCATCGCCCTGTGTCTTTCCTCTTTCTCACTATACCTCAGCATCACAGCTCAATGTAGCAGAAAGTTTCATTTCTTCAAACACGTCCAACGATCAACAGTTGTCTGTAGCCTGGCTCTGATAACAGATCTCTTTTTATTTTTAGCAGCACTTAAAAAATCAAATTCAAACTTGTTCTTCTTAAATGAAAAAGAGAATTCTTGACCATTGTTCCAAAAAACTGAAGATTATGAAAATGATGACCAACACCCTCAAGAATTTCTGTCCTTCCAGTTACTTTTCAAGCTAAACAGATCACAAAATATTCACTAGATAATGGGTTGCCTAATTGACAGATTCAATATATGCAGAAGACTCCTGCTAAAAAAGGGCACCACAAAAAGTAGCTGAAAACATTTGCAATTTAGTTTTTCAAAAATACAACTGAGGGACTGGAAAGATGGCTCAGTGGTTATGACTATATACACTGCTCTTGCAGAGGACCTGAGTATGGTTTCCAATACCCACATCAGATGCTCACTCAGCAGTAACTCCAGCTCCTGGAAATCCAGAGCCCTCTTCTGACCTCCACTGGCTCTGCACGCATGTGCACTTACATGAGCGCACACATACAATGCACATATGCACATATACTTACACATCTACATATAATTAAAAATTTTAAATCTTGAAATAAAAACTATAACTGAGACTGGTAGAGTAGCTCAGTGATAGTATGTTTGACTGTAGTGGGTAGCTGCTCCAGCTTTGTCCTGGAAGTACTACCCCCATTGAGGCTTCCAGTAACTGTCACGCCTACGAGGCAGGTCCGAGACTGGAGCGTTTAAGACCTGAGATCCGGCCGGGTGGTGGTGGCGCATGCCTTTAATCCCAGCATTTGGGAGGCAGAGCCAGGCGGATCTCTGTGAGTTCGAGGCCAGCCTGGGCTACCAAGTGAGTTCCAGGAAAGGCACAAAGCTGCACAGAGAAACCCTGTCTCGAAAAACAGAAACAAACAAACAAGCAAACAACAACAACAAAAAAGACCTTGGTTCCTGGATCCTGGACGCTGGAGGTAGACCAAGCAGAGTTCTCCAGAGAACACCACTGGACTGCGCTCCACCTCTCCCGGACCCTGTAACCTATCCCTTTACTTGTAAGTTACCCCACGAAATAAACCTCCCTTTTAACTATGTGGAGTTGCCTTAATACTACAACCAATACTTCACATGTTTTATTTCTAGCCCTTACACTACACTCCTGCTGCCTTGCAAAAATATTAGTATTAGTACTATACAATAGAAGCAGCCATTACAGGGAAACTGGAACTTTGTTGGGCTTTCTTACACTTATTTTCAGTTTAATACTGTTTCACTTGTTCTGGATTTAATCTCACTTTTAGAATGTTAGAAAACATCATAGTCGCCTCCCTACCCAGGATCTCTGTTTTGGCTTTGTTTTGTTTTGTTTTTGAAACAGGGCCTCACTATGTAGCCAAAGCTGACCTTGAACTGCTGATCCTTAGCTACCTGAGTTCTGAAATTACAGAAATGAGCCGCCACACAGTTTCAACAGGTTTTCATAAAACCCTGAGTGACTGTTTTGTTGTAGGGGCCTATGGATTCCTGAAGCACCCCTTTGGGTCTACATAAACAAATGTGGACAGGGAGGAAAACAGTTGAGTTCTGCAATGGGTGAGGTCCAGGTTGAGACATGTGCTTTCCTTTGGTGTAGAAGCTAAACAAAGTAAATTCAGAGTCATAACAGGGCTAAGACCAAAGACATCCAGGTTCAGGTTTCTGCGAGTCACAGAAAAGCAACTGAAGTTCAAAGAACAGGCAGAGAGAGAGAGAGAGAGAGAGAGAGAGAGAGAGAGAGAGAGAGAGAGAGAGTTCATGAAGAGAAAGAAAGTTAATTTCGTGACTCATAAAAAGATTTCCAAAGCTCCGTAAAGTTTCTATGCAATTATGTCAGAATAAATTGATGAGAAAATAAATAACTCAATGCTTCCTACAAGTGTATCCATGTGCGTGAATGTGTGCTCTCCAAGAGTAGACCAGGAATAGTGTTAGTTGGCAAAGAAAGAAGAGAGTTCATTCTGGCCAACAGCTAGAGCATCTCCATACGCACCAGGATACCCAAATTTAACTTCGTCTGCGATGGGCTCCTGGGTACAAGGGTGCTTGTGATGGTACCATATGCCTAGGAAACAGCAGTCCATTCTTCAACCCATAGGTACCATATTGGGCTGCTGTGAAATTATGAACCTATGTCACTCAGATGTTTGTGGGTATGGAAAACCCAAAGGACTCTGCATCAGGAAGAGCTAAGAACAGGCAGTGCCATGTGGGACCTCAAAGCACTGTGATAGAAAACAGGATCAGAAAGGAAGAGGCAGGCAAGCATCCAAGAAAGCCTCCAGTATTTACACACGATTTGACTTGACTTCTACATGTTGCTACAGCATCACAGGGGAAAAATCCTTTCTGCAAACATGAGAAATGTGACCTCCAAAGATGATGTTAATTGTACATATTGGTTCAAAGAACACTCTAATTGCCATGTCCCTAGCACTTTATTCCTGTAAATTGTTTCTGAAGCTGATGCCAATAGACGGTGACCCTGAGAGCTCTGGGGTGACCATCCTCCACCCAGCAGAGGCATCCAGCCTGTTTCTTGTCTCTGCTGCTAATTGCCTAGAGCTTCCTACAAAGAAAAGGAAAGGGACCCAAAGTTGGCCAAAGTTATGCAGAGACCTGGGATCTGAGGAAGTCTAGCCAGGGAGAGAGCAAAGGGAAGAGGAAGCCTAGCTCTACCCACTAAGAATGAAGTCCACAGGTGAGCCAAGGAACAGGCTTGAAAGAGAATAGGCTCCCGGGCTCTCAGGCCCTGCTGCCACATAGCTGGTCAGCCTGGGCTCTTGGTCAACTAAAGTTGCACTCACACTACACCGTCTACTAAGCTTGTCCACACAGATGTCAGAAATGAACCTCAAAATCAATAAACTCAAAACGTATCTTTAAAATTTGTAATTAAGCAATTTTTAAAGAAAATCCTAAAACTAAATGGAGGAGTAAAAATTTTGTTCTGGAGACATCTTAATGACTATTTACAATAATTGATAACAAAATATCAACTGAAATTTGATTATATTAAATAAAACATCTCAACTTGAATCATTGTAGTTTTTAAAAAAATGTATGTCTATGATTTTTATAGTTATCCATGTTGAAATTCTCTTGAATTTTCTAAAAATACAAGAGTTTTTCAAGGCTGGAGAGATGGTTCAGTGGTTAAGAGCATTGGCTGCTCTTCCAGAGGACCTGGGTTTGATTCTCAGCACACGGCTGGCTGCTCACAATGGTCTATGTAACCCCAGGAGATACAATGTCCTCCATGGGCACTGAACACATGTGATACACAGATACACATGCAGGCAGAACACTCAGACACATTAAAATACATGAATCTTTAAAATAGATGAATATATAATATTTGCATTAATTCTTTGAGAATTTCATACATGCATACAATGTATTTGGGTCATAGTCACCCCCCACCCCTTCTCCTAACTCTTCTCAGATTTACCTCCTACCATAACATGCCCTCCCAGCTTCATTTCCTTTTTTGTTTTTTATAATCCACTTAGTAGAATTTGTGCGGTCCATCTATTCCTGGGTGTAGGACCATCTACTGGTTCATGGTTGATCTAGTATGGGCCACACCCTTGAAGAAAATTCCCTCTCCTTCCCCTAGAAACCACCAACTGTCAATAATTCCTCAGTTGGGGTATCGCTTATGAATCCTTCCTGCCTCCACGCTGAAATATTGACTAGCTCTATCTTCTGTAGGCAATCACAGATGCTATGAGTTCTTGAGTCCAGTAGTCCCATGTCCAGAACTGTTTTGCTCCAGTCCTCCTCCCTGACATCTGAATCTTACAGTCTTTCTTCTCCCTCTTCCTTGATGACTTTTGAGCCTTGTGGGAAGAGACATCAAATGTCCCATTTATTCTCTATACTTTGATCAATTGTGAGTTTCTGTATTAACCACCATCCACTGTTCAAAGAAACTTCTCTGATGAGGTCTGAGAGCTGCACTAATCTATAGATACAAAGATATCAATTCAGAAGACAGTTGGATATTATGTCCATTTGCTATAGAGTAGTAGTAGGGTCATTCCGGGGTCTACGAGTGCCCCAGCTGTGGGTTATTGGCTAGACTTACTGCAGCAGGCATGTTTCCTCTTGTGGAGTAGGCCTTAAAGCCAATCAGAAAATGTCTGGTTTCTTCCATAGCTTTCAGGCCACTAATATGCCCATGGACAAATTTTGCCACACCAGTCATTACTGCAGTTCACCAAGTCCACAGCTGGGCCAAATGGCTTACATAGCATCTTCTGGTGCTATGAATGCTAGCCAGCATGCAAGAAGCTTCCTGATCATTACCAACACTATTTCTCTATGTCCTGTGAGAAGTGCTAGGGTTTACTACTGCCAATTCAGGACAAATCATATCTGAGAAAGACTGGGATAAAAAAAAAATTGCCCTCCCCTATTCAGTGGTCTGTGTGGTTGCACAGGCCAACGATAAACAAACACTACTGACTAGCAGGCAAAATCTCCTGTTACCTGTCACCACAAGTCTGTAAATTTAGAGAATATCCCTCTGTTTTGCTTATCACTGTATCCCTGATACCTATGTTAGTGTTCAGAACATAGTAGATGCTCAATAAGACTCTACTGACTGGATAATAAGTGTGTGAATAAATGAATGAATGAATGAAAATATATTGAGGTGGAGTGGACATCTGCATACCTTGTATTCTCAGCCCTTCCTGCCCCTGGTTTCTTACCCTGCTGTTTCTCCCAACCTTGGCCCCCTCAGTTCTCTTAAACTCATACTACATCATTTCTGTTCTCTAAGCCGTGAAGTCAAGTCCCTCCTGGACATCCAGCAGAGATAGCAGGGGCCTTGACATACTTTTTCTTGCTCTGAGTGGAACATTTCTTTCTTGCTACTAGTCCACTATTAGCCAGATGCCATATTAGGTGTACTGTAGACATTTTATTTCATCCCATAGGAGACCAAAGTGAAGATTCTATACTCTAAATTCTAGTAGAACTAAGAGATGGGGTGCCTTCTCTGCTCTTTGTACAAAAAGTGTTGTGCTGCCCCTGCCTTCCACAATCCCACTCACTGCCTTCAGTAAAGACTCTTTAAAGTCAAACTTATTCCACTCAGTGGAAGATCCCAGATTCTTCATATTTACTTTATTATAATTAATGTTTGCATATGTATGCATGCATGTGTATGTATGATATGTGTGGGTACACATGCCACGGCATACCTGTGGCGGTCAGAAGACAGTTTAGTGGAGTCGGCTGTCTCCTACCTCTATGTGCATTCTTGGAATCAAACTCAGATTGTCAGGCTTGTGCAGCAAGTACTTTACCCACTGAGCCATCTGGCCGGGCCAGGCCCAAGCTTTGACACCCCAGAGTGTTTTGCACTGAGCACACCTGAGTGATGAAGAAGGGAGACTGAGACTGAGCCACCCACTGTAGCTTATTTTCCCAGAACCCAAACTCTCAGCTTGCCCTCTATAGTCACTCCCAAGGGACCCATGTCTCTGTATCCTTCCTGGTCTGTATATGTTGTCCCAGATGAAGCATTTGAAAAGCTTTGCCTGGGAATGGAGTGAAAGGCATTTTCAGAAATATTCAAAGCATGCCTCTTCGCTTCTCAATGAGAACCAAAGCTGAGGATGTGACGTTTATGGGACATGTCAGTGGAAAAGATTACTTTTCTTAAAATACATTTGTTAAATGATAGGTAAAACAGCAAGCGGATGGGAACCTACAACTGGGAGACATCACAGGAAGAGGGAAATATGAATTTTATTATAAACACATGTATTTGATTACTTCTCCCAGTGAGGATGGGGCTGGGAATCTGCAGCTGTGAAAGGGCAAGGAGAGAAAGCAGTATTTTTAGCCATGTCACTGTACAACAGACCTTCGCCTGAACTGCTGCCCATTCCTCTAAACAAGGCCCTCTTGGAGCCTCAGCGCAGCAAGGATGAATATCCATATAAAACATGACTAGGAGGCACCGTTCCTTCTGTCCTGGAAAACACCATCTGCAACAGAACTTGGCTTGTCCCCAGCTCCACCCAGGCCCCGCTTGTGCCCTAGGCTCGAGCAGTTGGGCTGCTGTTTTTCCCAGCATGAACCTTGGAAATCACCCATGACACCCTCATCTCCCACAATTCTAGTTGTACCCAGGGTTAAGCCCTGTCGGTTCTGTTTCTAGAAGCTTCTCTGATTGAGTCCAAATAGCAGAAGCAACCGTGTTGTGGGGGTTCCTAAAGGCTTTGCACATACTACCTTTCATTGACCGCCACCATCACTACCACCATTACCAAGACCACTTTCCCAGGAAGAGAACAAGAGGACCAGTCCCAGTTTACAATAGCTCCAAGACTGTTTTTATTGGACTCTATAAAGTGCTTGGCTAAGCCCGGGAATGCAGTTCAGTTGATAGAGTGCTTGCCTAGTATGCAGGAGTCCTGGGTTTAATTCTTAGCACCACATAAAATTGGGCATGGTGACGTATACCTCTAATCCCAGCACTCAGAAGGGGGGTGAAAGTAGTAGATTGGATTGGGAATTGAAGGTCATCCTCAGCTGCTTACTAAATTTGAGGCCCTGCTTCAAATGAGCAAGCAAACATACAAATATACACACAAAACATAGCACCTTACTAATGGAATATACCTAAGAGCTCTTCCTCTCTCTCTCTCTCTCTCTCTCTCTCTCTCTCTCTCTCTCTCTCTCTCTCTCTCACTTACTCTGTGTGTATGTGTGTGTGTGCATGTGTGTGTGTGTGTGTGTGTGTACACACCCATGTGGTATGTATGATGTATGTTTGTATACATGTTAGTGCATGCATACAGATGTACAGGTCAAAGTCAGAGGTCAACATGAGGTGTTTTCTTCTATTACTTTCTTCCTTATTTTATTTATTTATTTATTTATTTATTTATCTGTTTATTTTTGTTTTCTTGAGACAGGGTTTCTCTGTATAACAGCCCTGGCTGTCCTGGAACTCACTTTGTACACCAGGCTGGCCTCGAACTCACTGAGATCCACCTGCCTCTGCCTCCCGAGTGCTGGGATTAAAGGCGTATGCCACTCACCACCCGGCTCTTTCTTATTTTAAAAAATATCACTGCTGTTATTATCTATGTGTGATGAGTATGTGTGAATGCAGCCATACATGTGCCATAGTCGAATATGGAGATCAGAGCACAGTTTTCCAGGAGTCCCTTTCCTCCTTCCACCATGGGCTCCAGGGATTGAGGACAGCTCATCAGGCTTCCTCAATGAGGACTTTAATCTGCTGAGCCTTCTCTCTTCTTCGCTGGCCCAATTACCTCTTTGTTTTTTGGGGAGTTTTTTTTTGTGTTTTTTTTTTGTTTTTTTGTTTTTTTTTTTTTTTTTGAGACGAGATATCTCACTGAATCTGGAGCTCGATGGCCAGCTGGTTTTGCCAAATCAAGCCATTAACCTGCAGGGATCCTCCTGTCACCAAGCCCCACCGTACTTCTCCTTCTACATGGATGCTGGGGATCCAAACTCAAGTCCTAATGTTTGCATAGCAAGCACTCTACCCACTGAATCAACTCCTCAGTCCGCAGGAGAACTTTCCAGATTTTGAATTTATTTGCAGTACTCAGTGTCGAACCTAGACACACACACACACACACACACACACACACACACACACACACACACACACATACACACACACACACACGTACTTTATCACTAAGTTATATTCCCAACTTCTCTTAACTATTTCTTTCAGGATAGGGTTGGGTTAAGCTGCCTTGATGGGTCTTGAATTCACTTTGTAGGCCTGAGCTTGCAATCCTCCTGCCTCAGCTTCTTGAGTAGCTAGGACTAGAGGCCTATGCCTGCAGGCCCTGTGGAGAGAAGGCCTCATGGGACAGGCTATGAGGTATATGAAAACAACTCCTTTGTTCACAGCATTTCCACAGCAGACAGAGCTGCTGATCAGAGACTTGAAAGCCTTCCATCATGCCTCTCAGTCCAGTCATTTCCTCTGCTTGTCCCCTTAAGTCAAGCAGTTTCTTCTTCTTTGCAGCATCCTGAACCAAAAAAGCCTGGAGCAAGTGGGAGTGACAGGCACTTTATTACTGACATGTCATCACCTACAGGGGACAGCCAGCTCTGCCAGCAAGAATGCCATTTCTCCAGCCACTTTGCAAATGACCGAATTACGGGTTTGCTCAATCCTCACGCTGCCAGGCTCAACTTTGTTGTTTGCTTCTCTCATTACCCCTGGCATGCTTTCTACTCTGGGGAAGAAAGAAGTCTCTGGGGCTTGCTTTTCCCTAGGGGCTCCAAACTATGCCTTGTCTTCAAATGAAAATCGTCTATAGTCCCTAAGAACTGTTACCGTTCCCCCTGCCCACACACCCATGGCAGCATTGGGGTCTCAGCCCTGTGCAAAACAATGAAGGCCATGTTCACATTCTGGTCCTTGTTTTCAAACTGTTTCTTAGTGAATGTTGTCATTTGGGGAAACAATTCTGTCCGGAAGTCATTTCAGGCACACACACACACACACACACACACACACACACACAAATCCACAGTATTCCCCACAAATAAACAGCCTGTGAAGCCCTTCAGTGGGACTCCAAGAACTGCCATTTGGAAGGGAGGTCAGGAAGTGGAGCATAAACATCTGGTGTTGGGAAGGGTTGGCCTGGAGGCTGCTTGCAGATGTGAAAAACCCTAGGCTCCAGGGCCTGGGGAGCACCTTCTCTTTGCTGTTTCTCAGGACTGGTTTTTTGGCTTCTGGGGTACTGAGTCATCCAGTCCTCAATTAACACTGGAGATGTTCTTCAGACATGTGGACTATTTATCAAGGTGATTGGCCATTTCCACTGACTTACCTCTCCTCTTTTTATTTATTATTATTTATTTTTAGTTAGCCAAAGTGCTAATTTGCTCAGAATTTCTTTGAATAATTGGTGCTGGAAGGTCCTGGACCCTTCAGAAAGGTTCCTTTGAAAGTCAGTTTCCTAATTCGCACTGGTTCCGTGGGCATTTGCAGGAGAGGAGTACCATGGTAGGTCCCTTACCTTCCTTTCCTACAACATGTGTGAAAACAAGTAAATGGGCGTCTGGAGTGTCTAAGCAAGATGATGCTGACAGCAATGTGCTCTTTCCAAAGCAGCTTTCACTGGAAGGGCCCCACACGTTTCATCAAAAATTAACTACTTAACATCTCCAACACACCTGCATCCTGACTCACAGCCATCAGCTAGCTCTCCCTGGATGAAATGTCAGCCCAGATAGAGTAACATTCCCATGCGGAAGCTGTAATTGCTGGAGTTGAACATTGATGGACAGTTTTTGGTTAACGTCCAAGATTTTACACTGTAATAAGATCTCCACTGGAGACCCCATTGGTTCCCAACCTCCCCTGCCTTTCCATCTAATTGGAAAGGTGATGCATGTCGGCATATTTCTCAAGCACAGGCTAGGATTTATAAAGTATATTCACTTTGCCACTGACTGGGCATGATGGCACACATGCCTGTAATCCCAGCACTCAGGAGATGCCTCAAGAGATTCAGAGTACAAGGTCATCCTTGGCTACATAGCAAGTGGGAATCCAGCCTGAGCTACATGATATGCTGCCCCCCACAAAAATAAAATAAGGATTGGGGATGTAGTTCAGTTTGTAGAGTACTTGTCTAGTGTCTTAGTTAGGGTTTCTGTTGTTGTGAAGAGGCACCATGACCATGGCAACTCTATAAGGAAAACATTTAATTGGGGTGGCTCACTTACAGTTTCAGAGGTTCAGTCCATTATCATCACGGTGGAGAGCATGGCAGCGTACAGGCAGATATGGTGCTGGCTACATCTTGATCAGAAGGCAACAGGAAGTGGACTGTGACACTGAGCAAAATGTAAGCAAAAGAGACCTCAAAGCCTGCCCCCACAGTGACACACTTCCTCCAACAGACCATACCTACTCCAACAAAGCCACACCTCCTAATAGTGCCACTTCCTGTGAGATTGTGGGGGCAAATTACATTCAAACTACCACACCTAGCATGCACAATACCTTGGGCTGCATCTGCAGCACCATAAAAACTAAGCATTGTTGGGCATGCAGGTAATCCCAGTACTCAGGAGGTGGAGCTAGCAGGATCATTCAAGGTCATCATGGCTACATATGGAATTTCAAGTCAGCCCAGGCTAACATTCTCTTTGCTGGCATCCCAGAAGCCTCTCCCTTCCACACCACCCCAACCAAAACAACAAAAAACAAAAAAACGAACAAACAAAACCCCACAATAATCTCCTCCCTGCTACTTCCTGTCAACCAGTTGCTAACTCCCGTCTCTGAGCCCAGGTTAATTTTATTTAACTGAGGCAAATGCAACACATCTTTACGTAGCTAACAAATGCAGCATGAAGAAATGTAGCATGTCTTTGCCTGGTTAAACCAACATTACAGGACAAGTTTTAGCATTGTTCTCCCTCCCATTGGGAGTGCTGACTTAGAGCTAACCTCAGCTACACAGTCAGGCTACTTTGTGATTGTTTAGGTCTCCCCAGTCACCTGTGCTTCATGCTGGACACAGTGGCCAATGCAAGGTGTACCACTTCTTAAATCACCAGGCAGCTTGCCCTCACCCTAGAAGGTTGCTTTTCAAGTGTCCTTACAAAGAAAATACATATGAATTTTTTAATTCCTGTTCCATCTCAAACTTAAGGGTATGTATCATTTCCAAACATATCTTATCATCACCTACCCCCTCTCCCACATGCGTAGACACAGGCACACACACACACACACACACACACACACACACACACACACACACACACACACACACACACACACCAGCCACACCAGCATCAGTGAAATATGTCCTGCCTTATTTTCATGCTCTTAGTGTCAAGTCAAGTTTTTCCCTCTTCTGAGACTTGACTACAATGTGTCAGTTTGGGGATGTCCTGTTCTTCCACTTGCCATTTGTGGATTTATTTCCTTAGTTGTGTTGGGGATGGAACTCAGGGCCTCACACATGCTATGGAAGTAATCTACCACTATGATAGTGTAAACTGTCAACTTGACAGAATCTAGAATCACTTGGGAGATGGGTCTCTAGGTATGTCTATGAGGGATTATATTGATTATGCTAATGAATATAGGAAGATCCATTTAATTATGGGTGGGCTCATTCCCTAGACAAGAGTCTGGACTCTCAAAGCTGGAGAAAGCAACCTAAGCACTAACAAGCATCTCTCTCTGCTTTTTGACTAGTCATGCAATATGACCAGAAACTTCAACCTCATGCTGCTTTCATTTCTCTGTCATGATGGACTGTACCTTGAACTGTGAGTCAGAATAAGCCCTTTCTCCCTTAAGTTGCTTTTGTCAGAGTATTTTTATCAAAGCAATAGAAAAAGAAACTAAGGTGGTGGCGCACGCCTTTAATTCCAGCATTTCAGAGGCAGAGTCAGGCAGATCTCTGAGTTCGAGACCAGCCTGGTCTACATAGTGAGTTCCAGGACAGGCAGGGAAGTTAGACAGAGAAACCCTGCCTTGAAAAAACAAAAAAAAATAAAGAAAGAAAAAGAAACTAAGATATCTTTCAAACTCAGGAAGTCCAAATAGAAGCATTCTTGCCCACCTCCCGTTCTCAACCTAATTCTTTGTTTCGTGAGCATCCACCCAGGCACTTGCATCCAAAACCTGGCAGTCATCTCTGACATCTCTCTGAATTGTCACATTTTATCAGTGTGCTCCTTCCTTACCTCCCAATGGTACTATTTGAAAATCACCTAAATGTTCTACTTGCTTCTTCTTCACCCTTTAATCTGTGTTCCGTACTTTATCTAAAGCAGGCTACTCTTTCTCTGAACTGGCCTACCACTGTCTATCTTCCCTCTACTATCGGTCAATACTTCTAATATGTATTATGCATTATAACTATCATTCCTATATCACTGAGTCTCCCATTGGAATTTGAGCTGTTAGAGGGCAGAAGCACTCTTTTTTATTTGTTTGCTTGTTTGTTTGTGGTGGTGATGGTGGCGCTGCTTTTGAGAATGGATTCAGGGACTTCAAGGCCTGACTCCATATGCTGGGCAAGTGCTCTACCTGTGAGCCATATTGCTCACCTTAAAGTTGACCCCCCTTTCACTGAGAGTAAGTGAATGCATATTATTCTGACAGAAGGGCTGCAAAAGCACAGTGCCCTGCCTACGGACTAGAATTCGAAAAGGCAGACAATAGCAATTGTTGGAACAACTGGAATTTACTTACAATGCTAAACAAAGAATAAATAGACACACATTGAAAAAACCATTATCATCAATATATAGAGATATGCAGATATACTTCTCCTGTAAGCCAGCAAAAATTGTCCTTATATTCTCAATATAAACTATGCACATGTAAGCCAAAAAGATATATATGAGAATATTCATGCAGCATTATTCACAACAGTTCCCAAGTGGAAATGATCCAAATGTCTATTAACAATAGAATGACTACCACAAAGCATTTAGAAGGGAAGAATTATTTCTAGTAAAGAACAAAACACACAACACACACACAAAACTGAGCATGGTTGCACACGCCTTTAGTCTCACCATTCAGGAAGAAGAGACAGACAAATCTCTGTGAGTTCAAGGCCAGCCTGGTCTACAGAGTGAGTTCCAGGACAGTCAGGGCTGTTACACAGAGAAACCCTGTCTCTACACAGAGAAAAACCACAAAACAAGAACAACAAAAGGATGAATCTCACAATTCTAATGTTGAGTGATAGAAACCAGACACAAAAAACTATAGAGCATAGGAGCCCACTGTAGATGTAACCAACTGTCTTATTAAATAAGAAACACAGAGCCGATTCAGAGAAGAAAGCCAAGAGGTCAGAGCTAAGAGCCTCACCCTTCCTGATTCAGGGATCCTCTTTAGCCAAGAGAGCTCTCCGAAAAGGGGACCTACTTCCTGTGTGTATGACTTTATATACTCTAGCTGTTCTGCCTTCTCATTGGTTGTAAACCCAAACATGTGACTGCCTCATCACTGCCTGAATGTACCGCCCTCCAGGTCCTTAAAGGCGTGCACCACCGCCGCCACGCACTTGCTATGGCTCTAATAGCTCTGACCCCCAGACAACTTTATTTATTAACATACAATTAAAATCACATTTCAGTACAAGTAAAATACCACCACAGCCCACTCCTGTGGTTAAAAGAGTGACAATATTAAGCTGTAGTGTTAACTTTGATGTTAGTGACCATCTTTGGAGGGGAGCAACTGACCAGAGAAAGAGATGTCTAGGATGATTCTTGTTGTTTGCTTGCTTGAAGAGATGGTCTTATGCATTTCATGCAGGCCTCCCAGGCCTCAATGTACCAAGGATGACTTTGAACTTCTGATCCTTCTGCTTCCACTTCCTACTCGGGTGCTGGGATTATAGCTGTGTGCAGCCATATCCAGTTTTGTAGTGCTGGAGGTAGAACCCAGGGTGTTGTACATACTAGGCAAACACTCTATCAGCTGAGATACAGTCTCAGCCCATTATGTTCTGTTTCTTGATCTGGATAATAGTTGCACTGGTGTGTTCAGATGTGAGAATCCATCAATGTTTTATTATGCCTCATTAAAGACTTTAAAAACCTGTACTTTGAACAATATCAATCATCCTTTCAACTTTCAAGACTTCTTCTGTTGGGGACTAAAGCAATGCTTGGTGGTTAAGAGCACCAGCTCTTCTTCCAGAGGACCAGAGTGCGATACCCAGCACCTACATGGCAGCTTACAAACTTGAGCCTGTAACTCAAGCACCGGTGAATATGATGCCCTCTTCCTGTTTCCAAGAGCACTGCGTGCCTGTAACACAGACATACATTCTGGCAAAAACACTCATAAACACAAAATTATATGACTCTTGTTGGGGTGGTGGATCCCAGGGAGGAAGAGGCAGGGATCTCTGCCTGTCTCAAAAAACAAATGGAAAAAATTCCATTGCCAGGCTGGGGATGTGGTGGGTAGTGGTGGCATACGCTCTTAATCCCAGCTCTTGGGAGACAGAGGCAGGGGGATCTCTGAGTTCCAGGACAGCCAGGGTTACACATAGAAACCCTGTCTTGACCCCACATACACATACCAAATTAAAGACTCCCGTGCTGGTTATGACAGCTTACACCTCTAACTCCAACATTTCAGAGGCTGAGGCAGGAGGATGTTGAGTTCAAGGTCACTCTGAGCTACTTAGTGAATTAGAAGCTAGCTTGGTTTGCTCTGTGTGTGGAATGGCGGCCATGGAGGTGCTTATCTGTGCCAACATCAGAATATCTTTTGTCAATCACTTCTAGGCCTTATTTTTGAGATAAGGTCTCTTATAGACCCTGAAATTCATCATTTCAGCTAGACTGGATGCCCAACTAGCCATCCAGATGTTCCAGATGTAGCTTTTTGTGCTCCCCAGTGCTGGGGTGACAGGCATGCACTACCACACTTGGCTTTTTGTGTAGGTACTGAGAATCCAAGCTCAGGTCCCGAACAAGATCCTTATGGTTTTGAAAATCTGTGTTACGTGTGTGCATCACTTCTGTTCTATTGCAGTTATTACTGTCGATTCCTGCATGGTCTCTCTCTGGTCTCCAAACTGGATCAGCAGGACATCTACCTCTTTCCCTCAATACTCAGTTCCTTTGCCATATCAAAGCCAAATCTGACCACACCTTTCTCCACCACCCAGAAAACTTTGGTGGTATTTCTTCAAAGAGCAACAGTCACAATGGATTGGAAAATAAAGTCTGAGAATTGGGACAGTAGGGACTCTTGTAACTGGGTAATAGTGTTGGGTGGTAATATCATCAACGAAAGTCTGAAGGGCAAGAAAATGTAAGCAAGCCTAGGAGGAAAATAATGAGCTCAAATATACACAGTCTGGGATTGGTGATTACCAAACTGGGTGGAGGATCCAGGTCAAAATATCTAATCAGATGTTCAACATTTCCAATAAACACATAGATAAGGATGAGGAGTGAATATCTCAAACCTCCCCAAAGGGAGATGGACTCTAAAGAATGGCAGGTGAGTTCTCATCAGGTAGTCTGGTTCTGAAGGAAGTTATGCCATCTATGGTGGGTAGGACCTGAAAAGTCTTAATTATCAGCTATGCTCCACAATGTGCTGTGCCTTCTCTCCTACATGTACATTTAGCACTGCTCAGGACCTGCAGCTTCAGAAGGTACCCAGGAATCATAGTTACTCGAAGCATCCTGCAGAGAGCTGTCTGTTTGTCCTGTCTGGTCCACCTTGGACTCTAGTGCTGGGAATTCCTACCATCATGGTTTCTAAAAGACAGGAGATGGGGAAAAAACAACAACAAGCATATGAACAAACAAACAAACGTCTCCACCCTGAGCTCCTCCCCATGTAGTTACTGAAGCAAGAAAAACAGGACACTGTTACTTCTATTCTATTATGCTATGTGGCAAGGGCAGGAAGCTAAGGCCCTTCTGTGGGCCTCACACTCAAAGGCACCATGTCTCTGGAGCATCTTTCTTTAGATGCAGAGTCTCATTTTTCAGTCTATCATTATTGAAGACAGTGACAACATAGTATTAACACTATGCTCCTGTTTTAGTATACAAAATATTTCACAGGGGCTGGAGATTTGGCTCAGAGGTGAAGAGCACTGGCTGCTCTTCAGTTCCCAGCACCCACATGGTGACTCACAGCCACCTGTAACTACAGTTCCAAGGGATCCAGTACCTTTGTGGCACCAGGCGCGTGCACACACACACACACACACACAGAGAGAGAGAGAGAGAGACACAGAGAGAGAGACAGAGAGAGAGAGAGACAGAGAGAGACAGAGAGAGAGACAGAGACAGAGAGAGAAAGAGAGAGAGAGACAGGGACAGAGAGAGAGAGAGAGAGAGAGAGAGAGAGAGAGAGAGAGAGAGAGAGAGAGAGAGAGAGAAAGGCAAAAACACTCATACACATAAAATAAAGAAACCTCAAAAATGTGAAATATATGTCTCAGGGCTAGGGATGTAGCTCAGTTGGTATAGTGCTTGCCTAGCATACGGGAAGCCCTGGGTTTGATCCCAGCACCTCATAAAGCAAGCATGGTAGTTCATGCTCATTGTTCCAGCAGTTAGAGGTAGAGGTAAGGGGACTAGAAGTTGAAACTACATAGTGAGCTCCAGGTCACTCTAAGACATATGAGGTCCTGTTTCAAAAAAGTAAAGAAGAAAGGTGAGTTGTACCATTATAGGTAGATTTGTATTCTTTATCACATAAAACTGTATATGAATATACCGGCACTAAATCCCTTGAATTCCTTTTTTATTAAAAAAAAAAACTTGGGCGATCCCCGTGTCTTTCTTGGGGTCCTGTTTTCCAGGTAGCCTCCCTGGTGATGAGAGTAGCAGTCCAGTCATCCTTGTTCCACATCTAGTATCCTCCTATGAGTGAGTACATACCATGTTTGTCTTTCTGAGTCTGGGTTACCTCGCTCAGGATGATTTTTTCTAGATCCATCCATTTGTCTGCAAACCTCATGATGTCATTATTTTTCTCTGCTGAGTAGTATTCCATTGTGTATATGTACCACATTTTGTTTATCCATTCTTCAGTTGAAGGGCATCTAGGTTGTTTCCATGTTCTGGCTATTACAAACAATGCTGATATGAACATAGCTGAACAAGTGCTCTTGTGGTGTGGTTGAGCATTCCTTGGGTATATGCCCAAGAGTGGTATAGCTGGATCCAATGAGATCTATATGAACAGCCTGGACATGAGTGGGGGTAGTGAAGGGCGAGGGTCGAGGGAAAGAGAGCTTGAGGGAGCGGGAGATCCCAGCTGGATCAACAACAGAGAGGGAGAACAAGGAATAGGAGACCATGGTAAATGAAGACCACATGAGAATAGGAAGAAGCAAAGTGCTAGAGAGGCCCACAGAAATCCACAAAGATACCACTACAATAGACTGCTGGCAATGGTCGAGATACAGCCAGAACTGACCTACTCTGGTGATGGGATGGCCAAACACCCTAATTGTCGTGCTAGAAACCTCATCCAACTACTGAGGGATCTGAATGCAGAGATCCATGGCTAGGCCCCGGGTGGAGCTCCGGGAGTCCAATTAGCGAGAATGAGGAGGGTTTATATGAGCGAGAATTGTTGAGACCAAGGTTGGATAAAGCACAGGGACAAATAGCCAAATGAATGGAAACACATGAACTATGAACCAATGGCTGAGGGGTCACCAACTGGATCAGGCCCTCTGAATGGGTGAGACAGTTGATTGGCTTGATCTGTTTGGGAGGCATCCAGGCAGTGGGACTGGGTCCTGTGCTCATTGCATGAGTTGACTGTTTGAAACCTGGGGCCTATGCAGGATCGCTTGGCTCGGCCTGGGAGAAGGGGACTGGACCTACCTGGACTGAGTCTACCAGGTTGATCTCAGTCCTCGGGGGAGGCTTTGCCCTGGAGGAGGTGGGAATGGGGGGTGGGCTGTGGGGAAGGTGAGGGGGGACGGGAGGGGGGAGAACAAGGGAATCCGTGGCTGATATGTAGAACTGAATTGTATTGCAAAATAAAAATAAAAAAATTAAAAAAAAAACTTGACATACCCTCACAGAGCCTTAGAGGGTGAAGTCTGAGTTCAATTCCTGGCTCTCAAGCAAAGGTAGGAGAGAACAGGCTTCCCAAAGTTGTCTTCTGACCTCTGCACTCAAAATGTGGCATGTGCACCCCCACATACACCACACAGTAATTAATCAATTAATTAATATTACAGGGAAATAAGTTTCCACTTCCAGTATTGAATAATAAGTTGTTAACAGATTCCCTTCCCTTAAGATAACAACGAAAAATTCTAGGGAAAAATTAAAGAACCCTGGAGTCTCTGGAGAATGAAAGGAAAGGAACAAGTCAACTTTGAAACTGGAAAGTGAGGCATGAGTCTCCTTTTTTTTCTTTCTTTTTTTTTTTTTTTTTTTACAGCTTTAATATAAATAAGGCCTGCTGGTGCAAGAAGAAACCTAAAACTCTAAGAGGAAACCTGCCATCCTTCTGTCCTAAAGAACAAGGTATTAGAAGTCCAGGTGCCCACAGCCATTGGAACAATACTGAGGGAATCCAGAAAGGAGAAAGGCAGAACAAGGAAGTGATGTTACCCTTCGCCTAAACTGTGTCATGAATCATGAATGATGAATCATGCATGCCCGGGGTACATTCCAGTTACCTTAAAGGTTGAAGATCTTAACTGATATGTACGTTATGTCCACTGTAAATGAAGCAAAATTTGTAGTCTAAGATTAAGCTTACTTTAAAACTAACAATAGCAACACTTTTTGGAAGAGTATATCATAATCAAGAGTTTCCACAAGCCACCAATTTATATGATAAATATATAATACAAAATTATTTAAACATTTTTAAAAGGCAGAGATATGTGACCTACCACTTTAAAGAAAAAAAAAATAGCAGTCCAGTTCAACCTTGAGATGACTCAGATAAAAGAATTGCCAAACAAGATAGTTAAAGGCTATGATGAATGAGATAAAGGAAAATATACTTTTTTTTTTTTCCGAGACAGGGTTTCTCTGTGTAGTTTTTTGGTGCCTGTCCTGGATCTCACTTTGTAGATGAGGCTGGCCTCGAACTCATTGAGAACCGCCTGGCTCAGCCTCCTGAGTGCTAGGATTAAAGGCATGTGCCACTACCACCTGGCGAAAATATACTTTTGATGAATGGTAAAAAGGAACTCTCAAGAGAAGAAATCAGAACTGTAAAAGGTCAACCAAATGCCCAAACTTAAAAAAAAATCATTAAAGGGGATACCAAATGGACTTAGCAGAATGTAATAAATAAATAACAAGGCAATCAGTAAAATGAAGACAAACAAATGAAAACTTTCTAATCTTTTAACATCTTTAGCCATCAGGTAATGCAATTCAAACTAAATTGACATTCTATCTTGCCCAGTAAGAATGAATGATGGATGACTGTCCTTAAGAAAATGAGTCACAACAAATCCTGGGCAGGATGTGGAGAAATGGAATCCCTTACAAACTGTTATTGGAAATGTGAATTAGTTCAGACATCGCAGAAATCAATATAGAGGTTATTTAAAAAGCTAAAAACAGCTGGGCAGTGGTGGCGCATGCTTTTAATTCCAGCATTTGGGAGACAGAGGCAGGTGGATCTCTGAGTTCGAGGCCAGCCTAGTCTACAGAGTGAGTTCCAGGACAGTCACGGCTACACAGAGAAACCCTGTCTTGTAGCTAGAGTTTTCCTGCCTGGCCCACAGTCAGGACAAATCTCTGTCACCCGCCAGTCCCACAGCCGCTCAGACCTAACCAAGTAAACACAGAGACTTATATTGTTTAAACTGTTTGGCCTAATAGCTCAGGCTTCTAGCTATCTAGTTCTTACATCTTAAATTAATCCATTTCTATGAATCTATACCTTGCCACGTGGCTCGTGGCTTACCGGCATCTTCACATGCTGCTTGTCATGGCGGCGGCTGGCAGTGTCTCCCTCCACCTTCCTCTTCTCTCAATTCTCCTCTCCTTTAGTCCCGCCTATACTTCCTGCCTGGCCACTGGCCAATTAGTGTTTTATTTATTGACCAATCAGAGCAATTTGACATACAGACCATCCCACAGCACTGTCTTGAAAAAGCAAAACAAAGCAAAAAGAGTGTTGTATATATGTATGAAAGGGCAAGAGGGAGAGAATGGAAACAGGTTGTTTCACTGCAGGCTCATATTTATTACCATTTCCTCTGAGAAATAGAGCTAAAGTTTTGATGACCAGTTGGTTTCCAGGGGCCCTGAAAGAGAGCCTAGGCTGGTTCCTTTAGATTCTTCTGATATCAGATTGTTACAGCCTCAGCATGTTCTATCATTATTTCGGATCTATTAGTATTGTGGTTGTTGTTTGGTTCTGTTTTTGAGATAAGGTCTCAGGCTTGCCTCAAAATCCATATGTAGCTATGGCTGACCTTGAACTCCTGATCCTACTACTTCTACTTTTCAAGTGTTGTGGAATATTATTTTAACTAGACAAAAATGCGTTATATATTTTTATGCTGCAGAATATTACTTTAACTATGTGAAGGTGTGTTACATTTGTTTATACTGCCTTTGTTAACAATGTAAAGATTTGTTTTTGCTGCATTTGTTTAATTATGAAAAGATGTGTTGCTGTTTCACCTTGCCTGCCTAAGGCACCTGATTGGTCTAATAGAAAGCTGAATGGCCAATAGCTAGGCAGAGAAAGGATAGGTGGAGCTGGTGATCAGAGAGAATAAATAGGAGGAGAAATCTAGGTTCGAGAAGAGAAGAAGAAGAGAGCATAGAATGAGAGAGACACCTGGGGCCAGAAGCCAGCCAGCCACCAGCCAGCCATGGAGACAGCAGATATACAGGAGATATACAGAAAGAAGGTAAAAAGCCCCAGGGCAATGTAGATTAAAAAGAAACAGGTTAAAATAAGAGCTAAGGGGGCTGAAGAGATGGCTCAGAGGTAAAGAGCACTAGTTGCTCTTCCAGAGGTCCAGAGTTCAATTCCCAGCAACCACATGGTGGCTCACAACCATCTACAATGAGATCTGGTGCCCTTTTCTAGCATGCAGGCATACATGAACACTGTGTACATAATAAATAAATGAATCTTAAAAAAATAAGAGCTAAGATAAGGCCACACGTTCAACACTAATAATATGTCTCCATGTCATGATCTGGGAGCTGGTTGATGGCCCAAAAGAGAGCCTGGTACAACCAAATGCTGGGATTATTGGTGTGTGCCATCATACTTGGCTTATGCAGTCTTCCTGAGAACTCCAAGAAAGAAATATGGGGAGGAGGGGCAGGGAAATAGGTTGATGCAAAGGCCATTGAAAATCTGTCCTACTAAAGACATTTTCAGGACCAGCCATGGTCAGGATCAAGAGTTCAAGGCTATGCCAGTTATGGTGGTAAATGCTGGTAGAATTTGCTGAAGGAGGCAGAAGCATGAGGATCACAAGTTCAAGGACAGCCTGAGCTACACACAAAAAAAAGTAGGAAAAAGAGTTCAAGGCTAGCCCGAGCTACATGAGATGCTGTTTCAAATTTTTTTTTTTTGAGACAGGGTTTCTCTGTGTAGCTTTGCGCCTTTCCTGGAACTCGCTTATAGACCAGGCTGGCCTCAAACTCACAGAGATCCGCCTGGCTCTGCCTCCCGAGTGCTGGGATTAAAGGCGTGCGCCACCACCGCCCGGCTCAAAATTTTTAAAAGAAGGGAAAATTTATCAGTAATCAGTGACTTTGTCTCTATAATAAATACTAAGAGCTTCAGACAGGGCAAATAATATCAAGGGGATAGTTGCATTTTTCAGGAAGAAAAGATACCAGCAAGAACTTCCAAATATAAAATCAGTAGTTGGAAAGGATTTATTTAATCAATGACCTAGATATAAAATGTTGGAAGTGGCTTCAAGGACTTAGAGAATAGAACAATGTATTACTATTCAGAAAGCACAGAGTGCCAGTAAAATCACAAACAAATCCCTATTGTAGAAGACAAGACTAAAGTCTCCCTTTCCTCTCTGTAAATAAATGGAGGCTTTAACTAGTACAGTCTTTGTGCTTGCCCAGATTGATCCTTTCATAAGTACCTGAGGGAGGCCATACCTCATGATTTCTGGTCTGTGTTGGGATGTCCTGCATCTCTCCCGAGGCCAGTTTCTACCACATATCAAATGTTGTTCTTACACTTGTCCACACAGAGTGAGTGTACGTGCATCCCTTGGCACCAAGAAGCCTCTAACCACAGCAAGGATTTTTAACATGACTTAGTCATTCTTACTTTATGTGCATTGGTGTTTTGTCTTCATGTTTGTCTGGAACTGGAGTTACAGACAGTTGTAAGCTGCTCTGTGGGTGCTGGGAATTGAACCTGGGTCCTCTGGAAGAGCAGCCAGTGATCTTAATTACTGAGCCATCTCTCCAGCCCCCATATCAAAGTTTTACAGTGTGGATTAAAATAGATTTCAAATTAAATGTACTCATTACATTTTGTTACATTTGAATGGAAGAGATAGAAAGATAATAAGATAATAGTTGAAATTTGATACAAGAATAATTTCCTTTTTAAAGAATTTTTTAAAAGCTAGATGTGGTGGTGTCCACTTTTAATCCCAGGACTCTTGGGGCAGAAGCAGACAGATCTCTGTGATTTCATGATTTTCAGGCCAGCAGAATCTATGGAATGAAGCCCCGTCTTTAAAAATGTGAAAGAGCCACACAGTGGTGGCGCACGCCTTTAATCCCAGCACTGGGGAGGCAGAGGCAGGCGGATCTCTGTGAGTTTGAGGCCAGTCTGGTCTACAAATAAATTCCAGGACAGCCAGAGATGTTATACAGAAAAGCCCTGCCTCAGAGGGGCAGGAGGAGGGAGGAGAGGGGGATCTGTGATTGATATGTAAAATGAATTAAAAAATTCCTTAAGAAAAAAAAAGAAAAAAACAAAATAAAAGAAGAAGAAAGAAAAGCCCTGCCTTGATAAACCAAAATAAATTTCCTACATAGCAGATTTGCTAATTAAAGAAGTTATAGAGGTGAAGATATGGCTGCACACACTCAGGAAGGTTAAGCCTATGTGGAAGACAGTCTTGCAAGCAAACTGCCCGATGTCAGAACACACAATATTTTTGAAAGGCAGAAGAAACACTGAGCCTGCTGAAGAAGTCAATGAAGACTTAACAGAGGGGGTAAAACATATGTGGGTAGTAAGGAAACAGAATATGAAGACGAGAATCATTGGTACCAGCGTAGAGAGGGCAGGTTTGTTTGTTTGTTTGATTTTTGAGACAGGTTTTCTCTGTGTAACCACCCTGGTTGTCCTGGAACTCACTCTGTAGACCAGACTGGCCTTGAACTCACAGAGATCTGCCTGCCTCTGCCTCCCAAGTGCTGGGATTAAAGGTGTGCGCGACGACCACCACCCCGTATTTTTGTGCTTTTTGCATTTTGGGGTTTTTCTTTGGCCACATAAGGTCATTTTCATGCATGTACATAATGTATTTTTGAGCATATCTCCCCCTTCCTCATACCCTCCCCTTCCTGCCCCCTCCCCCCGCTTCCTGTTGGTCATTTCTTTTTTTCAGGGGTGGGGTTTCTAGACAGGGTTTCTCTGTGTAGCTTTGTGCCTTTCCTGGATCTCGCTCTGTAGACCAGGCTGGCCTCGAACTCACAGAGATCCGCCTGCCTCTGCCTCCCGAGTGCTGGGATTAAAGGTGTGCACCACCACCGCCCGGCGCCCTGGAACTTCTGATCCTCCTGCCTTCTCCTCCAGAATGCTGAGGTTAGGTGTCCACCACAGCACTCTGTTTATAGCTTATGCAGTGCTGAGGATAGAACTCCCGGCTTTCTGCATGGCAGGCAAGCAAGCACTCTACCAATTGAACTACATTCCCAGGGCCCTTATGAAAGAAACTATCAAGTGAGTTCCAGGAAAGGCACAAAGCTACACAGAGAAACCCTGTCTCGAAAAACCAAAAAAAAAAAAAAAAAGAAGTTCCAGGGCATCCTCAGCTGCAGAGCTAGTTTCAGGCCAGCCATGTCTACTTGACACCCTGCCCCCAATAACGTAGGACAACAAAATCCTTAAGTGTCTGTACAATTACAAAAAAAAAGTGGAGGATGAGGTGGGGGTGTTGCTCAGTGGTAGAGTGTTTCCTTAGCATGTTTAGGCCTTGAGTTCTTCTTTAGCATGAAAAAAAGGTGTAAAAAATGAAACCTGAGCCGGGCGGTGGTGGCGCACGCCTTTAATCCCAGCACTCGGGAGGCAGAGCCAGGCGGATCTCTGTGAGTTCGAGGCCAGCCTGGGCTACCAAGTGAGTTCCAGGAAAGGCTCAAAGCTACACAGAGAAACCCTGTCTCGAAAAACAAAAACAAACAAACAAACAAACAAAAAAAATGAAACCTGTAACCGGTTTTATGTGAAGTGTATCTCAACTATATTGTACACATAAAGGACAATTAAAAATATTCCCTAGGCATGCTTCCCACCCATTTCTCACATAAAAGGAGGCTGGCCCAGCAGTTCTGGGTTCTGGGCAGGCGGTAGAGTCTAGGATCCCCATCATGACAACACACCTGAAATACCCAGTCTTCCAAGCAGAAGAGTTTTCCCAGCTCCCACGGTGAGGGCTGCACAGATAACCACAGGAAAAATGCCTCTCGCCCACGCAGAGGCTGAGGCCATCCAGAGCAGATTCCTGGGGATGGGGCCTAGACAACCCCATGCCCTTTCATGGGGTAACTGGCGTTCCTAAGTGGTGCGGTACAAGGCTCTTCCTCAGGCCCTCAGGGAGGTGAGGAGCAGCTCTGCACCAGTCTGGGGCTGGAGAGAGGGCTGATGAGATTTGGATGTAGGATAACTCCATTAACTCCTTCGTGGCCCGTCCTCAATTCTCCAACCAGCAGCTTCAGCATCACTTGGGAACTTGTTGGAAAGGCAGAGACTGAGCCCCTCCTCCATAGGCAGTCTTTCAAAATCTGCATTTTAATAAGCTCCCCAGGTGATTAGTATAGGCAGTGAAGTCTGAGAAGCATTTGTGAAAGGCAGAGGGAATGATCCTCCATTTGCAATCCGAGGTCATGCAACAGCCATGGTAATTGCAGGCTTACCTCTGAGCGGAAAAGACCAGACTGGTGTGGTTAAACGCAAGTTTCTTGCAGCCCCGCCTTCTGTGATAAGCATCCATAAACCTGTGACTGTCTGTGTTTGTATTCCCTGCTATCTTCCCTTGGAGACCTCAAGGTTAAAGGCCAGGACTCAAACTGCATGTATAAGGAGAAAAATGGCATGTAATTAATGAGCATAGACAAGTCTTAAGTAGGTAAGCTTGCCTTCTAGGCTCAGTATTTCCACTAACTTAATATTTGGGCTTAGCCGGGCCATGTGAGTTCTCTGAGCCTCTGTTTCCTCATCCGTGTTACCATGGCAATAAACAAACAAACAAACAAAAGCCTCTTAGGATTGTTGAAGATAAACAAGTCAGGATCCAAAATATGTCTAGAAAATACTAAGTACTCAATAAACCAGTCCCCCTATCCCTTTCAACCTCCCCCCTCCTCCAGCGCCTTCCTCCAGCCTAGCACATTTTTCTTGGGAATTCATTGACTGTATATTAGGTGATTGATCAAATTAATGGTCCTAGATGCAATGCATTTTAATAAGTGACTTGCTCTTTTTTTCTAAATATCAAAAGAATCTTTCTTGTTAATGGAAACATTTTGGAAAGCCCAGGAAGGTACAGTGAAATATCCTAAAGCTACAAAAGCCAGACATGGTGGCATATGTCTATAATGGCAGTGCTGTGAAGGCTGAGACAGGATGATTGAAAGTTCAAGGCCAGTCTGGACTACATAGTGAGATTTTGTCCCCCAATTTCTTTTCGTTCTAATGCAACTACCAAGGCACATAACATATTTATGGTAATGTTTCGGAATATTTATTTCCTTGTATATTTGTGTGTGTACATATATACATGTGTACACATAATTAGCTATTATAAGTGCTTAAGTATGTATGCATACACACATAATAATTAGCTAGTATAACTATACTGTTGTTTTACTCAAATGATCTCTAAAGAAAATGAGTCGGCTGAGCTTCCTTGCTTTCCAGGTGCTGAGTGTGGGGGTTCTGAACACCAGGTCTCAAACCCGCCCAACTGAGCTATTTCCCATTCCATGAGCAGCCTCTGTGATGCCAATGATACAGGTTGTAGAAGGGTGCTTTCAAAGACTGTGTAGGAGAGGAAAAGGGAGTAATCCCTCTTCCTGCCCATCATAAAGGGCCCCAGCAGACACCCCTAATAACAAAAGACAGATTAACAAGGGAAAAGCATAGCAGATTGATTTGATCATAGTTTTATGTGAACTATCCACTTTTATACTGAGGTTTTATGAAGCACAGACAGTCTTATAGAAATGAGATTGAACAAAAAGCTTAGAAGCAAATGCTAATAGACCAAAGGGGGAGACCCAGCACAGCCTGTCTGTTCAGATTCTTTTTGGCCTCTCTGCAGCATTCCTTCTGGGTATAGAGCCATTCTGTAATGGGGAGGGGGTGTTGGGTCTTCTGATCTACTATCGGACAAGATAGGTCAGGACATTTCTTTATGGCTAGCTCCATCCAAGACAAAAAGACAGGGGAAGTCTAGAGTCATATTTTCAAGTTTTATGGCTGGCTTTAGGGGAGAGAGGTCCTGTTGCTATGTCCTGTTGGGGAAGAAGAATTCTAGTTTCTATGGCCTGCCTTGGGAGGGAGAAAGGGGAGCCCAAGAAAAGCAGAGCAACACTTGTTTTCTCAGGCTGCTTCAGAGCCCCTCATGTTGGAGTGTTGTTTGGGTTTGGGTTTGGGTTTTGGTTTTGAACCCCAACAACTATGCAGAATAGAGGGTGGTAATATCAACACACATTTTAATTGGTAACTAGTTGAATACTGTCTCTATTTCAAACCCAATGCCTTTTTAAAAGAAAAAAACAATGAGGCACTGAAAAAATGGTATGAAAACTAAGTGTCTCTAAGTCCCACAGAGTAGAGGATGCCCATGAACTCCTTCTCCTCCTGTCTCTACTTTCCAAGGATGGAGATTACAGGCATATGTCACCACAAATGGCTTCAATTTCCTGCTTAAAAAAACTTTAAAAAAGATTTATTTATTGTATTGTGTTGTATTAGTGTTTGCCTGAATGTATGTATGTGTACTACATATATGCCTGGTACCCAAGGAGACCAGAAAAAGGTACCAGATCCCTGGGAACTGGGGCTACAGACAGTTGTGAGCTACCATGCAAGTACTAGGAACTAAGCCTGAGTCCTCTTCAAGAGCAACACATGCTCTTAACTGATGAGCCATCTGTCTAGCCCTCTGTATTCCCCCCTTTAACAGGGAGACAGGAAGCATTTGAAATTGAACACAAGCAATATATTTTTGTCGATCTAAGGCAGAGTAGAGCTTGTTTAAGTAAACAAGATCCTCACAACCTCTATCCAATATGCTGGTCCTTGGAAGAGTTGGAGGCTCATGGGGAGCTCAGTGGTAGAACATATGCTTAGCATGTGTAGGACCCTGGGATTCATCTCCACCACACAACACACACACACACACACACACACACACACACACACACACACACACACTCACACAGGAGTCAGCCTCCTGAGTGAGCCAGTAGCAAAGCTTTAAGACATTGTTGAGGATTTTGATCAAAATATTGGTGGGCATGGTGGCACACACCTGTAATCCCTGCACTCTGGAGGTTAAAACCAGTCTGGACTACAGAGTGTGTTCAAGGCCTTGGCAAGACCCTATCTTGTAACTTGAAACGTAACAAAAAGAAGGCTGGGCCTATAACTCAGGGGTAACAGGCTTGCTTAGCAAGTCTTAAATTTGATGTCTTGTATATGGGGGAAGAGGGATAAGTAAATAAAATCATAATCTTTATTGCCTTGCTCAGCAGCCCTCAAGGATGTCCCACTTCAGGCTGAAGCTGAGATCCTGGCAGAGCCCTGACCCTAATCCTACAAGAATGTAGAGCTGTGAACCTCTGGTTTCTCTGGCCTTTCTCTTCCCAGGTCTGAATCCAGAATATCATGGTCTGGTTAAAGATTACTTCTCTTTCTTCATTCAGTTCTTGGTCTTGATCTACATGCTCTTGAGTTTGAAGCATGAAGGCTTAGTTCCAAATCCTCACTTCTACCATTTGTAATATATAAGTGACCTTGGCTATGACATGAAACATCTCTGATCCTTAGTTTCCAAGTCTGTAAAATGGGGATAATGAAAAAATGTCCCCTTCTTGGATTATTGAGGGAATTCATTGAGATGGTTCCCAAGAACTGCTAGGACACAAGTAAAGTAAGGTAGGTGGTCAATAACTGAAAGGAAGTGTGTCTGAGATGTAACTGAGCAGTGGGGTGTGTGTTTGGTATGCAAGAAATCCTACTGCTATCTCCAGCACACAGAGAATGGGACAGAGGCAGTGGCATGCTCCTCACCCTTCAGTACCTGAAACCAACTTGTTCTTTATTTACTTTGTTTTAATGACAAGGTCTTATTGTACTGCCCAAGATGGCCCCAAACTTACAATTCTCCAGTGGCTGTCTCCTGCTGCTGGCATGACAGGAGTTTGTACCATGCCTGCCTCAGATTCTTATTTCTTTAACAAATCAAAACTATGTTTTTATATCTTTACCAAATCCTTGATGCTAATTCCATGTCTAAACCCCAGGTTCTTTGCTTTCAATTTGTCCAAATAGCTACTAGCTGCTTCTCTCCCCTGAAGCTAGGACCACATTTTCAACCATTATGCCTCTCTCCCACGTCATAGTCTAGTCTGACCCTTCTCTTTGCTTTTCTTTCCTGCATGTTGCCAGTCCTCCTTCACCATCCTTCTGGGACCAAAACTACATTCACTAAGCATAATTTCTTTGTTCAAATCCCACCAGTTTAAGAGGCTTAAGAAAACAACAGTTTAGCTGGGTGTAGTGGAGCATGCCTTTGATCCCAACACTGAGGAGGCAGAGGCAGGCAGATCCCTGTGAGTTTCAAGGCCAGCCTGGTGTACAGAGTGAGTTCTAAGACAGCCAAAGATACACAGAGAAACCCTGTCTCAAAAAAAAAAAAAACAAAGAGAGAGAGAGAGAGAGAGAGAGAGAGAGAGAGAGAGAGAGAGAGAGAGAGAAAACAGGTTAATCCCAGCACTCAGAAGGCAGAGGCAGGTGGCTGTCTGTGAGTTGGTGGTGGCCAGCCTAATCTACAGAGTGAGTTCTGGGACAGCCAAGCTACACAGAGAAACCTTGTCTGGGAAAATAATTAACAAACAACAACAGGAAAAACCTAGTAATCCAGTTCATGAATAAGCGTGGGGGAAGGTGGGACGACTGCTACTTTCTCTGTAACCAAAGAGCACTATGGCGGAACACACCTGTAGTTTTAGTCCCTTGGGAAGCCGAAACAGGAGGTTCCCTAGAATCGAAGAATGCAAGTCTGGTCTGAACAACATAGCCAGACTCCTATCTCAAAATGAAGTTGGGCTGGGGTTATAGATCAGTAGCAAAGTGTGTGCTTGGCATATGTGAGACCCTCGGTTCCACACCCAACACCATAAGAAAATAGGATACATGCATATTAACTCTGAACACTTAAATGACTATTTATAAGGAGATATTAGGCTGTGTAGAAAGAATACTTTCAACAAACTGGGGCAGTCTATGACCCTGTTGTTCCCCCAAATTGTAAGAACAAAAACAAACAAATAAAAGACCCTCTTACTTACTGTGAAAAAGAGATCCAACCCTTTGCAAAGCATTTAGGCTGGACTTATAGGGCAATAAACATCTATACTGCCATTTAATCCTATAGTTCAATGTCTAGGAATTACTTCAAGGGAATAGTAAGTGGTGTTAGCGAGAAGACTTTATGCTCATGCATAGTCATTGTGGTTTTAGTTTTTAACAGAATCACTGGCCTCTAAAACCAGGATATTTTTTAGTTAAACTAGTGACACTGAATTCACTAGGTATGATCTGCAGCTACTAAAAAAATTACTATGAAATCTAACATGGAAAAGCTTATAATTATGGAAAGCAAGGTATGGGTGTGTTCGAGTGCACATGCACTCACCCCTGCACATTGGGAAATGTCTAAAAACAACAAATGATCACTACAGTCTGAGAGCAGTAATTATGAATGAATAGGGTTTTCTCCTTTTTTTCTGTTCTTCAAAGTTTCTGTAATGTGGCTATATTCTACTTTTATAGAGTTATAGATGGAACATTATATATATTCCATATATATGTTTCAAATATGTGTGTGGGGAGGGGTTCCATGTATATTCCTTTTACAAACACACATCCTTGGAAGCAAGACATTCTGAAAAAGAATTCCTTTCCCTTTGGCCATTAAGCAGTGGCCCTCAACTGTTGTGTTTGCAAAGCCAGGGCCCGGTTATTGCATAGACTAGTCCCTCAAGCCAGAGACTGGAAGGTTCAGAGTCTGCTCTTGTGGGACCTCTGCCACTGGAAGCCCTAGTGAAATCGCAGGCTTGCTATAGAACACCTGGGAGGAAGGAAATCGGAGGCTAATGGGAGCTCTGCCTCTGGGCAGTGTCCTTTTGGGATTTGCAAGGGAAAGAAAAGGACTCCTTTCCCCTTTACTCCAGCACTGCTTTGGGGGAAGAGACGTACAAGCAGTGCTAGGGAGGAAAAGGCCCTGTGCATAGGCTCTTTCTGAGATGGTGAACTGGCCAAATATTTCCCAGAAAGAAAGTTTTAGTGGCAATTTAGAAAACTGAAAGAGGCGATTCAGGGGTGTGTGTGTGTGTGTGTGTGTGTGTGTGTGTGTGTGTGCGCGCGCGTGTGTGTATTTTGCAGTGAGTAAGAATTAGGGGAGGCGATTCAGGTGTGTGTGTGTGTGTGTGTGTGTGTGTGTGTGTGTGTGTGTGTCTGTATTTTGCAGTGATTAGGAATTAGGGGTTTCCTTTAAAGCATGGACTGGATTTCCAACAGAAAGGAATTGGATTGTGTCCCTTGTGCTGTAGGACTAGAAAAGAAGTTGGAAAACAAAGAGTGTTACCTAGTACGTGGCAGACACTTTAAAGCAGTCTCCCTTTTCCTCTTCAGGGTGCCTCCGACAGAAAAGTAGTCTTGCCATTGACTTACAGGAGGGAACTGAGGCTTGGAGAACACCTCCCCACCAACACGGGCTAGCTAGGGGCAGAAGCAGAAGGCAGCATCCTTACTTGACTCAGCATCTGACTCCAGTTCCTGTGCACTTTCCTCTAGGTCAAGGCCTAGACCTGGCTTTTGAATTTGAGGAAGCTGAAAGCCAGGGACAGGAAGTGATTACACCTTGTTGTATAGCTCATCAGCTGGCAGGCCGGACTTGTAGGGAAGTCCTCTGATTACTCAGCTGGCTGCTTTTCCCACTTCCTCCTGGGCACCAACCACCTATCTTTGGCAAGAGGCCTTTCCCTAACCTATTCCAGAGTTTGCCTTTCTGAGGCAATTCTGGTTGACTGGGAAGCCCAAAGTGATGCCTCTTGGGATTGTTTGCCCTTGGGGATTTATCATTATTAGTTTCATTATGATTTTTAGTTCATTTGATTGTTCACTTCTGTATTCCCTCCTAGGCTGAGAAGCATTTGTTGAAAAACATTATCTTTGAAATAAAGGCCATGTAACTGAATACATAAAAGCTGTTTGCCCTGGAGCTTTATGTTTGAAACTGAAGTCTGCCCGACCATTGAGCATATTATCTGGATGATATCTAATATCCCCACTTTAGAGTGTGACAATGAACCCTTTTCTTAAGCGAAAAAAATCAGAAAAGAATATTGACCTTCCTAACGTTTCCCAGCACAAAGGAATCCGTCTACTGTAGACGACTCCAAGACAGACCAGACTCAATATGCTGAAAATCTGGAACCTTATGCTGTAAAAATAACATGTTCTTTTCCTTCCTTCCAGTCAAGAGGAAAAGGAATTGTTGACGGATCTTAGGGTTTACCTGCCCTTTCACTGTCCCCACAAATGCTAACATGCTACCCACAAGTCGTGACTCCTGTATTTTCATGTGAAGACTTTTGAAATGTTCTGAAAATCATAGAGGAGAACAGAAACAAATTCTCCTGAAAATAGACCAGGGGAAAATGTAAAGAGCAAAATTAAACAAACAAATCAATAAAAA
The DNA here is from genome assembly GCF_007827085.1 of Peromyscus californicus insignis. NCBI lineage: Eukaryota > Metazoa > Chordata > Mammalia > Rodentia > Cricetidae > Peromyscus > Peromyscus californicus. Next base: position 114,270,353 of record NW_026294391.1, on the reverse strand, counting down.
CACTCCCCAACCATTGAAACAGCTAGTGGAACTTCATAGTCATTTTCTGGCATAGCCTTGCCATCTTGACCGTTATAGAAGCACTTTTAGATCTGTCCCTGTTTCCCATTTGTTTGTTTCATTTTATATGACAATGTATGTGCCTAAGGTCGTAGAAGAACTGGCTTGCTTGGACTTCCGGTTACCTCCTCGCCTCTTAAGATCAGCTGGATTGGCCGGGCGGTGGTGGCGCACGCCTTTAATCCCAGCACTCGGGAGGCAGAGCCAGGCGGATCTCTGTGAGTTCGAGGCCAGTCTGGGCTACCAAGTGAGTTCCAGGAAAAGGTGCAAAGCTACACAGAGAAACCCTGTCTCGAAAAAACCAAAAAAAAGAAAAAAAAAAAAAAGCCCATGCTGACTTGAAAATCGCCATGTGTCACAGACTAGCCTTAAATTCACAGTGATCCTCCTGCCTCAGCCTTCCCCCAAGTTCTGGAATTACAGGCATGAGTCATGATGCTCAGCTTTCTGTTTTACCTTTTTACTCTTTATGTCTCCCCCCAGGAACCTTCCCCGTGTTTCTGCAGCCAGAATGCTCTATCCCTCTTCTACTCTGGATATGTCTTCTGACCACATTGCCTTGAAATGACTTTCTTATAGGGTTGCAAGTGGAGCTCAGTGGTGAAAAAAAAGCATATTTGAGGTCCTGGGTTCCATTCTCAGCAATGAGAAAAATACAGAAATTGTTTATACAAACAGATGTGCCAATGCTATGATGTGAATTCCTTGAGGGCAAGGACTAGGTTTTGCTCATTGGTGAACTATAGGACCAGGGATGACCCCTACTCTCAAGACTGTAAGCACTGGTGTGTTTTGCCCTATCTTTCCCATTTCCTCAGTAGGCTCTTGGGCTTTTTGGCAGTCAGAGTATCTTCATAAGACAATAGTAGACAAGCACTTTGGTGGGCTTCAGGGACCCTTGGAGCTGGTTACCTGTGGCTTCACAGAGTACTTCAGAAGGGCTGAGCAATGGGCAGCCACCATTGCTTCCCAATTTTTCATTACTGGGGCGGGGGCGGGGCAGGGGGGATGACACACAGGTCCTCTTTGTGTTTCAGTCTCATGCCCCACCCTTTCTTCTACTTTCCAGAAACTCTCCTCATGAGGTGAATTCTAGAATAGGGATCCTTGAAAGTTCTCTAGAGATGAGTTTGTTCAACATATTCAGAGCACCCATAAAACACAGGGTGAGCCGGGCAGTGGTGGCGCATGCCTTTAATCCCAGCACTCAGGAGGCAGAGCCAGGCGGATCTCTGTGAGTTCGAGGCTAGCCTGGGCTACCAAGTGAGTTCCAGGAAAGGCGCAAAGCTACACAGAGAAACCCTGTCTCGAAAAACAAACAAACAAACAAACAAACAAACAAACAAACAAACAAACAAACAAACAAAAACAGGGTGAGGTGGAGACTGAAATAAGTTGTTGGAGTGCTTGCCCAGCATGCCCAAAAGCTCTGGGTTTGATCTCCAGCATTGCATAAACTGGTTGTGGTGGTTTATTCCAGCCCCTGGGAAGTAGAAGCAGCAGGATTAGGAGTTTCAAGGTAATGATGAGTTCAAAGCCAGCCTGAGCTACATAAGATTCTGACTCTTGTTCCCCAGGCCAGTGTTCCTTTTGCTCCTCCACAGAATCCGGTGGCCAGGGTCCACTTCTTCCCTGGATGCTTCCATGCCACAGTTCCTGAGAGGTGGCAGGGCAAGAGAGGGGCAGGACGTGAAGCCTTATTGTCTCCCACATGTTCTCCCTCTTCTATTTGCTCAGCTAGGGAGGAGTCAGTGCCCCGGCTACACTTCTCAGAGGCAGTCCACGGCTGTCCTGCTCACTTGGATCCCCATTCCATTCTTTCTGTGTTTTCCGAAGGCTCAGGTGGGAAACCTGAAGCCAGCCTGTCTGACACTGCCAGGAAAGCCTCCTACAACAAAGGACCCCTGGGTCCGCAGGAGGGACCAATTCTCCAGGAGGCTTCCTCCCACTGTTTCCTGGGTGACCCCTCTGGCTAGAGCACATGGCAGGACTCCACTCTCGGTGCCCTCCTGGCTTCTCTAAGAGCCCAGGCCATCACATGGTCTTCAGTCATTTGGAAGTTGGAACCCTCATGCTACCTTCCTAATCCCCAGCCCCCTTTGCTCCCAGTAAATTTAAACAACTGCCTGAGTGGGTCTAAACTCCCCTTTGTGCTATAATTAGGCTGGAACAAGGCTCACCCCAGGACAGAAATACTGTAAGGGGGCGGGTTATAGACTGCTGCTGGTCCCCACAGTAGGGAAGTAACGACCTTTTGAATAGGAGGATTAACACATTAGCACATAGATTCCTGCTTCCGGGGAGGGTTGGATCCTAGGATAAGAGTTCCAGCCTGGATGGGAGGGGGAAGTCAAAGGGGGCAGCTATGCCTTCTAAAGACTTTGTGTGTTCCTGGGAATGTGTGTGTGTTGGGGGAGGGGGAAAACACAGGAAGAGTCAGATAAAACACCAATCAGATGAGCACAGCAGCTCAAGCCCTTCCCATGGCAACAGACCAGAGCACAGAAAACTGAAGCATCTATTGGCATCTCCTTCTTCCCTATGGGACAGTGTTGGTCAGTGAGCATGCTATGGTGAAGCCCATCGGGCACAGGTGCTGAAGTGATGGGCATAGGAGCCATGGACAAGCAATCATATGATGTTGGACAGATACCTACGCATCTCACTTCCGTGGCCTCTGTTTCATCATTACCATAAGGCACCGTGTATCTCAGGAGGCTCTTAGGAGTACACAAGATAACGTAAGGGAACACCCAGACACAAATAAGTACCACTCAGCCAGCCCCTCAACAAATGGTAGTTATCACCCTCAAATATCCCCCTCTGTCATCCCCACTCACAAGATGATCAATTCTGCACTGAATCTCATCTTTTTGTTTTGTTGTAGTGTGGAGATAGAACCCAGGCCTTGTGCACACTAGACTAGTAGGACTCCACCTGTGATGTATCTCCTCTGCCTCTCAGTATCTTTTTTTTTTTTTTTTTTTTTTGGTTTTTTGAGATAAGGTTTCTCTGTGTAGCTTTGGAGCCTGTCCTGGAACTCAATCTGTAGCCCAGATTAGCCTCAAACTCACAGAGATCTGCCTGGCTCCGCCTCCTGAGTACTGGGATTAAAGGCGTGTGCCACCACCGCCTGGCTCGGTATAACCTTTGATTTGTCATTTTGAGCATATCCATTATTATAGGAGGCAGAGTAGGTATTGCTATAGCCACCCCCCACCCCAGCTCTCCTTCCAAGGTCTCAGCTCTGGAACATGGCTGTCATAAATTCAGTGATCAGCTGAGTCCTGCTACTGTCTAAGGGTTCCTGGAGAAGCCCTCAAGGGCCCTAGGGAAGATGGTGTTTGCTGCCCGAGAGAAATCCACAGAGCAACTCCTGCTCTGCACCCACTTGTGGAAGTACATTGACATGGGTCCTGGGCCAGCAAGAGAGGAAGCAAGGGACCCAGGTGACAAGCTTAGTTAAAAAGATAGAGAAAAGCTAGGATATGCCCAATGTTAGGATATTCCTGTGTGATTTTTTTCTATTTTGTTCTATCTTTCCTGAGTCTGTCTGTCTCTGTCTCTCTCTGTATGTGTCTCTCTGTCTTGTTTCTCCCTCCCTCTCCCTCTCCCTTCCTCTCCCTCTCCACCTCTCTCTCTCTGACACAGTCTCACTCTATAGCCCAAAGTAGCCTTGAATGAATTCTTCCTTCCTCAACTTCCTGAGTGCCGGGATTACTGGAGAGCACAAACACAACCACATATCTGTCTTTATTTTTTTAATTACATTTATTTATTCTGATGGAAGCATCACAGTCCATGTGTAGAGGTCAGAAGACAACTTGTGGGAGTGAATTGTCTCTTTCCGTCATGGGGGTCCTGGGCCTTGAACTCTGGTCATCAGGCTCGGCAGTACTCTTTACTCATTGAGTTATCTTGCCAGCCACAAGTATTCTACTTTTAAAGGAGAAGACAGAGAAGAGGAGGAGGGAACCTTAAAAGAAGGAAAATTGAGAAACCTTTGAAAGTAGGCCCAGTCCAGCCTGTAAACTTAGCACAAGGATTGATATAAGTATGAGGTTAATATAAGCTGCATAGTGAGTTCAAGGCCAGCCTGGGGTGCACAGCAAAATCCTGTCTCAAAACAACAAAAATTAAAACAACAAACAAATGAATCCAACTATCACAAAACCTTTCAGAAATCATACATAGGCAACACTCAGGAAAATCTGAATTATTGAGTTACCACAGAAATCACCTGTTCCTACCTGGGAAAAGATCTAGAGGTAGAAGAAAACATCTCAGGCCTTGAGCTTCCTGAACAGCCATATGTGTGTGGCTTAATGACCAGGGAGCATGGGAGCCAAAGGAGGTTTTGGGGTGAAGCTGCCCTTGGCCATCTAACATTGTATGCCTATGTGACATTGTTTTTATGACTTTGGTACCCTCTGTTTGATTCAAGATGGTTGAATGAAGGGAGACTGTAGGTCCCAGCTTCCCTACCTATAAATACCTGTTCTGTCCAGTGGAGCTATAACACCTGAGTTTACAGTTTTATTTTTCCAGTGCTGTGGATGGAACCCAGGGCCTTATGTGTACTCGGCACACAATTTACTAGACACTGAATAACACCTTCGACCAGGAACTGAGATTTCTGTTGGAGTCCTGACATCTTTTTAGAGACAGGATCTCAGGTAGCCCAGGCTGGCCTTGCTATAGTCAAGGATGAATTTGAACTCCTTGACCTCTTGCCTCCATCTCCCACCTCCTCAGTGGTAAGATGGCTGGAATAGCTGGCATGTGCTACAAAGCCAGTTAATGTGGTGTTGGGCATTGAATCCAGAGCTTTGTGCATGCTAGGCACGCACTTTACCAACAGAGTTACCTCTCCAACCCCAATTTTGACACTTACCTACTACATGTGTTCCAGAAGTGCACTGAGCCACCGCTTTAAGCACAGGTCCATGGAATTTTGCTTTGCAGATCGTCAATAAGTCACCCCTCCCCGGCAGTGTGAAGTATTATTGAAAGTAGGGTATGGGATGGTAAGCTTTTTCTGTGAGAAATGCACACTAGAAAGCCAAATACATTTAAAGCTGGGGTGGAATTCAAGATGGCTTGAAATCTGTCTCTTAAAACACACAGCTCCAGGTTGTGTCTATGAGGCTGGAATGGCTGAAATCTGCTTTGTGACGAGTCACTCTTTCAGGGGAGTGGTGATTTGTTGGGGGCAAAGGTCAAGAATGCTAATTTCATGTCTTTTGCTCATCAAGTACCTTTAGGGGACTGCTAAACCAGTGAAAAATGGTTTGGAGTTCATACATCTTGTATTTCCTCGCCAAGCTTGCTTGGTGCCTGTTCTCCCTTGGGGCAGAGGAATGGATTGGTTCTGCAGAGCAGCTAAAACAGGTGGGCTGAAGGCCTTGCCTGACACAAGACAGCCCTCCAGGAGAAGGAAGGGCTGTCACCTGGAGTGAGTCCTCCAGGGTCAAAGCAAGAACACTCCAACTCACTGCAGAAAAGTGCTGAATCTCTAGTCTCTAGGAGACCCAACTCTGAGGCCTGCACTTTGCTTTCTAGGGGAAGAAATCCAGCCTGAGGTGGTGACTCGCACCTATAATCCCAGCATTTAGCCTGGTCTACGTAGAGAGTTCCAGGCCAGCCAGGGCTGTATAATGAGACATAGTCGAAAACAAGCAAACTAACAGCCTCCTCCCCCTTGTTCCAGCAGCATCTCACAGCGGAGGAAATGGATGCTGCCTCGGGGTAGGACAGTCTCTAAGGCTCACAGTTCCCAGTGGTCCACTAGGAAGGCCTCCTGACTCCAAGTATGCTCTCCTCTGCTTCCTGCATATCAAAAAGCTCTCCTTGGGGCTAGTGAGATGGCTTGTCCATTGAAGGTGCTTGGCAGCAAGCCATCTTGATCTGAGTTTGATTCCTGAGACCCACAAGGTGGAAGGAGAGAACCAGACTCCCACACGTTTTTCCTCCAACTTCAACGCAAGTGCTGCGGCACACAAGAAACCCTGCTCCCCACGCACACACAAATAAATGTAATATATATTTTTAAAGCCTACCCTGAATTGCCAGGATGCTGTGCTTTAGCTAATGTGGGAAAGCAATTCCTAAGCCTGCAGAAGCAAGTGTGAGCTAAAACCACTCAGAGTTCGTGTCTTTGCTGTGGTGGTGGTGGAGCATCCCAAAGATGTTTTCCATATTCAATTGTATCTGAAAAGGTCAGGCTTTTCAAAATAGAGCCTCATCCGCCTCCCCCCCACTCCTTCGGCTCCTGTCAGTTTGAACAGACAGTAATCTGGGCACATGCTGGAGAGGTAATTACATCCAATCTATGGAGGGAGGTGACAGAGCACCCCCCTCTCGGGCACCTCCCCCACCCCCATCTGCTCACAGCTTGCCTCTCCCTACTCAACTGCCCTTGGCATACTCAGACATTGTGGGCTCTCTCACTCTGTGTGAGCCAGCCAGCCAGGAGCAGTCATCAGTGAATGGCACTTAACACAAATTCAGCTGTTGACCAAGTCCCCAAGGTCAGCTAGTCAGCAACTTCTATAGAGGCCTTGCCATGGCTGAGTACTGCTCTGGTGGCAGTGAGAGGGGAAGGCGACAAAGGAATCAAAGGAGCCAGGGGCCCTTGTCTCCAGTGAGTTTACAGGCCTAATTAGGGACCGCCAAGCAATTCTCTCAAGAAAAGACTCAAGGATACTTAAAAAACAACACACAAGTGGGTGTGATGGGGAGGGAACGAGAGCCCAGCAGAGAGTCTAAGTTCCTTGAGGGGAGAATCCTGCTTTTGTGTGTCCGGAGGAAGGGCCTCTCCACTGCCTCATTAACTTTTGGCTAGGAAGAATTACAACAGACCTTAGGCTCCCTGGCCTCCTGTTCTTTCCCTAGAGGGCTCAAGGATCAGGTTGGCAAATACCAGCATTGGAGTGGCTTCCCATGGGGGAAATTTCCACACCTTCCTGAGCTGACTGAATAGGCTTTGGAAGCAAAGTGTCTACTCAGAGTTGAGCTTTGTGGACCAGGAAAAAAAAATGGTAAAGACTCCTCTTTTTTCTTTCTCTTTTTCCCCCTGTTTTGAAGCCCTTGTACTCTCCTTGAATTTCTTATCCTCTTGCTTCCAAGCTGGAATTATAAACATACACCCTTTAAGCCCGTTTTCTGTGGTGCTGAGGACCGAACCCAGGGTTATATGCATGCTAGGCAAGCACTCTCCCACCTGAGCCACATTGCCAGCCCTGACGGCGTCCTCTTACCATCTGTCTGTAATTGCAACAGAAATAATAATTATTGCAGCTGCTATATAAGGATAGGGCTCAATGTCTGCCATTTTACCTTGAGTATTCACTTGACATTTGAGATAAACTATTCCAGTGGAAAGGATGCCTTTCAAAGTACATGAAGACAATTAAGACTCTAGTTTAGCCGGGCAGTGGTGGTACCCGCACGTGGGAGGCAGAGGCAGGCAGATCTCTGAGTTCGAGGACAGCATGGTCTAAAGTGAGTTCCAGGACAGCCAAGACTGTCAAACACAGAGAAACCCTGTCTCAAAAAAACAAAAACAAACACAAACAAAAAAGACTCTCTGGTTTTTATTTGTTTAGCAACATGCATCTTCCAAACTAAAAAGGCATTTTCCGTTTAAGCTGGCAGTAATGAAAACTGCCAAAGTCCTCTGTCCAACTGGGAGCTCTTCTTCTGCAGATTGGTGAAAATGAATCTGAAAGGGACTCAGGACAAACAAGAACATGAGAAGTTCTAAGTGTACATGTCAGATCTTGTAAGATTTGCTGATCAACCCCATCTTCCTATAGCAGAATGTTTACCCAGTTGGGACATGAATTTAAACCAATGTTTGCATTACTAGATATTGAGACAGCTCCATCATGGCTTTTTGTCTGTTGTGAGACAGAATTTTGAGCTCAGACTTGGTTTAATTGGCCATGTAGTTCAGGCTGGCCTTGAACTCTCTGTCTTCCTGCTTCAGCCTCCTGAGAGCTGGATTACAGGAGAGGAGACGCCAGCTCCCTCTTGTGTGTTTTGTTTGGCTGCAAGCACTTTTACCCACAGAGCCGTCTCACTAGCCCTGAAAGGGACTATTTTTACTCCCGTTTTCTACCCAAGTAAAATGATGCTTAGCGATTAACGTCCCCAAGGTCACTTAGGAACGAAAGGGCAGAGAGGTGGTTCAAGGACAAGCTTGCGGGTGTACTCTATTAAATTTCATAGGAGCAGTGACTGAGTAGACTCTGAGCAGGAGGCTCTCTACCCTCAGCTGCCTCTCCAGTCCCAAGCTAGTCTAAACTGCTCTTTACCTCCCTGTGGACCTGAAGAAGAGCCTGTGGACGGGTAGTCCTGCACTGTACCAGGAAAGACTACCGTTCCCACCATGAGTCTTACTCCATGAAAAGGCATGGGATTGTTCAGGTTTGGGTTGGTGCCCAAAATACAGCCTTGCCCCAGGGAACGTGGCTGGGATCCTTCTGGCCTCAATGTGGCCAAAGGATTGTCCTTCTGTCACTCACCTGAAGCCTGGTGATACTAGTGACCTCTTTCTCTTTTGATACATGGGGTGTCATGTGCTAAGACCTAGCTGACAGCGAAGAACTGAGCCTGGGGACTCTCTGAAACCCCTTCCAGTGCCTGGGTGACAGTGTTCCAGAAAGCCTCTGGGATCAGGCAGCCTTCTTGGGATCAGGACCAGAAGCTGTGGCTAGACTCACATTCTACTTAGGAGGCAGATGCAAGATGGTGCTACCAGAACGGGGTGGGGTGAGGGAGCACTGTCTATATTGCTGCTCCTTATACATAATGGATCATAATTATAATACTTGGAATGTATGTGGGGCCTGCTTTCCAGAAGCTCTAAGCTTAATAGAGTACTTTAGTTTCTCAGTCTCTCACACACAGAGGCACACACACTTTAAAGAGCAGGCCAAAAAGTGTTATAAATAAAATTCTAGAACATGAGTGGGAGGAAAAAAACAGAAAAATTTCAGTGGAAGAGTTGAAACTGCACCAACTCTGTGTAGAGTGCTGACAAGCCCCAGTTGTGCTATGAATCAGAAACGGGGCTCTGCCCAGGGCTTCTCTTCTCCTTGTCAATCCATGTGGGAAATATGCCACGAATCCTCTTGGGGTTAGGAGAAGGCTGACAGGAAGAGAACGAAGGCAGTCTCTGTAACCTGGTGGGTGCTGATGGTTTGGCCACTGGGCCAAGCAGCCTTCCTTCGAGCCACACAAAGAGATGCTGTTGACCCCAGGGTTCAGCTCAGAGTTCATTTGCCTCTTCCTTCTCCTCTCCCTTCAAGCTGTAATGTCTCACACACTCATCCCTCTGCTGTCTCAAACCATCATCCTTTCTCAGAGGAATCAAACCCTTGGACATTACAAAACCCATATCTCAGCCAGGTGGTGCTGACGTACACCTTGAATCCCAGCAGTTGGGGAGGCAGAGGCAGGCGGATCTCTGTGAGTTTGAGGCCAGCCTGGTCGACTGGGTGAGTTTCAGGGCAGACAAGGCTACACAGAGAAACCATGTCACACACACACAAAAACCTTAAAATACTTTCAGTAAGTTTATGATTTCATGTTGGGTTGTGTTCATAGCTATCCTTGGCCGTGAGTGGCTGGCTTGTGGGCCTCCAACTGGATACACCTGACAGGTTCAATACATTTTGTTTTTCTGGGATGCCCTCACTCCTCCACCTGCCCCTTTGAGGCCCCTGTGTCATAAATACCTTCTCTGGTCTGGACCTGTCCACAGTGACCCCACCACACATTGCCTATCTCGATCGAACACACACTGCCTGCCTTGTGAGTTAATGTGTAGGTCGTTTCCAAGGCTGGATGCTCTCGGAGGAGAAGGCCCATACTGTGACTTATTCTTTGTTCAGTATGTATGCTCAATATGTGACTTTATTCTAAATTTCAATTTTAGAGGAGCTGTCCAGGAGGCATTCCTTGTTTTATGACTTTTATCATTGTTCTCTGTGGGTGTTGTGTGGAACTGGTTTTGTTTTCCTTTTTAAAATAATGTTTTGTATAAGCCAGGCTGGCCGACAACTTGCTATATAGTAGAGGCTGGCCTTGGACATCTATTCCTTTTGCTTCTGCTACTAGAGTGTTAGGATTGTAGGCCAGCACTACCATGCCCAGTTACAAAGTACCGGGGATGGCACCCAGAGCTTCACTTGTGCTGGGCAGGCACTCCATCAGCTGGACTACATCTAATTCCTTGCCATGGCTTTTTGAGACAGGTTCTTGCTCTATATCTCAGGTTCGACTGGAAATAGAACTCCAGCTAACCTCTAACTTACGATGCCCTCTTGCCCTGCCCCCCCCCCAATGCTGGGATTACAGCATGAGATCCTGCACCAGGCTTCTGGCTAGCTTGGGGACTTGAGATGAATCAAATAGCTGTACACATGACTCATAACTCCTATAACAATCTCTGTATTCTTTCCCACCCCCTGGATTTGGGTTTAGAGATATGTTGCGGTAAAGGACTGCTAATTTTCATGCCAAGGTAACATTTTCTAAAATAACGCTTGAGCCAACTCCATGGATCTAGAACTTTCCTATTCTGGAAGCCCAGGAAAGACACAGAGATGCTGTTAGGAAGTCCAGAGACATTTTCTTGAGCCTCTGCATATTACAAGCGAAAGAGCTAGTGAAAAAGACTGGCTCTGGATGGCTCGGAAGAGCTCTTCGAGAATCTGCTAAATAATATTTTTGTGTGCTGTTTGTAAATGTGACTCGCTTTGAAGCCATCTGTCACGCAGCCCTTTGCAGAGAACCGAGATGTATTTAAATCTGTGAAAATGAGTATATTTTTGTATCTACCAAAGCAAGGTTTTAATGGGTCCCTGCTGTGTGTTGTCCAGTGAGTTTTCCTAATTGTCAAGTGATGTTTTAATGGAATTCAAAAAGAGGGCATCGTGATGCACAGAGAGGCTGTGTCACAGTTCATCTTGGTGCAGTATGTCTTTGGGCACCAGATGAACAGAGCCAGGCATGAGAGAGGACTGTTTCTTCCTGGGTGCAGACTGAAGTCAGGCTTGGTACTGGCACACTTGGAGTTTAGGGAAAGCAGCTGAGGGGTGGTGATACGTGAGGACAGAGACCTACTACTCTTCCTTTCTTAGGAAAGAGTCTGTGAGTCTGGAACTGAGCATTGCTGACAGCTCAGCAATCTTGCCCTTATTTTATCTCCCCTGCAGTACTGCGAATTGAACTCAGGGCCCCAACATCCAGGCCATTATCACTTTTTTTTAAAGACAGGGTTTCTTTGTGTAGCCCTGGCTGTCTTAGAACTTGCTCTATAAACTAGGCTGGCCTTGAACTCACAGAGAATCCACCTGTCTCTTCCTCTGGAGTGCTGGAATTTAAGATGTGCGCCACCACCACCCGGTGCCATTTTCACTTTGAAGACATTTGTGCTTTCACTACTGTCTTTAGTTTCCATGGTCAATACCACCAGTGTGATGACGGTTGAGATGTTGAGATTATTGGTGGTGACATCAGCTATTCCAGGAAAACAATTGAAAATCATCAAAATGACTTTCCTCGTGTTGCACGGGGGAAGGGAAGTCAGAAAAAAAAACATGTATAAGGCTGATGACTTGGTTATAGATGTGGCCCAGGTAGTAGAGTGTTTCATTAGCATTGCAGGGGTCTTTCTGGGCTCCATCCTCAGCACTATCTAAACTGGGAGTGGTGGTACATACCTGTAATCGCAGCAGCACTCAGGTAGTAGAGGCAGAAAGATCAGAATCAAAGTCATCCTCAACTACATAGCAAGCTACAGGCCAGCCTGAGCTACATGAGACCCTATATCAGGAAAAGAAAAAGACGTATTACATACATAATGGCTGCTATGGATTGTCCATTGTGTCTTGGTGGAGGCATGTCTTCTCCACCTAATAAAACTAGTTTTTTTTTTCTCCCCCCGCCCCAGGCAGGGTTTCTCTGTGTAACTTTGGAGCCTGTCCTGGAACTCACTCTGTAGACCAGGCCAGACTTGAACTCACAGAGATCCTCCTGCCTCTGCCTCTCAAGGGCTGGGATTAGAGGCATGCGCCACCACTGCCCGGCAAAACTAGGTTTCCTGAAGACCATGTTTATGTCTGTGCAAAGCTGGAAGGAGATCTGGAGATGTGAGACAAGAAATTGGTAATTTGCAAAATTAGAACTCCATCAGAACACTCCAGATTCAGGGGCCAGTGACTGCTCACCATGCTGTAGATAGACTACTCAAACTACTTTCCCAAGAGGGGAATGGTCTAGAACCATTCCAAAATAATGTATGTCAAAACTCAAAAGAACTGAAAAATTGTACTCCCACAAATGCATGCAAGGACATGTTCATAGCAGCATTTTTTTATTTTTTATTTATTTATTTTTTTTTTGGTTTTTCGAGACAGGGTTTCTCTGTGTAGCTTTGTGCCTTTCCTGGAACTCACTCTGTAGACCAGGCTGGCCTCGAACTCACAGAGATCCGCCTGCCTCTGCCTCCCGAGTGCTGGGATTAAAGGCGTGCACCACCACCCCCCAGACCTCATAGCAGCATTATTTGTAATAACACACTTTAGTGTTCAGTGTTATCCATTGATCACTGAATGACCAAGCCAAACAAAAATCTCACTGTAATACAAATACAGTAGTCCCTCCTGGTCCAGTTTTTTTTTCTGTGTTTTCAAGTTCCTATAGCAATCATAGTCAAAATTGTTAGATAGAAAATTCTAGAAATAAACAATGTGTACTCTGATCTAAGGGATACCAGAACATAAGCACTGTAATACCATGACAGTTGATCTGATCACTAAGATGTCTATCAGGGTCTAATGGGTAGGTAGCCAATACAGCATGGATATAGGACAAAGGACTGATTCATTTCCAGGCTGTGATGGAGCAGGCTAGTGAGAGGTTTTATTATAGTACTTGGAATAGCTCCCCAGGGATAGATAGATGGAGAAGTTGTACTGTACCTAAGGCCACATTACATGACCATGCCTGCATCACTCACCTCAACACACAGGCATCGTATCACCAGGCATCATTACGAGAAGGATGAATACAGTACAATAAGGCATTTTCTGGGCCAGTGAGATGGCTCAGTTGGTAAAAGTACTTGTAGCATGAATCTTAAAAGGTCTCATTAATAAAAACAAACCTGGAGCCGGGTATTGGGGTGAATGCTGGAAGATCAGGGAAGCAGAACAAGCCACAGCTACCTCACCTTGCCAATTCCTCAGCTGATCCTGTTTCCTCAGATTGGATGCCTCTGAGTCCTCATCCAGAATGAATCTCAGCTGAACTGTTGCTCAAAAGCCTAAAAGCTTAACTAGGCTCTAGTTCCTCATCCTCATGCCTTAAATACCTTTCTGCTTCCTGCCATCACTTCCTGGGATTAAAGTCTCTTGTTACCTCGCCTGGCTGTTTCCAGTGTGACCTTGAACTCACAGAGATCCAGGTGGATCTCTGCCTCTGGAATGCTAGGATTAAAGGCGTGAGTGCCACCATTTTCTGGCCTCTATATCTAGTGGCTGTTCTGTTCTCTGACCCCAGATAAGTTTATTAGGGTGGACGATATATTGGGGAACACAATATCACCACAAGTACTTTCTGTCCAAGCCTGACATCCTAAATTCAATCCCCAGAACCCATAGTGGAAGGAAAAGACTGACTCTTGGAAGTTGCCCTCTGATCTCCAAAAGTGTTGTGATACATATACACCCTCCCACACGAAGCCCCCACTCATACATATTAATAGAAATAAATACAAATAGTTTTTTATTTAAAAATTTAAGGTCAAGGGGTTGGAGATTTAGCTCAGTGGTAGAGTGCTTGCCTAGCAAGCGCAAGGCCCTGGGTTCGGTCCTCAGCTACGGAAAAAAAAATTTAAGGTCAAATACGTTTATATAAATTTCATTATAGTATATTGCCATAATTCATTTAATTTTATTGTTGCTTGTCAATGAAACTATATCATGACATTTATAGAAAATAACATAGGATAGAAGTAGGAGTGTAGTTCAGTGTTAGACCTCTTGTCAAATATGTATAAGGCCATAGGTTCCAACCTAACACCATGAAACAAAAACAAGCCAAATAAGCAAAGCTCTCAAAACACAATTTTAAAAAGACTCTCACATATGCATATGGAGGCATCTGGGAATGTGTCCCCAGAGGAGACTACTGTATTTAAGATTAGACAGTAAGATGCTGGGCTGTGGTGGTGCACTCCTTTAATCCATTCGAGGCCAGCCTGGTCTACAGGTAGCCAGGGCTACAAAGAGAAACTCTGTCTCAAAAAAAAAAAAAACTAAAGAAAAAAATATAGTAAGCACAGTGTTCAGAGCATAGGCTTCAGGATCAGAACTGAGCACTTTTGGCTCTACCAGTGCGTGCCCTTGGACATGCGATGTAGACAAGCAAACACAATTTCCTTATCTATGAAATGGACATGATGCTAGTAACAATTCATGGAGTTGCCGAAAACATTGCATAACCCACGAGGAATACTCAAAAGATGATAGGAAAATATTTTGGAGACGTGCATAGATGAGAAGAGGTGGTCTGCGGTCAGATAGCCGCTACTTCCACCAGTCTCAAAGGAACACTCAGGTCCTGAACCAGCACTGCGCTGTCAAAACGCAACAGCTAAGCCAGCTGTGGCGCAAGCCTGCCGTTTTAGCACTACGGAAGTGGAGGCTAGAGGATCAGGAGTTCAAGGTCAGTTTCTGCTAAATAATGAATTCAAAGCCAACCTGGGCTACACACAACCCTTTCTGAAAAATATAACAACAAAGAATTCAATTTATAGTGTTCAGGTCAGAGTAGATGACTGTCGCAGCATAAAACTGTTTATTTTATGTTTTGCAGTACTGGTTATAGATTTATATATGCTAGGTAAATAGGCTACCATTGAGCAATATTTGATTAACATATATTAATTATTCATTATAATAGGTTTCACGATATTTTCATACATGTATACAATGGATGTTGATCATATTCAACTGACATTACCCTCTTTTATCTCCCTCCCACTCCGACTAGTCCACTTTCTCTTTCTCTTCCCGACTAGCCCTTCTTGTACTTTGATGTCTTTTTTTTTTAATGATCTACTGAGTTTCATTAGGGTTGCTTACTGGTGCATGGGTGGGGAGTTATTCACAGGGGCTACATCACTGAAATTTAAAGTGGTCCCCTACTCCCAAGGTCCATCAACTGTCTTTAGAGCTTCACAGATGATGTTTACTGGTTTTCTCTGAGGTTGAAGTATTCCATCCTGTAGGGGAGCTCCTTAAGCCAGAAGGTAAACAACTTAATATAAGCCCAGGAAGTCCCTGAAACTGACCGGGTGCACTAGGCCCCCTTCTTCGCAAGAGTAAACAAGCCAAGCTGCAAAGAAAACTCTCATACCAGCCAAACTGCCTGGAAGAAGCAGAAGCCAGCAGAGCTGCATGGAAGAGGTTTAGACTGACTGAGGCACCAGGAGAGGACACTCTCCAGCCTGTTGAGCTGCCTGCAGACTGTGCAGTGTGCTCTAGGCTCCCAGCTTTGTGAGCTGCCACCTGTGCTGGGGTGGACTTTGGTGATGCAGCTTTGAGACTTTTCTGCTCCTGTAAGTAAGCCCTCACCCATATTCCTGTAAGTAACCCCTATAATAATCATTGGATCACCAAGATGAACTTTGTGGTATCTGTAGTTTAGTCTGTCATGGGCTCCCTGTCTGAGGTGAGTAATATGTGTGATGTGTTTCCCAGGGAAAGTTTGCTCACAGAACAGATGTGTCTTTCTAAACTGGCCGCACTGGCCTAAAACTTACTATACAGCTAAGGCTAGCCTCAAACTTGAGATATTCCTGCCTCAGCCTCTTGAGAAGTTGGGATTGTAGGCATGCATCACCAGGCTCAGCCCAGTTTACTACTTTTAAGCAGCACAACAGTCGGTAACCTAATTTCTCCTAAGTAGTGAAGAGCGGCGCTGCCCCCTCAACAGAATTTGTTATTTTTTTAACATGGGGTCTCATGTAGCCCCCGCTGGCCTTGAATCCACTATTTACCTGAATTGACTTAGAACTCCTGATCCTCTTTCCTACCAGTTTCCAGTGGAGTCTTCCACTTACCTGGTTTCTACCTGCTTTTTTCCTCTTGGCTCTGTAACTGATAATGACCCTAGTTGGATGCTATGATGCTTTTGTCTCTATTTTCAACTCTTTCCCAGATATCGTTATAGTTACTTTTCCAGATTTTCCAGCTCCTGGGTATGCTGGGCAGACCCTGGTAACTTAACTCTGATTTCTACTCATCCCCTTCACCCTTATACCTACCTAAGGGGTTTCAAAACCATGAATTTTAGAGAGTAGATAATTGATAAACATTTGAAGCTAAGTGTAAGAAGATATAATTGAGATATAAGTAATAAAAAAAACAGGGAACATTAGACTGGTGAGAAAAAAGCAAGGAAGAAAAACAAGATCTTCTCTTTACTAGGACAGTTATGGTCGCTTAAACATATATGTACACAGATATATGTATACACAAGCATGTGACTAGGTTGCACATAAGCATAGATATTTTTACCTATATGCAATATGTATGCACATATATACACATGTAGCTTTAGATGATTAAATTTCATATGCAGTCATATAAACCATCTCCAAACTATATAATATAATCAGTAACTTAAAGATAAGTTACATAATGTATATACATATGTACACATACATCGTAGTCATGTTTTGTTGTATTTCTCCCATTTGGTATTAAGGAATGACATGCATATGGTGACATGCACAAATCTGAAGTGATACATTTTTGCATATATATGTACCCATGAAACTACCACTTGGATCAAAATGTAGAACATTTCTAGAACCCCAGAAGGTTTCCTCACATTTCTTTCTTCAGAGTAGCTAAAATATTGAGTAAACTCAGCGTATTTTCAAAATCATATCACTTGCAAATTTTTAGGAAAGTCAAGTAGTTTATCGGGCATGGTGTCACGTGCCTGTCATCACAGCCACTCAGAAGGCTGAGGCAAGAGTGTTCAAGTTTTTGGTCAGCCTGGGTAACTTAGCAAGATCCAGTCTCAAAGTAAAAATTCAGAAGCCTGTGGTGTGTTTGGAAGGGGATGGAGCTTAGTGGTAGAGTATTTAGCATGTCAAAGTCCCAAGGTTCTATGCCTAGCCACATATATGTAGCCCCACAAAAGAGGCAAGTAGATTCATAGGAATTCACATTTTAAATAAATAAAAGGTAGGAAATTAGACTAGGTTATTTAAAGGCAAGGATGTGGCTCATTTGGTAGAGTGCTTACCTAGCACACCCACAACCCTCTACATTTTGCTCCCCAGCATGCTAAAAAAAAAAAAGACAAGCTATTTATTTACTTTGAGAAAGAGTCTCATGTAGTCCAGGCTGGCCTCAAACTTACTATGTAGCCGCAGATAATGCTGAACTCGTAGTCCTCCTGTCTCTACCTCCACAGTGCCCGCCAGGATCGTAGGCTCATGCCACCACACTTGGTTTATGTGAGACTGGAGACGGAGCCCAGGGCTTTGTGCATGCTGGAGAAGTACTACCAATTCAGCTACGTCCCAGCTCTCAAGAATTTTTTTTGTTAATATATCTTTTAAAATAATCCCTAAAATTGCCAGCCAGTGATGGCAAACACCTTTCATCCCAGCACTCGGGAGGCAGAGGCAGGTGGATCTCTGAGTTAAAAGCCAGCCAGAGCTACACAGAGAAACCCCGTCACGAAAAACACAATCAAATCAAAACAAAAAAGGAAAGAACGAAAGAAAAAAGAAAAAAAAAGAAAAAAAATCCCTGAAATCAAAGGAAGCAAACCAGGGCTATCTTGGAGGTCGTGGATATGGAGGGGTAGAGAAGAACCTCATTTTCGAAGTCCTCATGTCTGCCAGGAGGTGCCAGGTCCTTTGAGAACTACTAAGAAAATGCCAGTTAGAATGATTATAGAAAACCAGGCTGACTGAAGGAAGCTAGCATCTGTTAGCATGGAGGGACATGGGAAAGCCACCCCCCTGTGCTGCGTGTCTTGGATTCCATTCTTTGCCAGGAAGGAATGTGTATGCAGGTTTCAGGCTCCTGCTCATTTGAATGCGTTATTGTTAGAGCAGCAGGAACAGCAGCAGTTCCGCAGACATTGCCCATCAGTGGTTCAAAAAAATGACAAATGTCAAACTATGTCTGACCTGCTCTCTGACACTTTTATCTGTGCTATCTCTTTGGAATAGAAATGCCTGCTCCCCGCTGGGTCTTCTTAAAAAATGCATATTGTCTCTTCACATAGAAGGCTGAGGATGATGGGGCTTCGGAAAAGAGTCGGGGGGTGGGGAGAAAAAGAAGTGAAGGAATTCATTGCAATATCTCAGTTTTGAAGTTCAAGTCCAAAAACCTGGCGGGTTGCACCGGCCCTCCGTTAAGAACTTTCTTATAGCCACTTAAGGGATTCTGTTGCTTTGTAGGTGCACTTTGTTTTTGCCAGTTTCTTGATCCTCACTGCAGAGAAGCAGGTGTCTTAAAGTCCAGTTGGGGGAGGGTGCCCCTCAGTGCCTTGAAGCCCCTGGAGAGTGAAACTGTCACAGGGTAAATGATTTGCTTTGCTGTAGGAGGGCAATCCCATATAGTATCATGGACCACTACTTCTTTACCAGTTTCCTGTACAAAGATTAAGCACAGCCATCAATATGCAAAACAAGCAAACTGAGATGGCTGTCTCCATGTAGATGTGGGCTCTACTCTCACCCCTAGCTTAAGACCACTGATCTCCCAAGTGTCCAAAGTCTTTACTGAACCAACTCTTTATTTTATTTACTTGTTTGTTTAAAAACAATGTTTGAGCTGTGCAATGGTGGCGCACACCTTTTATCCCAGCACTCGGGGAGGCAGAGCCAGGCGGATCTCTGTGAGTTCAAGGCCAGCCTGGGCTACAGAGTGAGATCCAGGACAGGCTCCAAAGCTACACAGAGAAACCCTGTCTCAAAAACAAACAAACAAACAAACAAAAAAACAAAGAAACAAACAAAAAAACCAAAACCAAACCAAACCAAAACAATGTTTGAGTATCTCAGCATCAAGTATCAAGACTGACCTTGAACTTGCTATGTAGCCAAGGATGATCTTGAACTTCTTGCTCTTCTTGCTTTTACCTAGGCTTATAGGCACACACATCTGCGTGCGTGCGTGCGTGCGTGCGTGCGTGCGTGTGTGTGTGTGTGTGTGTGTGTGTTCTGCCAGGGACTGAATTCAGGGCTTTGTGCACACCAGGCAAGCACTTAACCAACTGAGTTGCATCCCTAGTTCCTAGATCACTTTTTTTTTCAAACAAAAATTTCATAGTGTTTAGGATGAAGGCAAAGTCTGTCATATTCTAGGTAAATTCCCTATCACTAAGTTATTTCCCAAGACCTAGAATCAACCTTTATATAAAAGAAGTACTCACATAGTATAGCTTGCTTGGTTGCTCAAAAAGTTGAAGAACTAAGGGACAGAGAGAACTATTGGGTGAAGTTTAGTCTGAAGATAGGCTGAATTTGTCCAAACAACTTTTATTTATTTATTTAGTCAGAGTCTCATGCAGCGCAGACTTGCCTGGTAATCATTTTGTCGCCAAGGGTGATCTTGAACTTCTGATCCTCCTGAACTTTACTTCTCAAATTCAGGGATTACAGACATGTCCTACCAATCCAAGTTTATGGGGTACTAAATATTGAACCCAGGGCTTCACTCTACTGACTGAGATATATCCCCAGTCCTGTCCAAACAAACCTTTAACAGTTCTAAACTAGTTGCACACTTTGAAAACCAGAAGATTTCAAATAGAAGTCTTTTCTTTCCCTGAGAAAATGCCCAATTCTTGGAATAGCTCCTGGAATGCTGAGGGGAAAAAACTCTCAGATACTGTGGAAGGACAAGGTTGGCAGTTGTTTGCTTTCAGAGTCTAGAGACAGGAGCTGCTTTTGCTTCTGCTTGGAGTTCCCCGGCAGACTTTCTAGAAGAGTGCTATTGCTATCCCACTTGAAACCTGAAGGATAAATTTGAAAGAACTATCCATGGAATGGAGAAGAGCAACAGTGTATTCATAGGACGCATCTAGTGAGGACGCAATGAATTCACGACAGGAGAGGGAAGGACATGCTCTTATTGGCTCACACAAACAATTTAGCACAACTAGGGAAGGAATCCACTTTCTTCTCCCCATCTTTGTATTTGACGGTGTGGGGAGCTGACCAGTTGGTCAAAAGGACCTGATTCAACTTATTCTCTTGGCTTGGAGGACAGCACAATGTGTGCTTCATTTCCTCTGCAGGAGATGAGAACCTCCTCACCTGGGAAAACTGTGGTGTGCTATAGGTGCATTCTGTCTAAGATGTCCCCTAAAGACCTGAAGCAGATTCGGTGGCTTTTAGAGGCTAGAGTGGGAAACTGGAGGACTCATGAATATGTGGCTTGCTTTCTGGCTTTTGAAAATGTTCTGGAACTAGCTATGGTACATTGTGACTGAGCTGTGTACTTTATTTGTGTGTACATGTGCAGCTGTATGTGTTTGTATGTGTGCAGACGCATATGGAGGTCAGAGGTCAACCTTGGGTGTTAATCCTCAGGAGCCAATCACCTTGCTTTGTGAGACAGGGTCTCTCATTGGGACATAGAGCTCAGAGCACACTGATTGGGCTAACCTGGCTGGCCAATCGTGTTTCACCCTCCCTAGCACTGGGGTTACAAGTGTGTGACTGCACTGGGCTTTTGCACACTGCTTCTGGATATTGAACTCTGTTTCTCATACTTGCATGCCAAGCACTTTACCAACTAAGCCAGTTCCCCAGCTCTCAACTGTATATATTCAAATGGTTAAAATGGTCAATTTCATGTGGTCTTAACCATAATAATATTAAAAAAAAAGGGTAGAAACCAAATCAAATCGAAGTCGTGTGAAGTCTTCAATTGTACGTACAGCCTCCAACACACTGGTGGCAGAAGACCTACCCATCCCCCCCTGCACCTCCCACCCCCTGGGGTAGGTGCATCTCCTGCCTGTTGGAAGCTGAGGTGGGGGAGGGGAGAGCAGCAGGCACTAGGGCCATCTGAAAAGCTTCCTTCTGGGTGATATTTGTTTCATAGATTACCAGTTGTTCACCCTGTTTGTGTTTCAATGAAAGGCAGCTTTGAAGTGGGAGCCGCCTCAGAGCAAGGCTTGGGGTTCCTGCCTTCTCTGGTGAAGTTCAGACTTGTCCAGATCTGCCTGGAGCCAGAGGTTACTGTTTCTGGTAGAAAAGGCTAAAGTTTTGGTTAATAACATGCTAAGAGGAAGAGCATCAGCGGCTTGAGGGGACAAAAATGAACTTCTCTTGCTGTGAGAGGCAGTGTTCCAAGTGTTCCCCTTTATAATGTAGGGGAATCCTTTCTTCTCTTATAGTCACTGAATTTCATTTCATTTCATTTTGAAAGAGGGTCTGGTGTAGCCCAGGCTAGCCGCAAACTCCTTATGTCCCTGAGGCTGTTCTTGAATTCTTGATCTTCCAGCCTACACCTTCTGGGGTTATAGGTGTGTGCACCATATACCCAGTTCAGAGTTTCATTTTACTATTAATGTCGGTTGCATCTTGGATCATCTTTCCCTTAGTGAAGAATACCTTTCAGTATGCATCCATGAAAGTTAAGTGCTAGCAGTGCTAGCAGTGCCTCAAGGACCTCATGGTTGTCAGTTTAAGAATTACCTGGACTATTCAAAAGATCATTGAAAATGACAGGAAATTCAATGCAGCTGAGTTTGCACAATTTACATGTGCTGCCAGACCTCAGAAATTGAAAGTCCCAACTGGATGTGTGCTGTACGCCTCTAATCCCAGCACTCAGGAGGCAGAGGCAGGCGGATCTCTGAGTTGAAGGCCAGACTGGTCTACAGAGTGAGTTCCAGGACAGCCAGGGCGGCATGTCTCAAATAAATAAACAAACGAAAGAAATCGAAAGTCTCAGTTACAGACAGGTCACAGTGCGTCTGTTCATGCTACTGGTCCATAAGAGTTAATATAACGAAGAGGAGTCGGCTCCACTGGTTTCTGTGGCTCCTCACGGCCAACCATGTCAACGAGGTTTACAAACACAGTGCAGGAAGTCTCAGCAAACCCTCTGAGGGCGATAATTGTAATGATGGTTCATATCTTCACCCTATGTAATTTTATGGGAATTGAGAGTCTAGCCAAATAATAAGCTCCAGCCCTTTTCATCTACCCAGTTCCCAGCACACTCCCGAGGTGTCTGAGGCACTTCTCACCCTAACCTCTTAAAGCAGATTGTAACAATAACAACAGTAATGACAAGTTCACAATCTGCACAGTTCCCTTCATTAAAGGAGCCTTGGGAGCTTCAAAAACACTCATTAATGGAATCTGACAAAGCTTGGAAGGTGGGAAGACTCACCCATTCCCAGTTTTTTTGTGGCTAAATGTAGACTGGGAAGGATTGGAGATCCTGGGCTAACATTCCTAGTGACCAACAGGGCCCCCTATTCAAGAGTCCGGGTTTTGGACCCATTGCCTTTAGGTGAGTGCTAATGACTAGCGTTTCCTTTCTCCCTGCAATGCCTCAGTTCTAATACCTACACAGGGCAGTGTGGGGCCAAAAGGTCTCCTGAGCAACCTTGAGTGAGCTTCATCTACTCAAGGTTCAAATATTTTTCTGGCCAGTTTGCGAGTTTGTTTATATTTATTGCAAAACCTAGGGCATGCGTGGGAATGGAACATTGTGTGGGGATGAGAAAATGATTGCCAGAGTTAGGCACAAGCCTGTGTTAATGGGTGAACACTGTGTGATGGGAAGCTAGTCCAAGGAGGCCAGGTGAGCCTCTCAGGCCAAGTCTCTCCCCTCTTTGGAGCAGAACAACGCCAGCAACGTGAGTGGGTGCCTTCCTTGCCCAGGCGCTGGTTAGGAGAGGCCCTGGATGCCCGGTGGCAGGAGTGAGGCGGGTATTGGGGCTGAAGGGCTGTGTGCTGCTTTGGCCCGCGGGGACAGCCTGTCAGGTGGCTGTGGAGAAAGGTTTGTGGCTCAGACAGGGGCTAAAGGCTCCAAGACCCAGGCCACCAGGATCCCTGGGACTTGGGCCCTCAAGCGGGAAGAAGCTGGCCTTTCCTCTCCTAGCGGGGGGCGGGGGGCAGGTTCCCCGCCTCTTGAGGAGGAGGGTAGGAGGGAGGAGTTCAGCAGGGCGTGTCGCAAGTAGGAGTACCGGGCGCCCCGTGCGGGGCCCCCTAGGAAGTGGATTTAGCCTGCTCCGGATCCAACCCAGCTTCCAGGTTTTCTCCCGGCCCGGCCCTGCGTGCTCCCGCCTGTCTCGGGCTCCCCCCCACCCCAGTGCCCGCCCCCTCCCTCCCTAGGGCCGCCCCGCTTGGCCAAGTTTGCGGAGCCTCGCTGCGCGAGCCGGGCCAGTCAATCAGCCGCAGAGCTGAGAAGGGCACAACCGTGCGGCCGAGGGCAGTGAGCTGAGCCGAGCTGGGTGAGCGGAGCAGCGCCGGGTAGCCGGAGCCCCGCGCCAGCGATCACCCGCCGACGCCGCCCACACTCTGCTCTCCTGCGACGCCTGCCACCTTCCCTTCCTTCCCTGAGCCCCTCCGCCCCTAGCCAGCTGACCCGGGATCTCTAGCCTTTGGAGCCCCGAGGTCACCGGTCCTCGTCCTAGTTCTCTTGGGTCCCGTGCCCAATCCACGCCTTTTTCCTTGTACCCCACCCTGGCTGGGCGCCTGGCACGGGGGACCGTTGCCTGACGCGAGGCCCAGCTCCACTTTTCGCCCGCTTCTCCTCCTCTTGCCCTCCTCCTCCTTTGCTACCAACTCCAACTCCTCGTTTCTCGCTCCACTCGCGAGTCCTTGACTCCGCGCCTCTCCGCCCGCTCTGCAGCACCGCTTCCCATCCGGTCTCATTCTGTCCCCCAAAGGTGGGAGCGCGTCCGCCCGGGTCCGTACCATGGCACGGTTAGGCTTACTCGCGCTTCTCTGCACCCTGGCCGCGCTCAGTGCCTCGCTGCTGGCTGCGGAGCTCAAGTCGAAAAGTTGCTCGGAAGTGCGACGTCTCTACGTGTCCAAAGGCTTCAACAAGAATGATGCCCCGCTCTATGAGATCAACGGTAGGTGGGAATTCTCCCCCCATTACCGAGCGGTGGGCACCCCGGGAAAGGGACGGCCTCCCACGCCGCACCAGGTAGCCGAGAAGGAGAAACCGGCAGGCGGGAGCCAGCTCCGGCGCGGAGCGGGCACCGCCAGTGGAGGGGCGCCGCCGGGTTGTCCAGTGCCACTCCGGTGCTCTGCTGCTCTCCCCGTCCCTCCCCACCCTAGCCCCCCAAGTCTTCTCGGTCCCGGGAAGACACTAAGGACTCTGGCCCTCAAAGTGCAGGGCATGGGCTCTCTTGCCTTTTCCGGGTTGAATTCCTTACTGGGCTCCCCGCTTTGTTGTGTGGGTGACTACGAGGCCGAGTGGGGGCGGGGTGGGGGAACCTCCTGGAGTTTGCAGATTCCTTGGGGCGCAAAACGTGCGACTTGAGAATAAGTGGTTCATTGACGTTCTCCTAAAACCCCTCTCCCCGCCTCTCTTTCACGGCTGACACAGTGCTGCAAGGCTTTAGAAGTCACCTTTAAAAAGCGAACGACCCCCTTTACTCTCCACTCTTCCAAATCCTGACTTGGGAAGTCTCCAGCTTTCCGGAAGGTGTTGGATAAGAAGGGTATTTCCCTCCCTTTTTTCTTTTCTCACCTCATTTTAAGGGTTAATTGCACTTTCAATTACAGACCTTTGAAAGGACTGATTACAGGAAACCTGAATCTCAGTTTGGAGATGGTTATGCAAATGAAGATGGCTTTGCCTCTGAAAAAGTTCACCGGATTTCAGCGCTGGGGGTGCGTGGGGTATTTGTGGAAGCCCTCCTGGAGCTCTGGGGAGGCAGTTCCACGGGTACACCCTCCTCTCCTGGTCGCGAGGTCTGAGGCCCGCCGGTGGCAGTGCCTGGGCGAGCCCTCCTTCCCTGTTGTACTAGATTTTCGCAGCTGCCAACTGTTGCGCACAGCCCTGCGGGTTGGCGCCCGAAGCGGCACAGGTTGCTTGTTCACCCCAGGGGCTCAGAAAGAACCACGAATCTAACTGGCTGTTGGCCAGCTTAACCTAACGGAGGAGTTAGAGATTCGAGCCCCAAAGGCCAAACCTCCATTCCGAACCTTTCATGGAAGTGTGCAGAGTGCGTCTTTGCCTCGCCGTACTGGTTGCCCGGGTGGGGCAGGCAGGGGGCCAGCAGCCAGTAAAGGAAATACTGTAATTTTAACCAGGCGCTTCCAAAGGCTTAGGAAAACTTGGGGGTCATCTTTTGGAAGAGCTATTAATAACCTTGGAGATTAAGTGCAGTCATCAATTACATATAAATTACAAAAGTAATTGAGGGAAGTTGCTGGGCACTTTGAGAGTGTAACCGGCCTTGGTCTAGAAATAGAACTGAAGAAATTGTTGGTAGTAGCCCAGGCGTCCACTGCACCTTGGCAGTTGTCAAGTAACTCACACGCTTCTGATGAAAGGCCGTTTGCCCTTCAGCAGCCTGTCTTTTTGGGAGCTCAAGTATGTCGTCCCAGCCTCCTGATTTTATTGGTTGTAGCGCTCTGAAAAGCCCCCTTTCTTTTCCCTCTTCCTCCTGCCCTGCCAGTAAAAGAGAACTGAACCAGCAGTCGGCGAAGCTTGGGGGCTCTGCAGGTCAGACCTGGGGTCTTTGTGCCCTGCACAGTTTGGGCCTGGGTGCTTCAGAGATGATTGCCGTGAAGGTTACAGTTGTCATTCCCACGTTCTGAAGGGAGGCATGCAGCTATGCACTTAATGGGAAAGTGACAGGTTTCCATCTGCTCCTGCAGACAATATGTGCCTTTGAGATGGACTAGAGGCATTTCAGGAGTGGGCTACGAAATCACCCCCCCCCACCCAGTTTCTTCAGGTTTGTGGTGTGCAGTCTCTAGAGATGTCAGGGCATCTTCCCCAGCCAGCATCTAATGGAAAAGGAAGTTGGAAAGGTGTTCAGGGACACTAGGTGTCCCCTTGGATTGTCATCAGCTCTGGAAAACACCTGAGGTACATTTTTGCATAAATGTCTATCTGGACCCCCACCCCCCACAAAAAAAGATAGGGGAGTTATTAGTGACCAGCAGCAGGAAATGGAAGCTAATGTGCTCACACCCAAAACATTTTATTCTTTTTGTCTTGTCCTTCATCTCCCTCCCAGGGCTGCTGCTTTTATTTCCCCTTTTGAATGACCTACTGGACCGCATTCTCCTGAGGAACAAAGGAAGTGCCTTTTTAGCTGGAATCCTTGGAAGACCACCAAGGACTTTAGCTCATGCAGTGCAATTTTGCACCACTTTCAACAATAACAAAAATGCATGACTGAATGGCTCAAAAATGTGGAGTGTTAGAGGCATTCATTTGAGTCTAGGACGCTGTCACAACACAGACAGACCCAAGCAAATACCTTTAGACGGCCCCCGGTAGAGAATTAGGATAATCTTTATCATCGCCCTGGCCTCTCCAGAGCACATTAGCCTCATCTTGTGTGGACTATCCTCAGATAATTTTGGCCACTTGGGGAGGCAGTTGTGGGGAAGTCAATGTAACGACTTGGGTTCAGCATTGGTCCAAATGAATTAGATGCCAAGCACTTTATTTGGGAGAACTATCTATTTTCTTCAAAGCCAGAGATGATTTTATAGGCAAAGTGTTGGAGTGTCTAGGTGACTAGTTCATTGACCCTTGGGCTAATCCAAGTTTAAAGTTTCATTTGGAAAGAATGGTGAGGATTGAATCCAGGGTTTTGTATGTGCTAGGCAAGTGCTCTACTACTGAGATACATATCCCCCTTCTTGAAATTTTATTCTTGATAGCCTTCCACTTGGCCTTCTAGAGGTCTTGGACAGACTTGGAGAAGAAGAGATGTCCTGAAGGACTCTGAGTTCTAGATCGTAGTTGGGATGATCTGATCTTGATGTGTTCTCAAGGATGTTAGAGAATGAAAGTACAAACCTACCAGGGTTTTCAAGCGAGTCCTGCATTGCCCATGCTCTTGACTTCCATTCTTTCCACTTAATGGCCAGTCCAGATGCTGTAATCAAAAGCATCTGTAGCAGCTTTCATTGGCCATATCTTTTTGGAGTGCCTGCTATGTGAAGTATTCTGTGCTCAGCATCACAGAGGCAACAAGAAGGGCAGGAGATTCACCCCCCCCAAAAAAAAAACCCCACCTTCCTGGTAGTAGGGAGATAAGCCATTCACACATACTTCAAATGCACTAAGAAGTGTGATAAGTGCCATGTGAGTAAGATGAGAAATGAGGACTTGGGAGTATCTCAGTGGTAAAGCATGTGCTTAGCATGTGCCAAGCCCCAGTCATAAAATAGAAAAAAAAAACTAAACAACAACAAAAAACAAAAACAGACAAACAAAAAACAAGGAGAAGGGGTTGTGACTAGAGTATTAAATAGTTAATGATAGTTTGTTAGTATAAAATAATACGTTATCTAAAATTCTAACTATTTTATTATGATATGCAACAACTAGCATTAATAGCCTGCTGGAATTGCCTTAAAGATCATGGCATTTGGTTAGAAAGAGTATTGACTTGTAAAAGGTCCTTTTTCACGGTAACATGAATGATACCAAGGAGAATTTGGTGCTGGTCACTGTGATCTTGGAGTCTTTGTTTCCTGCTCCATTTATCTTCATGAGCATGTATCTGGGAGCATGTACCTACACTTGAAAATGCTTGCATGTGTATCTCAAAGGATTCTGGGAATTACTTATGTTATGCTGGGACAGAGTGGGGAAGGGAAGGAGAGAGATACTGTGATTTTACTGTAAATGAGACAATATTTGTGTTGTCCTCTTTCTGCTGAGTTGGATTTTTGTTGTTGTTTTGTTTTGAAACAGGGTCTCATGATGTAGCCCTGGCTGTTCTGGAACTGGCTCTGTAGACCAGGCTGGTCTTGAACACACAGAGATCTGCCTGCCTCTGCCTCTCAAGTGCTGGGGTTAAAGGTGTGTATCACCACTGTCTGGCGTGGGTTGGATTTTGTTACTGAATTTGTGATCTCTTAACCTATCGGCATCATCAGTTTGGCTCCGTGTGTTTCATCTGAGAGGGTCTTATTGAGCCCCAGGGCCTGTGTCTTAAGTATTAAAGCAACTGTCTTCCGGGTGTGCTCAAAAAAGAACTTAGTAGCGGTTCTGGCTTCTGCAGTTGAATCTCTTTTAGAGTGTGTAAATATAAAATATTTGATTCAGCGTAATTACTATTTTCCTTTTTTATTTGATTCACATCAGGTTGCATGCAATTTCAGGATTAGCTGGAGACTAGATTGAGGAAAGAAAAAGGGAATTTTCTGTTTTTTGAACATCAGTGTTAATCTGAGTTAGTTCAAAGTATCTTTCTCTGGTTCCCCAGTAACATTAGCTGTTTTATGTAGCACAGGGTTGTTCCTATATATGCTCACTGAATTTTGGCCTTATAATAGCTATTGTGTACTTTCTCTTGGCTCAGCCTCCTTCTAAGGACTTAGTCTCATTTAAAGGCCACAACTGTCATGTGCTGCCAAAATTATCACCTCTAATTTACTCATAGAAAATGAGATCGGAAGGGCTTAAGAAATACATTTATGGGGTTGGAGAGATGGAAAGCTCAGTAGTTAAGAGCATTGGTTGCTCCTGCAGAGGACCTGGGTTCCATTCTGAGCACCCACATAGGGCCTTATTATCATCTGCAACTCTAGTTCCAGGGGATCGGACGCCCTCTTCTGGCCTCTGAGGCACCATGCATGCACATAGTACACAGACGTGCAGGCAAAACACATAAAAGTATGTAAGTAAAAAAGTGATTAAAATAAAAACAAATTTCAGAGTTCTGCAGATAGTGAGTGGCAGAGGTAGGATTTGAACCGAGGTCATCTTTGACCCAGCTTAATATATGCACTATGTTGTGTAGATGATTAGACAGGAAGGTACATTCTCTAGTCCCCGGGGGGTTTTAGATATGTAAGATAGGCAGCATTGCCCTCACACTGCACTGGAGAGGATCCAGTTACATCTTCAACAGGCAAAGTGTCAAACCCAGACAGAGACAGTATAGAGTGCATAGAAGAAGGGATGAACATTGTTTTCTGGACCATGGGGAGCAGTGAGGGGTCCTAGGGAGGGAAGTGGCATGTCTTAAGTTGTTTTAGAAAGATAATTAATGACACTTTGGAGTTAAGGGTTGGTGAAGCAAGAGATAAAGGTGGGAAGATCTATTAGGAGGCTATTTAAATAGTTAACTGGTCTAGCTTCCACTAGTCATCCCTTTCTGGGCTGCTTTGTTGTCAGCTGCTTTGAATGGAGTCATGACTCTGCATTGAGAGCGTCAATGGCTCCAGGTATCTTAAATCCCCCTGTTTTCATTGAGTCACTGCTGAACTCTCCAGGGTTCTGTGCCCTCTACCTCCTAATCCCCTGCTGGAACCAGAACTTTGTGCAGAACTGCTTTGTGCTCTGGTAAACTGCTTGTACAGACATGTATGCATCATTTTTCCTCAACCAAAAGCCTGCATCATCTTTTCTCAACCAGAAGCTGCTCACAGGCAGATACCTCAACTCCACCTGGCATCCTCTGCCCAACAGTAATGAGTATGGTACAGAATTAAACAAGTGAGGGGCTCATGCATATGGGCCTATGGCAACAGTGATGTAATGGCATTATACTTCCATAGTATAGAACAGTCCCATTGGTCTGCTGTACTCCCAGGAATCTTGGACCTAAACACTTTGGAAGTGGGAAAACCAGTAAATTCCATGATATGTTGATGGAAACTGGAGAGCATTTTTATGCTTTGAAGGAATAATGCCATTATTAAACAAGCATGCATTTATAGGCACTTAAAGTTTTTCACATTTGTTTATTTATTTGTGTATGTATGGCAGTAGCAGGGACTAGGGTTTGGGGTGCCTGTCAGATGTGCCTGTGAATGTCAGGACCCCTTGGGAGTGTTGGTTCTCTTCCACCTCCATTCAGGTCACAGGACTGAACACAAACGGTCAGACAGGCACCTGTATCTGGTGAGCCATCTCATTGGGGCCCCATTATAGACAATTTTAGGAACTATTCAGAATTCTGTTTTTCTCCATGCCTTGAGATAATAACTCTTTAAGGAACAGAAAATGGAGGTGGTTATGATTCTGCACTCTTAAGAGTACATTACAGTGTACATGAGTTATGTTTTTACCAAAAACTAAACAGAAACCCCTTAAGTTTTGTCTTTACCAAGTATAACAACACAGGCATAAGAGGATCGGACTATTTTATACAAATAAGCAGATACATTTAAATGTGCACAGGTAAGAGCCAGCATCTCCAATTGCACTTGGTGAAACATCTGCTGCTTACTCGAGAGAACATGAAAGTGCAGAAAATTCATGAAGCGATTCCATCCTGGAGGGAATTTGAAATATTATATTTAAGTTCTGATGCATTTAATTTAGCAATCTGGTGGGAGAGAGAAAAAAAAAATCAAAGAGATCCATCAGCCAGGTATTCGACTTTTGAAAAAGAAACTCTAACAAATGTTCGAAATTAGGGGAAAAATTGAATGGAAGAGTTAAAAACGTCAATAACCTCCAGGAAGCCTGGAAACTATGTAAAAACATCTTATTGGAAGCCCAGATAAATGTGTGCCAGACATCAAAAAGACCAGCTGCTTGGGGGAAGAAAAGAGGGAGAGGGAGAGAGAGAACCTGGCATGACTAACTGGCAGAGTAAAAGAAACTGCTTCAGAGAAAACCATCTCACAAAATAGTCTCGGTCAGAAGTCCACAGGTATGGCGAGGCAGGTACAAACTGGAAATGAAGTGGGACAAAAGGTCATTGAAGGCAAATCTTATGAGGTAGATTGAAAAATTCCTCCATGTTACTATCATGGTGAAAAGGGTAGGCGGAGCCCAACTTTTCAGAGGAAAGCAGTATGGTTTCTTTAAAGGGATATCATGTCTGATTAATCACCCAGAGTTCCTTGCCAGGAAAAAAATCATGTGAGGGCTGGCTGTGTAGTTCAGCGTCAGAACACATGCTTAGCATGCACGGAGCTCTGGGTTCCATCTTCAGTATTAATCAGTCAAGCAGTTAATCCATCAGTCAATAAAAGCATGTGGACACAGGGAAACACACGTACATAATTTAGGTTTTAAAAAAGTTATGCGATGGGATACTGGGGCCGAGAATACTTAGAAAGTCTATTTACTTTGGGATAGGTAGGGATGGTGGTTTATTAAAGATGGGAAATTGATTGAGGGAGAAAAAGCAAGTCTAGTGCCCTAGGAGAAGTACTTGGAGAGGACCTGCTTTTTTAGAACGAGTAGTTCTAGCCTAATTCTGTGACAAATTTGTCCTCTGATACGTTTGATGACATTTTTCATTCTTCGAAAAGGTGGGCTAGTATTAGAACGTAAAATTTGAATGCAGAATTAGATTAATGGTTGTCAGTTTTCATTGGACTGTATCATTTGGGGGGTGGTTAAAGCATACTGATGCCTGGGTACTACTCAATAACAAAATCTTCCATAGTGCAGCTAGGTCATGGCTGCCTGGCTGGCTGACTTACTCTCTTTTTCTCTCTCTTTCTCTGGTGTGCCAGGCTGGGTACTCTACTCCTGATGATATCCCCAGCCTTCTTTTTACTTTTTGTTTTGAGACAGGGTCTCACTAAGTTGCCCTGGCTGGTCTTGAACTCACTCTGTAGCTGAAGCAGGCCTTGAACTTCGAGTTCTCCTGCCTCAGCAGTAGTAGCAGGAATTTCAGGTTTGTGCCAAGAGGCCTGGTTGATAGTGTGTGTGTGTGTGTGTGTGTGTGTGTGTGTGTGTGTGTGTGTGTGTGTGTGTGTGTGTGGACGGGGGGTGGGGGGGGAATGTGAGTGTGAAGACAGGGTTTCTCTGTGTAGCCCTGCCTGTCCTGGATCTCACTCTGTAGACCAGTCTGACTTCAAACTCACAGAGATGTGCCTGCCTCTGCCTTCCGAGTGCTGGGATGAAAGGCAAACACCACTTCTAGGCAACATTTTCTTAATGATTATCTCCAGTTGAAAACCACTGCCATTGATGATGTCTAAGGTCTTTCGCATCTCTGAATTTCTATGATTTTGAGATTCTGGACTTTCTAATGAAATTGGCTCAGGTAAAAGCTTTCATTGCAACACCGTGCATACTTGCTTTAATTTGGACTAATCTGGGGTTAAGTGAATGCCTGTTAAACTTGGGGAAAGATATTTTAAATTCAGGGTACAAGCACAAACCACAACCATTGACTCTTTGCAAGTAGAGGCATAGGGACATTGAAAGGACTTTGGAGAGAATTAGGGTGAATCCAGCCTTCTTTCATATATTGATTAAATGTCAGTATGCTGGTGATATTTCTTCTCTTTCTCTTTATTGGTAAAAGAACCCCAAATCTCTTTATTCCCATCTTTAATGTCCTCTTTGCCATGTGTTTATTCTCTTCATGGATCTTAACAAGGAATAGAAGTACAGCAAATCCCTGGCCTTCTCCCCGGCACGACCATCCAGAACACAGCTGAGAATGTGGGGAAGAGGTGGAAAAAGGAAATGATGGCGAGCGACAGCTGCCGGAAAGCCTATGCAGTCTGCTTGGAGCAAAGGCCTTCGGAACTTTTCTCATTAGTGCTCACTGAGTAGAGCACTATGCTAGCTTCTGGGGATTACAAGAGCTGTAAAACTGGAATCAAGCTTTTGAGGTATGTCTGTTAGGTAGACAGATTAGGTAGATAGCATTACAGAGGAGAAGATAAAGGACTTGATTATCTGCTTTCCTATCCTCTAGCTGATGAGTTGTTGCAAGTGTGCTGGCTGGGAAGTAGAGGGTGTCACAGAAAGGGATTTCTGAGAAACCTAAAACTTGACATCTGATTGAAGTGCGGTGATTAGTGTGAAACTGGGTGAGTGGCCAAAAGCTGAACACAGTGTACACACAACTGAACACAGTGTACACACAACTGAACACAGTGTACACACAACTGAACACAGTATACACACAACTGAACACAGTATACACATAACTGATCTGGGCCCTTTGATGCCTTTTCGGATGGGCTGAATGCCTAGACTGGAAGCACCTTTGTTTGTTTTTAAGATTTATTTTTATTATTTTAAATTGTGTGTATGTGTGTTCCTGTGAACACCGTGTAGGTTCTTGCTGAGGCCAGAGGTGATGGTTCCCTTGTGGAGCTGGACTCACAGGTGGCTGTGAGTCACCTGACATGGATGTTGGGAAACAAATTCCTGTCCTTTAAGAGCAGGATGCACTCTTAGCTGCTCAGCTTAACTACTGAGCCGTCTTTTCAGAACCCCCCACCCCACCCCCTGCCACACACATCCTTTCCACCTTTGTGGGAGCTAGTGTATTTCAGGACAGGAGCCTTTGTGTCTGTTATGTTCTGAGATGAAAGTTCAGAAAGTACACTTGAGAGCGTTGTGAATGAAAACTCTCAAGGCAGTGGCATGGGAGGGGGAGTTCACTTCATTAATACTTTTTATTTATTTTTTATTTTTTTATTTTTATTTTTATTTTTATTTTTTTTTTAGTTTTTCGAGACAGGGTTTCTCTGTGTAGCTTTGCGCCTCTCCTGGAACTCACTTGGTAGCCCAGGCTGGCCTCGAACTCACAGAAATCCGCCTGGCTCTGCCTCCCGAGTGCTGGGATTAAAGGCGTGCGCCACCACCGCCCGGCAGTTCATTAATACTTTTGCCTGTTTAGAATACCCAGTGTCGCAGCAGTGCTGAATCAGTGAGGGAGCCAATGTGCCCCTTTGTCTCCCTCTCTTCCCCATCTTCCTCTTTCTCCCGCCCCACTTTCTTTCTCCCTTTCTCTCTCAAGCAGGCTTTTTTTCATTATAGTTCGGGATGACCTGAACTTGCCATCCTCCTGTCTCAGCTTCCACAGTGCTGCAATTCCAGGTGTGCACACCACCTTGTCTGCTTTAGTGTTTGTATTTTAAAAAGAAAAGAGGTGAAAAGAGCAGCTGATAGAGCCCAGGGCAGAGCGCTTGGCCAGCACGTGGAAGGCCCTGGCTTTCATCTCCAGCACCCCACCCCTCAAACGAGTTAGAGACTGTGTATTATTTATTAATTTAGTGACTTACTCACTTGAGAGCTCTTGGCTTACGATTTTCTTCCTCTCCAACTTCTCTTCGAAGCCCTCTAGAACACTCACATTATATGAATTGCCTGCTGTGCCCAGTTTGGGAAACTGACATTCTGACCTAAAGTCACGAGAGGCAAGAAAACTGCTGACTCCCAGTTAGGGATGGCAGGTTTAAATATTTGAATATTGGTTTCTCTCTTAAACATTTACCAAACTTAAGTAAATGAATAATAATAAGAAATGTTGCAAGTTAAGGATACTAGTTTCTTATCCCTGTAGTTATTTGAACCTTTAAAATAGAAAGTCCCCTTTGCCTTGTTAGGCCTGATTCAAGAGACCAGATCCGTGGGCTTGTCCTACCAGGTGGCCCAGTGGTAGGTCCTTGAGGAATATTTTGTGGCTTAGAAATTGTTAAAATTTTATACTTCTTTTAGGAATACATTTTTTTTGGAGGTCCTGAGGGTGGTACCCCAAGGCCATGTGCATAATTACAAGGCAAAGGCTTTGTATCACTGAGCTCAGCTCTCACTCCGGGAGCTGACATTTCTATTCAACCTGTACCATTGTCTGGAGGGTTTTGTCTTCCCCCAAGTTCATAGGTTGCTATCCTAACACTCCACATGCTCATGGTATCAGAAGGTGGGGCTTTTGGGAGGGAGTTGAGCCTTATTGAATGGGGTTAATGTCCCTTTTAAAAGAGGCCTCGGAGAAGTCCCTTGAGCATGTGTTACATGAAATTAATAGTGAGAAGCCTGCCATGTGTGAACTAGAAAGTGGGCCATCACTAGACACCAAACATGCCAGCACCTTCATCTTGGATTTCTTAGCCTCCTAGTGGTGCGAAATCCTTTTTTTTTTTTTTTTTTTGCTGTTTATAAGCCACCCAGTCTACTTTATTACAGCTACCTAGACCTTGGTGTCTAAACGAAACAGGGCAAAGCCAAGTGTCTTTTTATTCCTCCCCACCTCGAATGTGGTGCTGTTCTTTGGTTTGCTCTGGGGCGAGACAGCACAGCATTGCATGTGGTTTGCTTTAATCCCGGGAGACTTCTCACAATGTCTGCTCCAGAGCGAGCAGGAACTCCCTGGGCTTGCAGAGGTGCTTTTAGAAGCTCCTGTCTTTGCTCCTGCCCACCAGGGCCTCATTGCCCTTCTCCTCAGGCTCACATCTCTCCTTCATCTCAGTCCTGCTCACCGCTCCTTCTGTCAATTTCGTCTTGTTGCAAGCCTCTTAGAGCCTGCCTTCATTCTGAACCGCCCAACTTGTGTCTCCAGGAGTGGCTGGAAGTGGTTGCTTTTGCACTATAGAGCATCCCTTCGGTCCCCCAAGCCCTTGATGTCGGTCCGCTTCCCAGCAAGCATGAACCCCCAGCATAGTTTTTTTTTCTCCTTTACTTATTGT
Source organism: Peromyscus californicus insignis (assembly GCF_007827085.1). Lineage (NCBI taxonomy): Eukaryota > Metazoa > Chordata > Mammalia > Rodentia > Cricetidae > Peromyscus > Peromyscus californicus. The sequence goes on along the minus strand of NW_026294391.1, from coordinate 114,234,667 downwards.
TTCTCTTCTCTCACCCATTTGTCTCCATTGAGTGTTCAGTCTGGTGTTCAGTTCAGAGACAAAAACAAAGCACTCTGTCCTTGCAAACAGCAGTGTGGAGCATGTGGTTGGTAGCTCCCACTTGCAATGGTCCAGTCTGCGTGGGCGTGTCATTTTTCTTGGCAGTCACTTCACAGAAGTCCTTTTTTATTTTTATTTATTTTTTGGTCTGTGCCAGAATAGGCAGTCATTACATTCTTTACAATTTATGGTGGGATTATTATCTACTATTGTCAAATTGCATTAATTATAGACTCTTTCCCTGTGCTAAGACTTTTAAAAAAACAGAACAAGACCCCTTCTCATGAGTGTATCTTTACAAATAGTCCTTCACAGTTGCCCCTTCTTCAGGGAAGTTGGGTTCATGGAAGATGTCTCTTTCGTTGAGGGAGAGGGAGGGATTGAAATGAGTTCATTTTAAACGGAACTTGAGTGAAATGCCCCCCACCCCCAGCTTGCCACATGGTTAATGTTTGACCTTGTTTACCCTCAGTTTGGTACCAACTGGCTTTGCTCTCTTTGCTGCCTCAGGTCCACTGGGCCTGGATGCCCTTGGGAGAGACTGTTCCCAGGGGAGGTCAGGTAATTGATCATTAAGCCGCCTGGCACTCTGAGGCCACATTCTCATATTCAGGTGCAGAGGCAAAAGAAAGAAGGAACTTTCCTATGTAAATGTCTGCATCCATTTTCTTACGGTCTGAACAAAGATTTCAGTGACGGGCCGGGATGTTTTTCGTGTCGATGGTCTCTTGTGGTATTTACCATTGGGCCCTGTATTCTAGATGTGTCTTGAACCAACCTTCTTGGAATCTCACGCACTACCACGCTGATCCTGGTGCCTATCACCGCTTGCTTGAATTCATTAGTGGCTTATCACCAATGCCCTCGCTTTCAACACAACAGCCAGTGGGATCCTATTTTTTTACACCTAACCCAGGTCGCATGACCTCTCTCTGAAAAGGCTCTAGTGGGAGACAGTGAGATAGCTTGCAGGTAACAGCACTTTTTTTTTAAACCAAGCCTGATGACTTGAGCCCCATCCCTGGGACCGCATGGTGGAAGGACAGTAGCAATTCTTGAATGTAGTCCTCTGGCTTCCACGTGTGCACCATGGCATGCACACCGTCATCAAGTACATACACAAACCAAAATCAAGTCGAGATAAAGGTTCTAGCGGCTCTCCACGCTTTCCACTCATAGGAAAAATCAGAGCTTCAGGAGCCTTATAGGGTCTGCCCATCAGAACTCTCTTGGTTGCCTCTTGCATGTTTCCCTTTCTTCTGTGATGCCCCTGGCTCTACTCTGGTCACTCTGTCTTCTCTCCCTCAAGTCCCCAGGCAGAGTTGGGCTTTTGCATGTCCCACCCTAAGCCCCCACACATGCTAGGTAAGTAATGTACCATAGGTTCCACCCCCAGACTTTGTACTTCTTATTCTCAGTGCCTAGAATAGCCTGTAGCCAGAATACAGCTCACCCCCTCACAAGTTTGAGGGCTTTGATCACTTATTGCTTCGCTAGAGAAGCTTTTCTTGATTTGTATATAAAATAGGAAAGCACCCCCTCTCCTCCCACACACCACAAGCACACATTTTGTCACGCTCCCTCTCTGCTTTCTTCTTTGCGCTATCACCATCGAACCTTGGCGTAGGGAACTTGGCCTCTTTGTTCACTGCCTAGCACTCAGTGTCTTTAATACATTGCCTGGCACTCAGTAAATGAGCATTCTTTGCAAATGAACTGCCCAGGAGAAAGCTTGTGGTGGGTATGAGACCATATACAGATCTTAACCTTTTTTTTTTTCCTAGAAAGGGTTACTCAGGCTGAGGATTCCATCACTACTGAGTTATCTGTCCACTGGCAGGCACTGAGATTAAAGTAGTGACAAAGAGAGAATTTAGAATGATACCTCACACTCTTGCAGCTCAGAGAAAACACTTTCCTTGACTATTTCAGACCCTTGAGTCTCTTCTTATTTTCTAGGAGCCGTGCTTTCACATCATCACAAGCCGCCTGCCACCTCATCCCGTGTACACAGCCTTTGTGTTTCGGACAGTGAGTCCTGAGGGCAGTTGTAGAATACTTATCAGAGCAGTGCAGAGGTTACAGACCTGTTATCAAGACTCAGAAGGGACACCTTTTTTTTCCTAGCAATACACTATGGACCTCTTATTAGATGCTTGTTGGACTTGCATGGGTACTAGAAAATAAAAAGTTAACTCTTGGGTCACTTTTCCAATGTGCTCTGGAGAGTAACCAGGGTATAAACACCTCAGCCTTCAAGTGTTTGTGAAAAGGCAGTGTTCACTCTCCCACCATGGTGATGAGTGGCTCAGAATGATGTCCTTTAGTCCAGTAATAATTGTTAGAGTGCAGTCCTGGCTCAGCAAAATATGGATGGAATCTTCCTGTCAATTAGTAACTTTCCTCTTTAATCCTTTTATTAGTGGTGACCTCCTGTGCAGGTTGCCTCCATGAGGAGAGGAGGCCTCTGGCCCCTGGCCTGGAGAGCAAGTGCAGAGGCTGGTCCCAGAGATTAGGATGGAAACAAATGCAACCCAAATGATAAGTGTAGCACTTGCCATGACACAATTGGAAGCCTCATGGCCTTGCTCAGACTGGGCCTTTTCTCCATTTCAGGAGGTTTTATTTTTTAATATTATTTTGCTTTACTTCATTTCTCCTTTTTTTCTATTTCTTCTATGCTTAAGATTAAAGGGCTTCAAATATGCAAGATAGATGGTCTACCACAGATCTACAACTCCTGCTACATTTTTTTCCAGAAATTTTCAGTGAATATTGTGCATAGAAATCCATCCTTAGTTGCCGAGGTCTTCAGAAATTCCAAGTCCTGAGGAAATGGTACCATGTGTAGAGATACCAGCTTGTGGGCAGTTTTCCTTAGAGTCACTCGCTGCATTTCCTGGTTACAAGCAAATGTTTTGGGCTAGCTGCTCTTTGCCGACTCTCCTATTCCTAAGAGCTGACCACAGGGAAGTGACAAAGGCTGAGGTCCCAAGCTCTCCAATTGATGCAGAATCCTGCCAGCGTAGTCATAGTTTGGATATACCAGTTTGTATTCAGAGGGACAAGTCGTTGCTTCATGATGACAGCTAGAGTATACCCTGATTTCAATACAAATTCAAATGTGATCATTATGGTCTGTGCCCTATTTAAAATACTGCTATTATTTTCAAGATAATTTGTCCAAATCAAAACAGAAGTGTTTTGCTTTTTACAATTGAGCCTTTGAGATGGTTCTTGGGTTATGAAGTAGGGTAAGCTGTGGGAGTTCATGATAGAGCAAAGCAAACCTTATCTAACTTGAGCTAAGGGAAAGGGATTCATTGTGTTTCTTTTGGTTTAGTTTTGAAACAGAGTCTAATTATATATCCCTGGCTGGCCTGGAATTCACTATGTACTTGGCTGGCCTCAAACTCAGAGATCCACCTGCTCTGATCCCAAGCACAGGCACTAAAGGTGTGTGCAAGCACACCAGACTTCTTTTATTTAATTTTTGGATGTTTATGTGTTTGTTCTGAAAAAGAAAACCATTTATGTATTTATTTTTTGGTTTTCAAGACAGGGTTTCTTTGTGTAGCCTCAGCTGTCCTGGAACTCACTCTGTAGACCAGGCTGGCCTTGAACTCACAGAGATCCACCTGCCTCTGCCTCCCGAGTGCTGGGATTAAAGGCATGCACCACCACCGCCCACTTTCACCCGTGAACTCTTAGTGTCTGTCTGTCATGGAGCCCTGATCATTTTCTTGGTTGCTTCTGAGCTTCAGAGTTGAATGAAATACAATGGGATTGGAGGGGGAGAACATTTACTATCCCTGTTGCATATGTAACAAGAAGGGTTTGCTAATCAAATGAGTGATGTAAATATGATATTAGAGGGTGTTTAATGTCCACAAGGGAGGAGACTTGTTACAAAACACTTCAGAAACCATTGTGCTTATTTCAACAAATTCTCTATTTTCTTTTATTTTGTGTGTGTGTGTGTGTGTGTGTGTGTGTGTGTGTGTGTGTGTGAGAGAGAGAGAGAGAGAGAGAGACAGAGACAGAGACAGAGACACAGACAGACAGACAGACAGACAGACACACACACACACACACACACACACACACACACACACACACACACACGGATGGACGGACAGACGGACAGACAGACACATGGAGGCCACAGGATGGTGATGAATGTGATGCTCCATCACTCTGTCGTAGTCCCTTGAAACAGAGTTTCTCATATCCTGAAACTTTCCCGTTTCAGCTCTGTTGGCTTGCCAGGGAACTGCTTGTTTCTGTTCTCCTCCCCCCAGTGCTGGGCTCATAGGCATGCATAGTCATGCTGCCTTTTTTCTTTTACACGTAGGATTCAAACTCAGGTCCTTACGCTCGCAGAGCACATTTTCCCACTGAGCCATCTCCCCAACCTCAGTATCTTTGTTTGTAAAAGTAGCTCTCTAGTTTACTTGCCATGCTTTCTGGAGTCACTGTGTGTGGGAAAGTGGTAAATCTTCATTTCCCTAAAAATACTGTCTGGTTCATCCCATCCTCATTCCAGTTACTCAAATTTACGGCAGGCATTTCTGTAATTGACCATATCAAAATGGGAGACTAGTGTGACTCTGCTGCTCGGACAGGATATTTGTTCTCTTTCTCGAAGCCTCAGCAGCTGTTACACAGAGGAAAGCAGCAGGGAAAATTGAGACGTGTTTTTAATATGAGGGGACTGTAGTTGATCACTCAGGATAAAAGGAAATGATTGCTTTGGGCACAGTTATTAATTTCAGAAATGTCTTTGAATGCATGCTATATGCTTGAATATTATGCCAGTGCTTTGTGGCTTCCTAGGGTGACATTTAAGAAATAGAGATTTAGATCCTGTGTTTTGCCAAATATGAATGGCCTCAGGTTTTGGAGTATTTTTCTTAATTGATTATAGAGAAATTTTCATCATTTTCAACAGTTATTAGAAGTATGGTCATTAAGTTATGTCAGCGCTTGTATTTTTATAGTTATATACTTGGACATGTTAAAGAAAGTATTGCCCGAACTCCAGAAGAGGTACCCAGGGGATCATTAATTTGCCATGATTTTTGTATTTCAAGTATGATAGTCATTTCATGAAATAAAGCATACTTTAAAATTCTTTTTATTTATTTTTGTTTGTTGAGACAGGGTTTCTCTGTAGTATAGGCTTGCCTGGAGCTCAATATGTAGCCCAGGCTGGCCTCCAACTTGACTTAGCCTTTCCTTATGCAATTTCTCCTTAGTGTGGAGGGTACAGTATGAGCCACCGTGCCTGGCATATCATTAATTGAATGAAGACAAAGGAGTGGGATATTTAAATTGTAATAAATGTGCATTGTTGGAGATTTTTCTCACACACCACCAATCCCTGTGCTAGATTCAGGCCTCTGAGACAGGTGACTTGGTGCTCAGGGTGCTTTCCAAACTGGTGTAACCTCGACCCAGTGCTTCTCATCTCGTACACCTTGCTTCTCTTCCTTCCTTTCCTAATACTTGTTTTCTTTTAATCAGTCAATATTGAATTTTTTCCATTTAAAGAAAAACAAGAAGAGACTAAAATGATTTCATCAGTCTTCTAATTGCTCTGCTAATGGAAATCTGTTAGTCCTTCAAACATCACGGGTGCAGTTTTAAAAGGAGCTGGTTACTGATCCTTGAACCATATGTATTTAATTAAAAAAATTCTTGCAGGACATGAAACTTTAAAAAAAAAATCACATCTTTTCCCTGAGATTTAAAATAATCAATGAAAACCCCACCTGCTTAAAATTATTTTAGCCATATTCAATAGGATTCTTACAATCATAATGAAAATTGTTATTTACGACAATTATTTTGAGTAACAATAGATGACATTCAATGAGCATTCATTTTAGATCTAATTTGAATACATTATGTGGATTGGATTAATCCATTTAATGCAAATAGAAAATACAAAGAGGGAGAATGGAGGAGAGAATTTCAGATGGAATAAAGAATTTAAAAACCACAGCTATTACAGTAAATGAACTCTGGGTTCCCAGTTAGCTGAGGCAAAATAGGACACCCAACTGCTTATGCTTCCCCCCCCCCATCTGATAAAAGGAAACATAACAGTTCTTCACGCAAGATACTTTCTTAGTGTTGCAAATCTAGAAAGAATTTATTATGGTAGGTTCTTTTGTAAAGACATTAGACGGGGTAATAATCAGTGTTGTCAACGTGATTTCACGTGGCCATTTCTTTCACTGATCGCCCATAAAACCCAAAGAAACAACAATCAACTCAGCCAGGCTGTCAGGTCTGTGCTGTCGTCATGGATCTTTAGACTAAACAGGCTCTTCCTATCTTTAGTGGTAACTGTGTCCTTTGTGTCTGTGGGTTCATATCTTGTAGTCTAGGAGCCAGAATTTTCCTTCTGAGTAGCTACCGACACCATAAGAAACATAAGCAACCCTGTGTGATTCCCAGAAACCTGAAAATACTTTGTTTTCTGCTAAATTTTCATCGTGAAAATTCAAGAAGCTGTGTGCCATTCATTTATTGCTTTCTTTAAAAACAATTTTTTGAGACACAGTTTCTTTGTGTAACAGCTCTGCCTGTCCTGGAACTCTCTCTGTAGACCAGGCTGACCTCGAACTCACAGAGATCCGCCTATCTCTGCCTCTGGAGTGCAGTGCACCACCACCGCCCGGCTCAAGAATGTTTTAAATTACTTATACTTACAGTTTCCCGTATGTTTGTGTGTCTGTGCAATATTCATGTGTGGAAGTCAGAAGACAACTTGGAGGAATTGCTTCTCCTCCTACCATACGGGTCCCAGGGACCAGACTCGGGTCGTCAGGCTTAGTGTCATGTGCCTTTACCTGCTGAGTCACAATGTCAGTCCTTTCTCTTTTTCTGATTAAAAAGAATCCTTTTAAGGTTAACTCATTTAAAAAAAAGATTTATTTACTTTTCTCTTATGTGCATAGGTGTTTCATCTGCTTGTGTTTCTGTGCACCACTTGAGTGCCAGATGTTGACAGAGTTACAGACAGATATGTGCCACCATGTGGAAGCTGGAAATCGTACCCCAGTCCTCTGGAAGTGCTCTTAACCACTGAGCTATCTCTCCAGCCCCTAAAACCATTTTTTTTGCAGTTCTGAAAATGGAACCCAGGGCCTCACATATGCAAGGCTGGTGCTCTGCCCCTGCCCCATGTGATCTAGAAAGTGAAATGAATGTGGGGGGAGCCAGACGGCACCTTCTCTTCTTCAGATCTTTGTTTCTTGCCAGTCCTGATTAATAATTACGCTCTCGGGACTTTGTACCTGGCTGCAAATGTTGTCACAGTGCCATTTGGCCTCTCCAGATTATGGTTTATGGCTAGTCACATGTCAGAGGTTTTGCAGTTGGAGATATGCTAGAAGAGCGACAGCAAGAAGGAATCACTTTTGTGCCTGTGTCTTTTTGCTATCACAGTCCGGCCCTGTTCACATGCATGTTTCTCTATGGTTTGAACTGCAGGACATAACAATCTGGTACATCAGTGTTTTGTTTCGTTTCCCCTTGCGCTAGCAGTTGAACCTTAGGGCCTCACGTGCTAGCCAAGTCCTGTACTACCGGGCTACATTTTCAGCTCACTTCTGCTATTTCCAAAGTGAAATTATAAACATGTTTCTTTGGCTACATCCAGGCAAAACTTCCAAATGGCTGAATAATACTCCCTTAATTTTGTGTGTGTGGGTGTGTGTGTGTGTGTGTGTGTGTGTGTGTGTGTGTGTGTGTGTGTGTGTGTCTTGTGAGGGTGCTGGAGGTAGAACCTGGAGCCTTACACATTCTAGGCAAGTGTTCTCCTTCAACTCCACCAAGCTTTTTGCTTTGAAGCTGGGACAGAGCGATAATCACCTTTATTCCTAACTTAAGATTTATGGTCAAGTTCCTTACTTTCAGAAGATGTTAAAGAAGAAAACTTGCCCTGGGCAGAAAGCCTGGTCTACAGACTCCTCTAAGTTCTTCAGAGTGCAGGGAAAGCAAAGGGAAGGAAATTTGAGTGTTCACCCAGGGAATGAGTTTCCTGAGTTCAGGTGCCCCTCCCCCAGCATTTCCCAGCTTGACCTGCCGTCAAACTCTTGCCAGGAACCTGCATCTCCTTTGGTTTCTAAAAAACCAAGTTTAGCAATATTCCCAGAAACAGCGAAGGCATTTACTACTGGAAAGGCGGGTTAAACCGGCAGGTGGGTATCCCCAGTTGAAGGGGTAGTGCCTTTTCTCTTGATTTTTATCCTTTGATCAGAGAAAGGTTTCCCATATGTCTGAGTGCCTCACTTAAAGAGGAAGACTGTGAACAAACAATCAAAACCCTTTCTGCTTACATTTGTCATCTGAACAGAACTTCTAGAAAATACTGACTGCTATTGTTTCTTAAAAGAGGGCTTCATCTTAACCTTCTACCTCCCCTCCTACTTCATTACAATGAAATGATTCTATGACTATTAGTTGTGAAATGGATTAATTCAGCTTCGTATTCTTTATTGAAAATAAGTCTGCCCAGCCTAGTGTCTGTGTCTGGTCAAAGGGCGTTTCCTGTGTCATGGGCTTCCATGGTTTGTCTTCTTCAAGCTTTGTGATCGAGAGGGTACAGTCTCGCCTTTTAAATCGTCTGCTTCATCTTTTATCTTTCAACAGGTCCTGGAAAGAAGTCATCTAACAGCCTCTCGGCAGCATCAGTTTTTTGAAAGATCCGAGGAGGCTTGTTTTATTTTGACAGGTGGCCAGTGAAAGAGGTGCTTAAAGGGTGGGGTAAAGGGAGGAGGGCCAGAGAAATGGAAGGAGAGAGCAAAGGTTAGCTGCTTCGTAGGGGGCAGTCTGATATATGGGGAACGAGTTTTATATTCTGCTTTTCCTTAGAAAAAGATCAACTGTGCCCATTGTCAAGGGTATCTGGGCCTTTGCCCTGTAGGCAGGGACATGCCAAATGGAAACTGATTCAGGACATATACAAGATACACCTGTGTAGATTAGTTTTCGTGAGGAACAGGGGTGATGAATCATTCAAAAGGTAAGTGTGTGTATCAGTGGGAGTGGATAAGCTGCGCAGACTGGGACGGGCTCTCAGGTAGTCTCAACCCTGGTGTTCAGAAATCACCTCCCTAGAGCATGATTTGCCTCAGGCTTGCTTGCTTTTGTCCACCCACCTGCACAGGTAGGAGAATGACTCTTGGCTGCGTGCTGACCAGTGATGCATTTCACTGGAACTGAATGTAAGCTCCCATCTCTTTGAACCTTTGGTGGTTGATATCACCCCTAGATTACCACTAGTAGGGCTAAGGGGCCTTTGTGAGAATTAGAACCATGGATATAGTCCTGTACATGTTATTTTCAGAACCATGCCATCCTCCTGTGTTAGGCTGTTTTTTGTCTCTCAAGTCTCCGTAACTTCTGCTGAACCTTTGTTCACTTTCTGTCTTACAGCCTAGAATTAATGCAGTGCTGTTCCAGGGGACTTGCAGAAAGAGAGAGTTTTCATTTCTCTTCTTTATCATTTCTTTTCTCTTTTTCTGTTTTTTCGAGGCAGAGTCTCTTTTTTCTTTCTGGTTTTTTTTTTTTTTTTTTTTTTTTTTTTGAGACAGGTTTTCTCTGTGGAGCCCTGGCTGTCCTGGAACTCACTCCGTAGACCATCAGGCTGGCCTTGAACTCACAGAGATCTGCCTGCCTCTCTCTCCCAAGTACTGGGATTAAAGGCATGTGCCACCACTGCCCTGCTAGAGTTTGCTTGTCTATTCCCATGCCTCCTCTTTGTTCAGGAAGCATTTTTTTTCATTGTTGACTACATTACATTTAATGGATTATAGCCTGTTAATTAAGAACAATATGTAAGGTTCAACTCCATTGAAAGAATTAACCAGCAGAAACCAAAGAAGCTGCAGCAGTATATAACTAAAGGATGTAGGATTCAGGCAATTTTTTTAGCAAAGCCTCTTTTCTTGTTCGGTCCTAGTCCTGACCTTTCTAAGGATAGAAACAAGATGCTGAGAGCCATCCACATGGCCTTTTGTAGGAAAACTGTTGTAACAAAGACCTTGAAAAGACAGCCATCTGCTGAGGCAGAGAGAGCAGCACTGTGTGTGAAGGGAGGTTTTTGTGTGTGTCATTTTTCAGAATTCACTGTAATGTATACAGCACTCATTAGGAAAGGTGTTTTAAGATGCAAAGTGAAGACACATGTCAACAATAATCATAAGAAGAATCAATCAGATTAGAGATGGGTTTCTAGAAACTTGACAGTGTATATAGCATTTAATCCTTGTTATTGAAAAAATGTGGAAGTTTCTCTTTCGTGTGAATGTGTTTTGCCCTACCTGTATGTCTCTGTACTCCAAGGAGTGCAGTGCCCGTAGACGCCAGAAGAGGGCATTAGATCGGGAATTACTGACAGTTTTGAGCCACTATAGTGGGTGTTGGAAATCAAACCTGGGTCCTCTGGAAGAGCAGCCAGTGCTGAGCCATCTCCCCAGCCCCAACTAGGACAATTTTTAAAAAATTATGTTTTATTTTGTATGAAGGAGTATATGTATATGTATAGGTGCACATATGCCATGGAGCATGTGGAGATCATAGGATAACGTTCAGGAGTCAGTTTTCTTTTTCCACCATGTGTGTCTGGGGATTGAAGTCAAGTCTTCAGGCTTTTTGGTGAGCATCTTTCCCGGCTGAGCTGTCTCACCTGTCCCTTTTCTGTGCTCTGGGCCCAACTTCATACTGCTTTTTATGAACCTTTTGTGAAATGGCCTCTTCTGACATATGTATACTACCTGTCAGCCCCCTCCCTAGTCTATAAGTACTTTCTTGCCTCTTCTCACCCCCACTTGTCTTTATAACTTATCATACCAGTTACAACGTGCACTGTAACAGACACACATCAGGGTATCACCGCAATACAGGAGGTAGAGTCTTGGCCTGGGAATTGAAGATGAAGTGCTTGCCCCCTGGCCACTAACCAGCTGGAGGAAGGACATGCAGCATGTCTTCCTACCAGATCTTGTTCCTGGCATTCGTGAAATGCGGGCATTGGGCTCAGGTGTTAGGAATATCCTGTCCAGTTCTCCTGTTCTTTGTCTCACCGACAAGTGTGCTGAGAGCTGATGAGATGATCTGGAGAGAGAAGGGGACTAGGAGGAAAACCCCTTCCTCATTGCATATGTATTCTTGAATACAATCAAACCTTGAAATGAGCAGTTCTGGCTAACTGGGCTTTCTGAATGCTTTTTGTCTCCTTCCCTGCTGTCAGCTGTCATTCTGGGCTGGCTTTTAGCAATTCCTGTCCCCCCTCCTCCTTGGCTGCATCCCTTGTGGTCTTTGGAACCATAACGTTAAGCTTATCAAAACTCTGTGTCATGTATGCGCACATACATTGTGAGGTGAGGGCTGCTTCTGTTTCTCCAGCCCATGGATTTTGGCTGATTGGAGCCTTTGGGGGCTCGTTTTTAGTTTCAGATAGGTAGTGTGCTATAGGTTAGCCATTAGTATTGTTAATACAGTAATTGAATAAAATCAGGGGAATTGATAAAGACAAGTGGGGTGTGAGAAGCAGCACTTAGACTAGGGAGAAGCTGATGGGTAGTATACGTATGTCAGGAGAGGCCTTCTTTCATGAAAGATCAAAAAGGCAGTATGAAGAACTGGGCTCAGAGCTTTTGGAGACAGCTGGAGTCCATTCTGTAGTTTGGATTCTAATAAGCAGACTGGCTGGGCTGTGCCTCTCTGCTCAAAGTTGCTCTCAGCCAGTGTGCTCATTTGGCTGAGCCTTAAGATATTGGATAAGAACTTCCGAATGGCCATGGAGATCCTGCTCGCTCTTTATTTAGTACCTCGCCTCAGGGTGAATTTGAACTCGTCTATTCTTTAAAATGGTTGAATGTTAAGGCGTTAACATCCAGAAAGGCTCTTCCTATACAAAATTGAATGCCAGTCACAGTCATTATTTCCAGAACAGTCTTTCAGATTAAAAATCCAATAGGTGTATGTACGCCCAATCTGTGGACCGGCCACATATGTCTTCTGTGGCCATAATAGTGAGTTTGTGTAGAGACCATGGGCTACTTTTCCCACCATGCTCCCATTACCATCCTCTTCCCACTCCAGAACAGTGGGGACTCTCCCCCTTTTCCTTGGGTCTTTACACACTAGTTTCACCTTCTGCTGAAGTTTGTCCCTCCCTCCCCTCCTCTTCCTGTCTCTTGTGGCCCTCAGGAGGGAATCCAGGGAGTTGGACATGGCTAGGTAAGTGCTCTACTACTGAGTTCTGTCCCTAGCACTGCCCCTTGCTGCTTCTGTTGGTCAGAAATTCTACTCATCTCCCATGAACCTTTGCATATGTTAGCTCAGATACTCATGCTTAAAAAACTCTTTATGCCCTGTATCTTTTTTTCTATGGAAGAATAAATGATTTGATTAGTGAATTGCTCATCCATTTCCCATATAAACATGCATTAAACATCTTCTACAGGCCCAGCCTACTAAGTGCCAATTACTAGGATTTCAAGATGAGTAAGGTAGACACAGTTCTAGTCCTTTAGGCAATAAATATTATCGTATTTTAAAATTGGCTGTTGTGTCAGGCATGGTGGCTCAAACCCATGTTCCCAACACTGAGGAGGATGAGTCGGAAGGTCAGGAGTTCAAGGTGATCCTTCACTACAAAGTGAGTTCTAAACTAGCCTGGGCTACAAGAGATTCCTGGTTCAAAAAGGTGTGTGTGTGTGTGTATGTGTGTGTGTGTGTGTGTGTGTGTGTGTGTGTGTGTGTATAAAGACTGTTGTTATTTTTTAATTGCTTCTGTAGGAGCCCCTTGAAGTCAGGCATAATGTCTTACTCAGTTTTACAATCCCCTATCGTGCCTTGCTTGCATATAAAATCAGGGATTAAATAAATCTTCATTATCTTGATTTGAAAACTCATTTTTTTGTGCCCCCCATCCTAAAAACTCATTTTCTTTCCCATTAGGAAAAAATATATAAAAGGAGTACGTCTGTATGACCAAAGCATCATCTTGACTTGTGCTTTGATCTTAGAACAACAGGGCCATTAGGCTTTGAAGCATGTCTTTCTCTCGACATCAAATGGACTAAAACCACAGAGGCCAAAGACCTATCACTGGTGGGTAGAGAAAAGGTCTTTTCCCTGTGAAGTCTCCAAAGTAGGGACTTCTGGGGCCATTTGTGCTCCCTGGTTAAGTGCACATTGTAGTTCTTCACCTACCTTCTGGTGGCTAGCATTGCTTCTACAATAAACTTGCATGTTGACTGGAAACATTTAGTGTTGTTGCTGTCACAGAGGAGCCCAGCAGAAAGAAGACTTGTCTGAAGAAGAATCAAGCTGTTGAGAGCACCCGTAACTGTTGAAGAAAATGGCTACTGATCATCTGGTTTTCAAGTTTCCATCTAGCATGAAAAGAGTTTAGCTAGGAGTGGACGTGGATGCTCTACATCACAGCTTGGAGAGGTGACCACAGAGCTCGGTTCAAGTCTTGGAGGCCTTGTGCATGCCAGTGCTGACCTAGAATTAGGAGCTCAAGAACCTGCAGCTTTATAGGTGGGATGTTCTATGTGATTAATAGTCAGCAAACATGTAGAAGTCTGATTATAAAATTAAATCCTGTTCTTGTTTACAGGAAATCCTGCTTCTAGTACAAATTCTAGACATATCAGGCTTATCTGGCAATGCCTGTCTGTTAGTGCTATGTAATTATTCCTACAGCTTTCAGGAAATAATGTTTAATATTTTAATCCTCAAAGATATAATTCACTAACAAGGTGGAAATCTCATTTAGATCTCTCTGTGTGTCTCTGTCGTTTTTTTTTTGAGACTGGGTTTTTCATGTATTCCTAACTGGCCTGAAACTCCTTATGTAGTTGAGAATGACCTTGAATTCCTGATCCTTCTACGTAAGCCTTCCCAGGGCTGGGATTATAGGTGCACACCGTGACTGGAGAGATGGCTCAGGAGCTAAAAGCATCTACTGCTCTTACATAGGACAGGAGTTCATTTTCAGCATCCAGTTTGGGCAGCTCATAACCGCATGTAGTTCCAGATACAGGGGATCTGATTCCCTCTTCTGGCCTCTGAGGGCATATGTACACATGTGTACATAGCCCCCCATAATTAAATATAAAAACATCTTTAAAAAAAATGAATATTTGCTTACCAGAATCACTTGTACTTCTGTACAATTTCTATCCGAACAGACAATTGGAAATGAGAAGGAATGAATAGGGCTAGAGATACAGCCCAGCACAAAGCCCTGTGTTTCATTCCTAGCACCTTCTAAGGCAGTTGCACTTGCCCAGTGCCTAAATTTCAATCCCCAGGAGGTGGAGACAGGAGGCCCAGAAATTCAAGGCCATCCTCAGCTATATAAGGAGTTATAGTCTAGCCTAGGCTATATGGAATTCTATCTCGGGGAGGGGGGGAGGAAGGGGAGAAAAAGAAAACACAAGAAATGAATGTCCTCATGAGGACTGTCAGTGCATGTACTTGAAAGCCACTTCTGTTTTCACCCAACATCACTGTGGTGAAAGGACATACTGGGAGAGCATCAGCCTAGCCCGAGGGTAAGTGCCAGGCTTGAGCCATAGCCAGCCTTATCCATACAGTCACTTTGTGCTTACGAATCAAGGCTAATGTCCTCTGGCCAAGTAAGATTTAGTGGCCATATGTGAAAGCAGAATCCTGTCAGGACACAGCAGATCCTAAGTCAGGGCCGACTCCAGCACCTGCTCGTGAGTAGTGCAGCCATCCCTCCTTCAGTAGAGATTCCAGCCTCTGCCTGCACCAGCATGTCAGATGGCATGGAATTCCCTGATCTCACCCTCAGAGAGAGGGGCGAGGTGCTTGGCTGCGGCCTTTCTCAACTATGACAGACAGAATCTGGTCTCTGATGGCTGCAAGAATTAGCTCGAAGTCCAAAAACACCAGGTGGATTAACGTGGACTTTTTTTTTTCCTCCCTAAAATCTAATTCTGTATAAAATTGGCCGTTGTCTCAAAAAGCATAAACTTAACAGACTAGAAACCGGGGGTGGAATGGGACTCCTTTGTCCTGGGAGAATAGGTACTTTTACTTCAAGTGTATCAGAGCAAATTAGAACTATTATTAGTGCTTGAACAGCACTGCTAGTGATTGAGCAGGCTCTTAAAACAAGGGAGGCCAGGGCTTCTGAATAGACAGATCTCTGACTAAATAGCCATCTCTCAGGTTGTTCTTTAGTCTCTGAGAATATGCACCTGCCTCTCATATCCATTAATGTCATTAGGGACTGCGTATCACATGCTACACAGGATCATCAGGGTCTTTATTGCTATTCTTTGAAAGGGAATAAAATCACATCCCTTTCATTCTCCTGGAGACATGTGTTAAAATGAAGAGCCCATGTGCTGTGCCCACTTACTTTCCAGATAAAGTTTCCTGAGAGTGTGGCAAGCCTAGTTTTAATTGAAACAAGCAAATCCATGTTCTTTGTTTAAACATTTTCCTATTTCGTTTGGGTCCCTGGTAGAATCATCTTAAAAGACAGCTTAGGCCGGGCGGTGGTGGCGCACGCCTTTAATCCCAGCACTCGGGAGGCAGAGCCAGGCGGATCTCTGTGAGTTCGAGGCCAACCTGGACTACCAAGTGAGTCCCAGGAAAGGCGCAAAGCTACACAGAGAAACCCTGTCTCAAAAAACCAAAAAGAAAAAAAAAAAGACAGCTTAGAGTTTGGAAGTAAAAAAGAGGTAAATGGATTCCAGTGATGTGGCTGCTGTTGAAGTGATGTGGCTGCTGTTGAAGTGATGTGGCTGCTGTTGAAGTGATGTGGCTGCTGTTGAAGTGATGTGGCTGCTGTTGAAGTGATGTGGCTGCTGTTGAAGTGATGTGGCTGCTGTTGAAGTGATGTGGCTGCTGTTGAAGTGATGTGGCTGCTGTTGAAGTGATGTGGCTGCTGTTGAAGTGATGTGGCTGCTGTTGAAGTGATGTGGCTGCTGTTGAAGTGATGTGGCTGCTGTTGAAGTGATGTGGCTGCTGTTGAAGTGATGTGGCTGCTGTTGAAGTGATGTGGCTGCTGTTGAAGTGATGTGGCTGCTGTTGAAGTGATGTGGCTGCTGTTGAAGTGATGTGGCTGCTGTTGAAGTGATGTGGCTGCTGTTGAAGAAGCTCCTCCTAGTTGAGCCTCCACATTGGACAGCTACTCCACAAGGACGTTAATGGCTGGACCAAATCACAGTCCTAGTTCCTGCCAAAGTACTGTTTTGGAAAAGTCCTTTCATTTTCGCATTAGCCTAATAATATATACACATTTAGTATGGTCATGTGGTAAGCTGCATTTTAAGTAGTATCAGGATGCGTGGAGATCAGGCCTGGAAACCTGAAGGTTATGATTGAAAAGAAATTATGTATTTACTTTGTGTGATTGTACATGCACACCCAGTCAGAAGACAACTTCCAGTAGTCTGTTCTTTACCTTCACCCTGCAGGACCTGGGATTAAAATTAAGTTGTTGGACTTGGCGACAAGTGATGTAACCCATAGAACCATTTCACTGGCCTTAAACTCTTGATTTTGATGAGTCCTCCACACAGTTTTCATAAAGGGGCATGGAGAGAGTCTGTCTGTCTGTCGTCCCTCCTTACCTCTTTCCCTCTCATCCCCTCATTTCTTTCTTTGAGGATAGAAAATAGGATGGATATTCACATGCAAGACATTCTATATCACTGAGCTCTATAATTTCCTGGTGGGTAGTGGGGGCCTCTACCAAGCAGTGCTTTAGGTATGGTTAAGCACTATGCAAAGAGGGCCTCAGTTTCCAGCAGTGTCCAACATGACCGTTAATACAGATATTATTCTTGTTTATTGTGGGAGACTGTGGCAGGTCAGAAAGGGGGTTCTTGGTTAATAAGATAGTCGTTAGGAGCATGTAGGGGCGAGTAATGCTTTAGATCCAGAATTGGTTTGCAGCTCCTTAGGGTGTCTGTTTACTCTTGGAGTCTTTGATGGCAGTCTTTCGAAGTGATGCATGACCTTTCCCGATTCCTTGGTTGTACCTGCAGTTCTATTGCCCATGGCCTTGAAGCCTTCCATGAAGCACGGTCAGTGCTTAGTGTCTGCCTTTGGCTGGCACTTTCACTCCTACTCAGGTAGGTGTGCATCCTTGCGTGACCTTTCAAACTGAAGATGGAGACATTTATAGCAGCTCTAAAGTTTCTCTCATCTGTCTCTTTCCTCTTTTAAAGTTTGAACTTTGAGATCCTTGGGGTGTGTGTGTGGGGAGAAAACCCTTAAAAAAAAGAAATGACTTTAATTTACTGCAGGTTTTAACAGCAGGGTATAGGGCCTCTCTCCTGTCTGCAACTGAAGGATATGGCCTTATTCGACAGAGATCCTTGAGACTTATTAACTTCTGAAAATTCAATAGCACCATTCTTTCCAGAAAACAAAAAAAAAGAGCATATAAAAAAGGAGTCAGAATTGTCAGAATTAGCTAGGCCTTTTACGTTTTTATCTTGTGCATGGTTGTTCATTGAAACACATTAAAGTGCATTATCTCTTCATTTTCAGTCCTCTGATGAAAATTCTCATGTTACATTATTACAGTAATAAGCATGAATTATTATTAGAGGCCTTTGAATTTTAAGATTTATTCCCCCTCTCATATAGTATACACACACACACACACACACACACACACACACACACACACACACACACACGTACATTTTAATTGTGTGTGTATGGGTGTTTTGCCTGCATGTATGTCTTGCACTTGTGCATGCAGTCCCTGTGGACGTCAGAAGAGGGTGGCAGATCCCCTGTAACTGGAGTTACAGATGGCTGTAAGTCACCATATTGGTGCTGGGAATCTGAACCCTGGTCCTCTGCAAGAGCAGCAAGTGCTTGTCATCACTGAGCCGTCTTACTAACCCCACCCGTAATATTTTAAAATACTATGATTTTAGAGCTGTTCCAGGATCAAAGCAAAATTGAACAGAAAACACAGAGTTCTCATATCCCTTCCTTGCTATATGTACACAGCCTCCTCCCCTATCATCATCTTGCCCAGACTGGTAATAATTAGTTATTGGATCTCTATTGACATAGCATTATTGCCCAGAGCCTATGGTATACGTTAAGAGTTTCCTTTGGGTGGCATACATTCTGTGGCTTGGGGCACATATTTGACATGCACAGACCGTTATGGTATGTTACTATATCATATGGTAGTTTGATGGCATGTAGTAATACGATGATATCATGTAGTAATACGATAATATCCTGTAGTAATATGATGATACCATGTAGTAATACGATAATACCATGTAGTCTGCAACCTTTTCACGGGGGTTTCTTCCTTCTTCGAAATAAACATTTATGGTCCCTTAATGTCTTGCCATGGTTCAATAGCTCACTTCTTTTAGTGCTGAGTAATACTCTTGTTGTCTGGATATACCACAGTTTATATTCTTCCTTTTAGCACCTGAGTGACATTTTTGTAGCTTTCACACTTTTTAATTATGATTAAAGCTGCTGTTAACATTCATATGTGAGTTTTTGCATGGCCATGGATTTTCAGCTTCTTTGGGTAAGTGCCAAGGGGTGCGATCTCTGGGTTATATGGTAAGAGTGTGTTTAGTTTTTCAAGAAATAGCCAAAGTGTGTTCCCAGGTGGCTGTGCTATTTTTCATTCATGCAAATGATGAGCATTCCTATTGCTTTGTAACCTTGTCAGTACTTAGTGATGTCCGGACTTAGATTTTGGCTGTTTTAATGTGTACGGAATGGTATTTTTTTTAATTGACATTTCTATAAAATTGGAGTTAGGACACAATACTAAAAGACTGTGCTATTGACATATTTATAAAGAGACTGGCAAGAAACACCCAAGTGCACTTTTCTACATGCTGAGTGGTTAAGAGGCACATAACTGCTACAATAACTGTGGTCCTTAACCCTAAGAACACCTAGGGTTTGCTTGGGATGTGGGTTGTGGTGGTGGTGTAAATGTGAAGTGGTAGAAGGAGGCTTATCTGAACTTGGATGACAATATCACTGACTGCACATGGGGGTGGCTCATGCTACACAGCAAACATAGGGGCCTAGTGAGTGTTCGCTGTGTATAGTTTGTGACTTCTGACATAACTCAGGACAGCTGGTTGCATTTTTCTGCATTCACCTCATGTTTCTTGTTGACAAAATTGTGTGTATAAGTAAACGTGAAATCCCCATTATGCTCAAATTATGCCCTAATATATCAATTGCCTTGAAACAAATTCACATTTTCAAAATAAATGTTATAGCATAATGAACTCTAATTAAAATTCTGTATGTTTGTATCATCCTGATAGGAGCTGTTAGTATAACCTCATTTGTGAGTTCTACTCCCAAGTGCTAGTATTTAGGGTGCACTAGTGAGGTATTCTTTCCTCAACAATAGATTGCCACACCCTGACCCTCTTGTGCTGCTCAGGAGGGCAGTTAGCATGTGAGGCGGGAGTGCATGTCTGGTTTTATATTGAGGAAGGAGTGCTGGCTTGTTAAAAGCTATTGCTTCCTCAAAATTGCTGGTGTGGACAGAGCATTGGCTACCGCTGAGCCTGTCTAACTAGGGCTGGCTCCATAGTTGAACCCTCAAATGGACTGTCTTCCTCAAGTAATGAAGAATATATTGCAAGCAGGTCTTCTTTCTGGGCTCTGAAATGGGGCTGTGCTAGCAGGGCTAGATCCAGCTGTCTCTATCCCTCTTTTTGTGTTTTCCACTTTTCAAGGGAAAACACTACCTTAGAGAATAACTGATTTTCAAAAATAGATGCACAATTCACAACATGTACAAATAGTATAGACAAGTCCTCCAACAGCAACAGAATGCAGGGAACTCCACAGCACTCTCTCTGTCTCTGTGTCGGTTTCTCCTTCCTTCCCCCTCTCCCTCCCTCCCCTCTTGTATGTACGTGTGTTGTGTATTGTCTCTCTGTGTGTGAGTGTTATGTGTGTGTGTGCTCCTGTAGAGCCCAGAGGTCCATCTCAGATGTCATTCCTCAGGAGCTATTGACTTTGTTTTTAGCGACAGGGTTTCTCATAGAGCCTGTAGAGCACCATTTAGGCTAGAAGCCCTGGCCAGAGAGCCCCAGGCATCTGCCTGCCTATGTCTCTTACATGCTGGGGGCATAAGCACATACCACCCAGCTTTTTCATGTGGGTTTTGGGGATTGGATTTAGGCCCTCAAGGACTTAACCAGCTGAGCTAGCTCCCCAGCCCTTTATGTTAAATTTTAAGTTTTTACATGAATACTTTCAGTTTGAAGTGTTTTTTTTTCCTTGACATAAATGATCTGATATATATGTGTAGCTCCCTATCCCCTACTAAAGATGCTTTGTATTCAGAGTGGGTCTCCTATTCTTTGAAAGGTTTCGTTCCCTCTTGAGAGTCAATGGGATATAGATCCTTAATCTTATGTGTTAGTTTTCTGTTGCAGGGACATAATACCTGAGAAAACCAACTCAAAGGAAGAAGAAAATAATTTTGGCTCATACGTTCAAAGGCTTCAAGTTAAGTCATTGGGCCCCATTCCTGTGGACTTTTGTTGAGGCCACATGGAAGAGCAAACCCACTCCACTTAGGGCAGCCAAGAAGCAGGACAGAAGCAATCATGGGCAAGGTTCAAGGGCATGACCTTATTGGCTGACTTCCTTCAATTTGGCTGACCACCTAGTTTCCACCACCTCCCAATAATGCCATCAAATTATGAATTCATTGTTGTTGATTAGGGCAGAGCTTTCATGATCCAATCACTTTCCCAAAGCTCCACCTCTGGATAATGCATTTGTAACTGAGGCCTAAACACTTACTTTTTTTTGGGCGGGGGGTGGAGTGTTGATTTCATATCCACATCAGACCTTACAGCATCTTGCCATGGATAAGTTGCATGAGATTTATGGGCCTGAGAGGATGATTCTGATGGAATCTTGGATTTAGAATCTGTTACTTTGAAGAACTTTTAGAACAGCTGGGCTGGAGAGGTAGCTTAATGATTAAAGATTTTGCTATGCAAGCATGAGAACCAGGTTCAGATCTCCAGAACATATATAAATACAGAGTAGGTATGGCAGCCTGCTTGTAATTCCAGCCTTGGAAAGGAGATACAGGCTCCCCAGCGCAAGCTGACTGGTGAGACTAGCCATAATTGAAAGCCTTGAGTTTGATTTGTTTTATTTTTTAAAACTGGGTCTCACTATGTAACTGACTGGTCTGGAACTCACTATGTAGATCAAGTTGGCCTGAAACTTAGAAATTCACCTGTCTCAGTGTAGCTAGAGTTTTCCTGCCTGGCCCACAGTCAGGACAAATCTCTCTCACCTGCCAATCCCACAGCCACTCAGAACCGACCAAGTAAACACAGAGACTTATATTGGTTTCAAACTGTATGGCCGTGGCAGGCTTCTTGCTAACTGTCCTTACAGCTTAAATTAATCCATTTCTATTAATCTATACCTTGCCACATGGCTTGTGGCTTACCGGTACTTTACATCTTCCTTGTCCTGATGGCGGCTGGCAGTGTCTCCCTCTCAGCCTTCCACTTCCCAGCTCTATTCTCCTCCTTGTCCCGCCTACACTTCCTGCCTGACCACGGGCCAATCAGTGATTTATTTATTGACCAATCAGCAACACATTTGACATACAGACCATCCCACAGCATCTCAGTCTCTGAAATACTGGGATTAAAGGTGTGTGCCATTATGCCTGGTGAGCTCTGGATTTGGTTGACTCTGTCTCCAACCATAATGTGAATGACAGAAGATGTTTCTTAACATCAACCTCAGGTCTCCACATACACACACATGTGAAACATTTAGACATCCTCATTCACAAGACACATGTACACACGGGGTGGAGGGGTAAACATAAAATATAATACACCTAAAATCTGCTTCCAAGCAGTCTAGGTTTCATAGATTTCTTGGTTATTGAGTCATTTAGTACCACTGATGTTCATGGAAACATTACTGTGTCTAGTGGCTATAAGATAGTCCATTTTAGGGCTCAGTGGTTAAGAGCACTGGCTACCTCTTCCAGAGGTCCAAGGTGTGAGTCCCAGCACCCACATGATGGGTCACAACTGTCTATAATGCCAGTCCCAGGGAATTTGATGCCCTCTTCTGGCTTCCATGGGTGTCAGGTACACATATGGTACATAGATAATACACAAGCAAAACATCCAAATATAAAAAACAAAATTTAAGAATAATTTTAAGATAGCCAGTCATTCTGCTTAAATAGCCAAGGTAGTGGTTTTCATTCTTGATTCAGTGATTTCTTTTTTTCCCCTTTTTTGATCTTTCTTTTCCACTTCTTCTGTGCTAACGCTCTGACTTTTATGGGTCCTTGCCTAACTCACAAAACCTTGTAAAATGACTCACTGTCTACCCCTCTTCCCCTGCCACTTTATTCTCCCCATAAGGGAGTGGAGACTAGCTTTCATCACTTTCACAAGATGAATCAATATGTGATTTGAATCCAGGGCTTTAGACTATTATTTTTCAATTGCAGTTAGCTTGGTATCCAGCCTAAAGTGAAGAATTCAGTGTCAGGTAGTGATCATAGCGGATTCAGTGTGTTCATAGAGTTGTTTAACAACTCTGTCAGGTGAAGTATCCATTAGATACTTCAGTCCTTTCAGCTCCTGGCAATCATTTTTTTTGTCTCTGAATTTCCCTATTTTGATTATTTGATGCCAATGGATGACTGTTGTGTTTGAAGGCTCATCCTCATCATTTCATCTTTTAGTCTTTCTCCTTTTCATAGCTGATTTATATCCCATTGTATGGACATAATACAATTTGATCATCCATTTACCATTTGGTGGACATTTAAGTTGTCTTTACCTTCCCATGCCTGTGATTAATGCTTCTAATATTTGTTTACATGTTCTGTGATCTATTTTCAGTTTCTAGGTTATAGTTCTAGGAGAAGAATGAATGAGTATGTAGCAGTTTGACACTTAACCTTTTGAGGAAATGCCAGAGTTTTTTCTATGGTGACTACACAATTTTGTATTCCCAGTCTTTGAGGTGAAACCAGGTCTTTGCGACTCCAGAGACCATGCTCATTTTCTCAGGCCAGACCATATCCTAAGAACTCCCTAAAGGCTCCTGCAACCCCCTGCCAAGCCTCACCTTCAGCCAAAAAAAAAAAAAAAGGTCATGTCCCAAATGTATCTCACATTGCAAGGGGAAGTTGTTGGTAATAGGACTCTTGGCTTGGGGAAGGAACAGGTGTTAGAGATGTGTCAATATTGGACAAGCTCCTCTTCCCATGTGACAGGTTCAGAGAGGAAGTTCATGAACCGAATTTTGTAGGACTCCAATTCTAATTCCATGAAACATCCATGGTGAGCAAAACCATGGAGATAGAAATTAGAATCACAGAGGCTGTCTAGGATGTCAGGAGTGATGGTGAAGGTGTAGAATTTGGATTGGTGCAGTGAAAATGTTACAATATTGCTTTTGGTGGTAACTGGGTGTCTGAGTACACCGGTAGCCATCTCACAGTATACTGAACATGGACAAATGTGTATGGTTAGTGAATAGCCCTCTAATAGCTCACTCTGAATATGGACGTGTTTCCAAGTGACTCCACTCCAGTGTTCATGGGTACAGTAGTGGTGGGGGAGGGGGAATGGTTCTGCCTACCTCACAGAGCCATGACACTGAGTGGAGCGAAGATAGAAAACATAGCACTTGGCGTGACGCCTGGCCCATAACAAGCACTCATTGCCGGCTACTAAATATTAACATTAGCATCATAACATATTTTTGAAGTTCCAATTGATAGATGGTATTTATGATAGGGCAATGAAGACAGGAAATAGCTAGAATTATTCTTAAAATTGAACTTCTTCATCCAACCATGCTGCCAAGGGGGAAATGAGCAATACAGTACATGGTAATGAGGCCATAATTTGAGTGGTAGCAGGAGATGAAATCATATGGGAAGAGGTGCTGGGTACTTGTAAGGGCTAGGAAAAGAATATTGGTGCTGAGGCAGGAGATAAAATTGTATTTAAAAGGCTGCTTAGCCCTTTCAGCAGATATTGGTAAGTCCTAGGCTGTGAGCTCAAGGGTCTCTGACCACCTTGAAATTCTCTCTGGTTCTTCCAGAGGTTATCCCACAGATGTTGAGACCCTGACACAGATTAGCTCCTTGAGTGTGTCGTCTTCTTTCTTTCTTTGATGCCCCCCATCTCCGGTGGCTGTAGGGGTAGGTAGGCGTTTACGATAATACAGAAAGCAGAGGGAAAAGCTCAAATGGGAGGGACTGCTTAGAGAGACATGGTGTGAAAGAAGAACAAGGCATAGCAGCCATTCCCCCCTTGGCCCACGCTCTCAGATGAGAGGCCTCTAGGAAAAGCAGCCCCAGGGTTATCTGTGCCTTTATTTACAGGCTCCTGGCTGTGAGTAACTCTGCCTGGTGCCTCCCAGTCTTCCATAGGAAAGGGAGAGCAAAGCAGGATATCAAGGTTCTTGAGGAGACAGAATTCAAAGGAAACACTGGAAGGGGCTAAAGGCTTCTTCTGTAGAGCAAGCTTGCAGGCACAACTGGATGGGGTGGTACACTGTCTGTGCAAAGCATTCAGGCATTCTGGTTCACTGTGTCTTTTCAGAATGCTTTACTGCCATCTCCATAACTCCTTTCAGTAACCCGGCGCAGAGCTCAGTGCACAGACCAATTGTGTTTTACAGCTCGGAGAACCCTGAGCTTCCCACATACTGTCATCTGCCACCAAGAGCATCTTTCTACATGAATGTCTGCTTCTGCGAGGGTGTTAGTGTTGGATTCCATCATGGAGGTAGGAATGCTTATGTCAGCTGAAGCCACACATGTGCACACATGAGCACACACATGCCCAGACAGTCCTGTCACATAGATTAATTAGAAAACGTCTGGGGGTGTGAAATGCCATGGACTAGGAGACAGCCATCCTGTAACTCAGAAGAGGGGCTTTTCTGCACACGTGCTGTTCACTTCCTCCCCACCCTGCTTCTTGGCTCACCGTCTGTCCTTCAGCTATTCTATGCAAGGCCACTGGCCTGAGCGCTTGGACTCTTCTTGGCTTTGAGCCAGTGGCAAGCTAGGAGCCTGTGACTTTGAGACTCAGCCCTTTTCAGTTCTCTTTGTTCAGAAGAGAGTTTTATCCCGCTCTCCTCAGTGGCCGCTGAGGATTAGGAGAAACCCGGGGAGACTTGGCTATGGGACAGCTCACAAAGCTGAGCTGGGCAATTTGAAGAGGGCCAGGGCCGCCTTCTCTCGGACTGATTTCAAGTTACATTCTTCCTCCCTTCCAAAATGAGTTTGTACTGCTACGGACACTGCGGTGTGATCTCCTAGTATACTTTTGTGATTCCACTGCTACCTCGGGGATCATACAGGTATCTAGACCAATAAGATCTTTGAAAATATTTGAAAGACCATTGACAACAGACATTGTGAAAGAAGGCCCACATCTCTATACTTGCTTTCAATGGTGATCAACAGTCTCAGTCACTACTTGCTTTTCTGGGCTAGTGTTTCTCACTCTTCAAACAGGGAAGGAAAGAAAGAAAGAAAACAGAAAACAGGTTTGCTTTTCAGTGGCTGGAAAGAGGGAAGCATGGCTCTTCGGAGAGGAGCAGACCCTGAGAATTGGTTCACTAAATGGCCAAAGGCTGTGGTATTCCTATGTGTATGTACTGTGCTGTTTTTTGTTTGTTTGTTTGTTTGGCAAATGTGTGACTGTGTGAAGCTTTTCTATTTTGACATTATTAACAAGTGAAAATTGCCACAATTGAAAGGAGTTGTAAGTTTTCTGTTTTGGGAGAGTGTGTATGTGAGGCACCTAGGGGTGGTGTTGCTTAGTGGGAGGCCGCTTGACCAGTGTATGCCCTGGGTTCAATTCCTCACCCCTCAAAAAATTCTGTTCCTATAAGTAGGTTTTTTCCCCTTTAAATAGGCATTCCATGCATATGAGTAGATTGCTTTTGAAAACCTGTTTCCATCACAATAAAATTTTACGTTTTCCATAAATTGTGTTTTTTTGGTGTAAATTTACAAAAATACCTTTCTCCATCTTGTTACTGTGTTTCTCTTGCTATTTGGAGAGAATTAAGTTGTGCACTGCTTCCATTAGAACTATTTCCCTGAGGACATATTAACAAATCAAAAAGCGTAGACTCCTGTGATACACATACTAGGGATGCTCAGTTCAATTCCTGCAATCCCTTAATACACAAATGTTGGCTGAGTTCCAGTGATTGTACTAGTTCTATGCGATACTCTGTTGTGTGTGATAGATGACATTTACAAATTGAGGACTGAAATGATGAGAAACTTCAAGAGTGCTGTGTTTGTTAGGCACTGTGCACACATGGAAGTGTTTATGCTGTTTGTTGTCATCTACATTGACCAAGCAGGAAGCAAAACCTGCCTAACCTTACACAACACTGCACTGATGTCAGTGCCCACCAGAAAGGTCATCAAGGGCTTGGCCAGGGTCTCAGACCCCTCTGGATATTTGGAGAGTTTGCAAGTTGTGTGTGAAAGACTAGTTAGTCCAATGACATGATCAGTGACATGCAAGCTCAGTGCCTTTTTTCATGGATCTTTGAGTTGGGAATCGAAATGGAATTTGATAGATCTGCTTCAAGGAGCTTCTGTTTCTTGGAGAGGGCTACAAGCTTGATTAATCAGAGAGGATTTGAGCATAATTGAGAATCATACTGTGTTTGATGACTGGGAAGTGGAAGCCCAAGCAGGATCTGTGAACTTTTAGCAAGGTCATGGAGTGTGTTTGGCTCAACCAAAGTCCCATTTCCTTCCAGCATGTGTAACTGTAGGCTCTGCCCTGCTCCCAGCTGAACACTTCGAAGCCTTTAAAGATTTCCACAATGACACAAGTTCTTGGTTCACCCTGCTTCAACTCTTTCATAACTTAACACGGTTTCCTTTTCTTCCACCTCCTACTTTCCATCTTTAGCCTGCTGGGATTCTCTAGTCCTTTTATTTTTGTTGCCCTTTTCTAGAACTTTCCTTCATAGTGCCCGTAAGTTTCACAGTAGGGTGTGTA
Organism: Peromyscus californicus insignis; assembly: GCF_007827085.1. Taxonomy (NCBI): domain Eukaryota; kingdom Metazoa; phylum Chordata; class Mammalia; order Rodentia; family Cricetidae; genus Peromyscus; species Peromyscus californicus. The sequence goes on along the minus strand of NW_026294391.1, from coordinate 114,207,503 downwards.
CCTCTGTGTACATTTACATAAAGAATAGGGCTTGCTTTATTCCTTTGGTGACTGCCAAGAGAGTTTTATCTTGGTTCTAAAACTCCTTCCCATGATACTGAGTAGTTGAAGCTATGGAAGTATTACAATGTGAGATTTACTCTCCAGCTTGATTGAGGTACAACTCATGTACTGTAATTCCCTCTTGTTAAAGGCTATGATTTTAGTATATTCAGAACTGCACAACTATCACCATAATAATCTGTTTCAGATCATTTTTGTCACTCTCCCCAATAAACACATACTCTTGAGCAGTTACTCATGCTCCCTCTCATCCTGATTCTGATCATTTGAGACAATGCTCACAGTATAGTGCAGGCTGGCCTGAAACTCTCCAGGTACTATTGGCTGGCCTCAAATTCACAACAGTGCTTCTGTGTCAGCTTCCTGGGTACTGGTGTTAGTGTGGCACACCCATCTGCTTTTTCTTTGCACATGGATGTGCGAAGGCCTACTCCCTACTCAGTTTCCATCAATAGGAGTGAGTAGTCATGACCTACTCACTTGCTCCCTTGATAGCTTTCCTTCAATTGTGCCCATTTCCTCCATTAGCTGCATTTAGCTGTTTCCTCCGTAGGTCCACTGACTAGAGGCCTAAAGTTGGTGATGGATTTATTCTGCACATTCATTCCTATTCTGGAGACCCCAGAACGGGACTGTGGACAACCTATAAATGAATGCCATTTTGAAGTCCGTTTTTCTTTTTTCCAACCCCATTTTTTGCCAGGTGCTTGCCTACCCTTTCACTGTAGGCCCCGAGGGACAAAAGTGTAGCCTATTCACTGTCTCGGGAGAGCTTTTGGAGTTCACCCCACCATTGAGTGCAGTGCTCACCTGTCCTGTAGACCTGTAATGGTCATCGAATAAGTGACCTTATGCATTAATTAGTGAAAATTTCTTCAACCTCCCTTGGTACACTCCAGTCACTGGGAACTAAACTAGTGAACTAGTGAACAGTCTGTGCGTGTGTGTGTGTGTGTGTGTGTGTGTGTGTGTGTGTGTGTGTGTGTGTGTATGTGTGTAAGTGAATGATTGAACTGTGGGATTGATTGTTTTAAAACAGGTAAGATCCAGGTGTGGTGCCACCGTCTGTAATCTTAACACTTGGAAGCCTGGGAGAAGAGTGACAGTTTGAATCTACATAGTGACTTGCAGTCCAGCCAGGGTTATATAGGAAGACTCTGCTCATCCCACCTCCACCCTTGCAAAGAAAAGAAAAAGAACAGATAATATCAGAGTGAATTCCTGGCATATCCCATTTTGTATTCTTAGCCAATGGGTGCTTTTATTGCCTGCCATTTATTTCTGGTCAAAACAATTCATAAAGTGCACATCCTATGCAAGAAGAAAGCAACATGATGTTTTAAGTTTCAAAAGTGCATGTGGCAGGGAGTAGAACGCTCAAGGAACATTACCTCTTTTTAGATTTATTTTGATTTTAAGTGTGTACTTGTTTTGCTTGCGTCTGTGGATCTGTGTCACATGCATGTCTGGTGCCTGAGTCAGGAGAGAGCATCAGGTCTCCTGAAACTGGAGTTGTGGATCATTGTGAGCTGCCATGTGGGTGCTGGGACTCA